>NC_079167.1:51756406-51881406 GCF_947568905.1 Ostrea edulis
AGTTTTTATATATAGTATCAGCAAAATTAAAGACAAAGTCTTTCAAATGATAAAGACACTTTTAAAATCACTATGACCATTTTGGCCCCACCCTGGTACCAAAACCCCTAGCTCTTGGATCATGGAATTTACAATTTTGGTAAAGGACTACCCGCTCCCAAATATCCATTTAGTTTCAGTTTAGCATCAATAGCATTAAAGAAGGTGTTACTTAAAAATATTTTACACATGAACACTATATGCAAAGTTTGGCCCTGTCCTGACGTCAGAACCTCTACCCCAGGGATCATGAAATTTACAATTATGGTAGGGCCTTCCTTCTCTACATGACTACTCATTTCCTTTTTCTTACAGATGTGCTGTTGTACTTACTCAGCAATTAGTTCTCTCCACACCAGAAGGCACATAAAGCCGCAGCACTCATTCAATTGTAGAGAAGAACAGATGTGTGGTTGTACACAGAAAAGATATTTGAAAATTGGACAATTTATGGCAGTTTTTTCCCACCCCTAAGGCCCAGGGGGTGCAAGAATCCTGAAAATTACAAGTTATATCCTCCTAGTTCCAAAGATTCTTCATATTACTAAATTCTCATGTAAAACTTTGATTCCATATTTAAGCCAACCCTTGGCAAATATGAATCTGTACTACATTGGACTGCTTGCAAATTAATACTAATCAGTGGTCCTTGTTAAGAAAATACTCTGATCTCCTATGAGGCCCTATCCTACCAACAGACCCTGATTTGAAGGAAATTGAATCTGCAGTCTGAAGATGCTTGCATATTGATATGACTAATCATGATTATGCTGTTCTTGAGGAAAACACTTTTAATATTTCCTATATATAACTTCATAAAACTTCAGTTCCCTATTGTGGCCCAATCAAAGGCTTTTTACTACATTTGTATATACAATACACGCCATGAGTATTTCCTGTCGCACGATAGAAAACACAAGATGTAATATGGTCTGTGTTAAATTGTGCACACAGCATGCGACAGTGTATGTGTATTTCATGCGACAGTGTATGTGTATTTCATGTGACAGTGTATGTGTATTTCAAATACACAAGAAGTCCACTGTGGGCCACTGTGTAGAAAGGTAGTACAAAATGCCCTCAATGTTGTATCGTGTCAACATCCATGTCACACTGTGTCTATACGAAATCATATATATAGAGTCAAGTTCCTATTCAATTCAATGGTGCTGGTCTTCAGATTTCATTAGCATCATATAAGATTGGAGTATTCATAAATTGACTATGATTTCTGTCAAATGCACTGTGATTGGCTGACACAAAGTGAAAGTGCCAATCAAAGTGTGAGAAGGAGACAAAGTGTAACAATTGTAATATTGAGACAGAGGAGTAGTAACTTCGGAATATATATTATATTGAGTGACTGTTCAACGAACAAGAATATTTTTTTTAGATATCATCCCAGTCTTTCTATATCCCAGTCCTACTATATCTCAGTCCTACTGTACACCTACTGTATCTCAGTCCTACTGTATCTCAATTCTACTGTATCTCAGTCCTACTGTATCTCAATTCTACTGTATCTCAGTCCTTCTGTATCTCAGTCCTACTGTATCTCAGTCCTACTGTACATCGTCTTACTGTATCCCGGTCCTACTGTATCTCAGTCTTACTGTATCCCGGTCCTACTATATCTCAGTCCTTCTGTATCCCAGTCCTACTGTACACCTTCTGTATCTCAGTCCTACTATATCCCAGTCCTACTGTATCTCAGTCCTACTGTACAGTCTGGGCGAAAAACGCTAGACTGATGACCGATTTCTAGTAAAATTTCTGTCAGACTTGTAGATTTTTCCCTGCACTAGCCCGATCGGACTAGTATAATTTTTTCTTTAAAATATATATATACACAGGACTAATATTAAAAATCTGTAAATACCTCGTGTAATAACGTTATTTGATTGGCTGAGTTTGCTTGCCAGTTTATCGAGTCCAAATTATTTTGTACCGGGTAATTTCATCTTTAATGTCAAACTCTAATACGCTGAAAAGGGGTACGAAATGTCTCAGCTACGAAAGAGAAAGGTTTGGGTACAAATCGTATGGCACCTACACATGTCGCTCTTCTGCTGTCATAGCGAGTGGGGAAAAAACGAAGTGCAGAAGAAATAAAAGCACACAAACAAAGATACGAGTCAAAGAGAAAGTGTGGACCTGTTTAATCATGGACCTTGAACCGTCCATAGCTAAAGTTTGACGATGAAAAAAATACAATGTTGTGTACGTATTGTGAAAAATGCAAGATGAGGAGAGTGAAAATGAGTTGCTTGAATCTGAAATTGACAGAAATTTAATATTATATGAAGTGGAGTATGACTGAAATTTTTCATTTATTTTTGTTTTCATTCTTACTATACAGAAACATTTTTTTTGTATTTGTGAGTTAAATTTGTTTTAATAAACTGTTTTGATTTTGGACTAGCAGTGCTCCAAGTCACATCTGCTATCAGGTCGCAAAATGCCGACCTAGAAATATTTCTGGTTGCCATTTTCAAGTTTCTAGTCGCCATGTTCAAAATTTCTAATCGCCATGATAAAAGATTTTGTAAATAAGACCTACAATGTTTTTTTTTAATTTGAATATCTTTCAAGAAAAAAATCTACACCCATGTATGCGTTTTGTTTGTTTTATTTTTAAACTAAATAGAAATGTGCTGTGAAACATGCTGGAACAAGTCAAGTATTTACTCTGGCAAAAGTTGTATTGCATTGGGCCATCCTGTATATTTTACAGTACGCTTCTGGGGAAGAAAGCCCAGCGTTCCACACAAGGATTTGCTTTAAAGTCATCAATAAGTGGGCCTTCACTGCTTATGTGAATAAGAGCTTCTACTTTTGTTGGATATTTTGCTGAACAATCAGTACCAGCATCAATAAGAACACTACATCCCGAGTTTGTGATTGTCTGTGAAAATTAGCAACAACAGTTGCCCCGCTCGACTTACTGCTAATAATGCAGTCACGGACAAAGACGTGTCTCTTACTGTTACCGTGAATAATCACACTTCCACATTTGAAAGATGTACACCAGGTCGTGGTGAAATCAGACAATGGGTGTCCAGAAATGGTATACGTTGCGGGCTGATTGGCCTCACAAATTCTGCAAAACATTTTGCAATCTCTGTATATCAACCACGAAAATTCCTTCAGCCATTAGGACTGGGGTTCTTCCTTTACTTTTACATTTTTCTTTAGACACAGCTACGTCATCTTTAAATGCAGAACTTTCTCCGTGTAATTCTTGAATTTCTTCATTACATGTACTAGACCAAGGCTTCTACTTTTTACTACTGATAAATCCAAAGTGCTTTAACCCTCATTTTACCATCATCTTGATTGCTTTCAAACGCTGTTTTGACCGAGACTGAAAAATATTTATTCAG
The DNA here is from genome assembly GCF_947568905.1 of Ostrea edulis. Classification (NCBI taxonomy): domain Eukaryota; kingdom Metazoa; phylum Mollusca; class Bivalvia; order Ostreida; family Ostreidae; genus Ostrea; species Ostrea edulis. The sequence goes on from NC_079167.1 coordinate 51,759,829, forward strand.
ACTTCCGATTCCGATTACAAAATTTTACTGGATGCCCAATTTTTTCCCCACTCGCAAAAATGCGACTTAAATATAATCTCTAGTCGCAAAATTGATTTTCTGGTCGAAAATGCAACCGTTTTACTCGCAACTTGGAGCACTGAGTCTAGTGAATTTTTTTTCGGCCTAGGAAATTTTACATTCAACTAGCCCGACCAGAGTAGTAGCTTGAAAAGTTTTTGACCTAGACTGTGTACACCTTCTGTATCTCAGGCCTACTGTATGTCAGTCCTACTGTACACCTTCTGCATGTCAGTCCTACTGTATGTCAGTCCTACTGTATGTCAGTCCTACTGTATCCCAGTCCTACTGTACACCTTCTGTATCCCAGTCCTACTGTATCTCAGTCCTACTATATTTCAGTCCTTCTGTATCCCAGTCCTACTGTATTTCAGTCCTACTATATTTCAGTCCTTCTGTATCCCAGTCCTACTGTATTTCAGTCCTACTGTACCTCAGTCCTACTATATTTCAGTCCTTCTGTATCCCAGTCCTACTGTATCTCAGTCCTACTATATTCCAGTCCTACTGTATCTCAGTACTTCAATATATCAGTCCTTCTGTATCTCAGTCCTACTGTATCTCAGTTCTCCTGTACACCTACTGTATCTCAGTCCTACTGTATCTCAGTCCTACTATATTCCAGTCCTACTGTATCTCAGTTCTCCTGTACACCTACTGTATCTCAGTCCTACTATATTCCAGTCCTACTGTATCTCAGTCCTTCTGTATTTCAGTCCTACTGTATCTCAGTCCTACTATATTCCAGTCCTACTGTATCTCAGTCCTACTGTATCTCAGTCCTACTGTATCTCAGTTCTCCTGTACACCTACTGTATCTCAGTCCTACTGTATTTCAGTCCTACTGTATCTCAGTCCTTCTGTATTTCAGTCCTACTGTATCTCAGTCCTACTATATTCCAGTCCTACTGTATCTCAAGTCCTACTGTATCTCAGTCCTCCTGTACACCTACCGTAGCCCAGTATGTAGATTTGTGTTCTGGTTGTTCCTCCCTTACTAGCTCACCAAACATTCTCTCTGCCATCGTAAAGTGGATCTTGAGCCACTCCAGTAATTGGGGAATAACAAGGTCACCTGTAAATGTATCAGCATTATGCTAACTGCAAATAAAAAATTTCTGTGTAGCAGATTGTTCAATTAACAAATTCCACAGCTTAGATGCTTGTACATTTGTGCATTATTGTACACTTTCTTTAATATGCCTCTTTTCCCCTTCCAACAGTAAATCTTCACAAAACATACAGTTGACTGGTTATGTACAATTACTAATGCATCTCTGCTAGGGGTGTGTATTGCTCAAGATTTTCCGATACAATACAATATTTTCTGATGCGATATCCGATATATTGATACAATACAATATTTCCTGATGCGATATCCGATATATTGGATATACAACGTAGTTAAGCATTTTCTGAAGTAAAATATAAAAAATTTTAAAAAATGAAGTGGTTTAATATCTTTTATTTCATAACAAAACAAACAATGACAATTAAAGTCTGAGGAAACTCCAATGTCACAATGAAAAAGCAGGGATTGAAGTCTGAGGAATCTCCAATGTCACAATGAAAAAGCGGGGATTAAAGTCTGAGGAATCGTGTTCCTGTTAGAAGCCATTTTTAAATTATGCACTTCGATCCCGACAATTAAAAGGGCTATTTTTAACCCCAACATTATATTGTATCGTATCGTCGAAACACTGTATCGTATATCGCTGGACAGGCGTATACCGGTACATTTCGATATATTGATTCACCCCTAATCTCTGCTGAGTACAGAAAACTCAATGAGTTTAAACATCAAAGAGGCCCATGGGCTGTATCACTCACCTGAGCTTTTGCATTTTTTACTTGTAAGTGACCTCATACTGGTCATGTAAGGTTTTGAACAAACTTGCATCTTAATTTATCCTTGAAGTTCTTGACAGTAATCCTGCCCTGTATAGGGGTTTTGCTTGAAAAAAACTTTAACCTAAGCTAAATGTTTTTAGAGAAGATTTTCAAAGAATCTTCTTATATAATCCTATCTAATCAGGAATTATGGTTTACATAACCTGGAATCTACACAATACAATGATGCCCTATAAATTGTAATTGTTACAGTTCTTGTGGCTTTGTCTTGGCATCATGTGTCATGGTTTGAATAAACTTGAATATACACTCCTTAAGGATACTTGCAGTTCTTGAGCAAAACATGTTTACAGAATTTTTCTAATAATTCCTATGTAAAACTTCAAAGTCCTATTATGGGCCCACTCTGGCCACAGATTGCATGGTTTGAACAAAATTAAATCAACACTTCATGCAGTTGCTTTCATATTAACTAGATATGTGGCATATGCCCTTGTGGTTCTTGAGATGTTTTAAAGAATTTTTCTGCATGTTCTTAAGTAATGTTGAACTTTGACCCCTTTCTGTGGTCCAACTCTGACTCTCTGGGGCCTGGTTTGAAAAAAATTAAATATTCACTACATGAGCATTCTTTCCTTTTTTCAATAAGCTTGAGCTTATTTGGTTACTAGTAAGTCATTTGTGAACAGATTTTTTTTTTTTTTTTACACATTTCACCAATTTTTACTAATTTTCAATCATCTCCCTTTGGAGGAGGGCATGGTCCTTCATTTGAAATCTTGTTTACCCAATACTTTCTGGCAAGTTTGATTGAATTTGGCTCAATAGTTCTTGAGATGTCAAAAAAGTGAAAAGGTAACAGACGAGAGACATAAAACAGACAAATGTTGATCAGAAAACAGGCACAAGCTTACAACCACATCCTATCGAAATTTGTGTTTTACAGTACGAGAGAGAGAGAGAGAGAGAGAGAGAGAGAGGGAGAGAAAGAGAGAGAGAGGGGGCTTACCAACAGGGCTCTCTATGAAGAGGATTTCACACAGACTCCAGATGAGCTCAGACATGTCCAGTAACTTCATCTGATCTGTGTACTGCTGTCTTTGGTCCTCGTCTCGTGTGCTCTCTGTGTAAACATGAAGCTATCTTTTTTAAAGTAAGAATTTTTCGATTGGTGTTATATCACAAAACGTCTTTGATTATACTGAGATCATTTTAGAACAAAGTTCTTAGTTATCCTTGCTCCCTTAAATCTAATTCACAAAGAATCAGTCATAATACCAAATGTCACACCTATCATTTCATACTGTAAATAATAATAATAATAATAAAAAATAATAATAATCAGTCATAATACAAAATGTCACACCTATCATTTCATACTGTAAATAATAATAATAAATAATAATAATCAGTCATAATACCAAATGTCACACCTATCATTTCATACTGTAAATAATAATAATAATAATAAATAATAATAATAATAATCAGTCATAATACAAAATGTCACACCTATCATTTCATACTGTAAATAATAATAATAAATAATAATAATCAGTCATAATACCAAATGTCACACCTATCATTTCATACTGTAAATAATAATAATAAATAATAATAATCAGTCATGATACCAAATTTCACACCTATCATTTCATCCAAATCCTTCAGGTAAGCTTTCTGTGTAGCCCTGTAGTGTCTGCTTGATTTTAATATTCTGTTAAAAAAAAGATTACACAACTGACCAGTGTTAGAGGTAAATTGCTTAATATATTTCATGCACTGTGTAAATCAAAATATTCATTCCTATGAACATAATATTGAAGATACCACATTCAAACACCATGTTCCTATGCAGTGGTCAAAAGTCCTACAAAACGTTATTGCATATTTAAATGATTGCACAAATTTCTTTATCATCTCCTCTTTAAAGGAAGCATGGCCATTTATTTCAATATCTGCCTTTCATTTTAACAAACTTGGAAAATCCTTTACCCATGGATGTTTTGTAACAAGTTTGGTTGAAATTGGCCTAGCAGTTTAAAGAAGAAGTAAAAAATGTGAAAAGTTTACATATAACGGACTGACAACGGACAAATTTCAATCACAAAATCTCCCCTGATATAAAATCAAAATTAGTAAATACTCTTTCAGCTTACTGTTCATGAAGGGCTGCTCCATTTAACTGGGTCGCTTTGCGCTGAAGGGTAACAAATATATCTGAAGTCATAAAATATTTTTAATAATTAACTGAGTACCTTTATATACAAAATTATTCTCTATTTTCCATGACTGTATAGGCCTACTAAGTGAAGGTTGAATTGTAGAATATAATCACATTGCAGGAAAGACGAGGGTTCACCAGAAATCTTAGCAGGCAAAACATGACACAATAAACAATATGTTATTGTTAGATTCTATACATTTTTATGACAAAAGTATGTTCATTCTATATACAGAAATTCTAATAATACCAGTAAACCCTTAAAATGATACTCAATTTGAGAAAGACTTGATCTGATTTAATAATTAGGAATTGATCTACAGTTTGGTCCATGCTGACATTTCAAAATGGAAACCACATAAGGAAGGCCCTTACTCTACCTTCTTATTACATAAAATTTAAATTGGTTACAGAAATATTAAGCATTTTCTAAATTCACTTCACCTGAATAATTGAAAGCCTGCATGTACTCAGGTGAATGAATATACACTGCATGGGGATGATTGTCATTTGCACTCCAGTGGTTCTTGAGAAGAAAATATTCAAAGAATTTTCACCCATAGTCCTACATAAAATTCTGAACCCATGTGGCCCACTCATGGCTTACGACTGATGGTTTGAATAAGCTCGAGTCTTCATTATATTAAAGAACATTTCATGCAAGTTTGAATTTTATGCCTCAATGGTTCTTGAGATGTTTTCAACAACCCACCCTGTTTTGGCTTGATCAACCAACCAACCCTTTGCAAGGGGGTCTGGTCCAATTCCTTTAAACAAACTTGAATCCCCCTTCACCCAAGGATGTTTTGTGCCAAATATGGTTAAAATTGGTGGTTCCTGAGAAGAAAATATGCAGACATCCACAGACTACAGACAAGAGATAGAAAGGTGACATATAAAACCTAATCAGACGAGCTAAAAACTTTAGCATGAATTTCATTCCAATTTTCACGAAAGATAAGTTTGATGACTAGCAAGAGAAGATTAGATTTTGGGAGCAAATTGTGTATGAGAACAAGTGCTAACAAAGAGAGATTATGGAGCCTTTACAGAGGTTAGCAAGTCTCTAGACACCTTTGTTATTATATCATAATTATCTATTTATAGCAATCGTGTGATGTCATCACACTGTAGTTCATTTTCTCACTCAAATTATGAGTCGCTTTGGATTCTGTGGTTCTAGTTATTCATCAGAATCATGTTCAGGAAGTGTAAATTTAAACATGGAATAAATGGAAAATAACCCTAATATACCTGCATAGGATAATAAATCAAGGGTTATATGTACCAATGACTGCAACAAGTGACTATATGAATGGTGAATGCTTAGTCCATTTGTCAACACCATTTCTTGAAATTTTCTTTGCTTAAAGTAATTCCACCCTCCTGTGATGTCATCAGATTTTGCAAAGTCAATGGTTTATTTAAATTTATGCATGATAGGAGCGTACCTTTTGTTTGAGTCTTTTTCGATAGTTATTGTAAAAAATCTTGTTAAAAATAAAATATTTCAAAAGTTTAAGTTATTGATGAATAATCAATGACAAGTTTCAAAATATTGAATCCAAGGGCAATAACTCTGTTTTTATTGATTTCTCTATCAAGTCTATTATGCGATAGATTTCCTTTATTTTCACAGACATTTTGTATATTTTTGTGAAGAAACAGTTTTATGAAATTGTTATAAATGCTATTATATCGTCATAACCAGTTTTTATTGAATTTTGATAACGTTGTTTAAGGAAAATTGCAATTTTCTGACGGTGATATATGATTCTGTTTATGTATGTCTCGCATCTTTAAAAGTGTGATGACCTATATATTTTATTTGATAATTTGTTAGTTTGAACTCTAATAAATGGATATAAGTACACTTTTTAAACTTGTATCAGATAAAACTGCGAGTATGGAGTTACCTTAATGTACTTACTGTGTGAATCGTTGACCATTTTCCTGAGAACAGGGTGATGCAGATCAATGTCCCATTGAACTTCCTGAATCACTTCCCGTTTACCAGTGGCTGGTCTTCTCTCTATTGACATGTACAGTAATATGGTGAGTAAATCTCTGTAATCAAGTCATCTTTATTTCCAATAAATAAAAAAAAAAATTGAAATATAACAGAATTACCCAATATATCACATGAAATTTGACTTTGTCAATGGGTTTCCCAGAAGCAAGTATTACTGAACAGTTTATTTCCCAATCTAGAGCAACAGTAACAAGTGCCAAAACATTCACCTGTATTTCAACCCACTGTATCAGTGGTATTTTTAGCGAGACTCAATTTTAGCGATTTGTCTATAAATTATGGGTATATTAATTTAGCAAGAGCTAATGTTAGCGATTTTAAAATTCCAAGAAAGACAGCTATTACCTCCATCATGTCCATTATGAAATGAATTGTTAACGATAATTAGTTTTAACGATCTTAGCACTGTCACTAATAATGCCAAATCCTTGCTAAAAATTCTACTTATATGGTACTAATTACGTTCAGCACTCACTTGATTTAGCCATATATAATTTTAATTTGATAAAAGCTATTCAGATATTTGATTTAGCTATTACAATATTCAAGAACTACATATGTATAATGTGTGATGCAAAAGAAATATATGTAATATAAAAGAACCATGTCTGATATAAAAGAACTATGTGTGCGATATAAAAGAACTATGTGTGTGATATAAAAGAACCACGTATGATATAAAAGAACTATGTGTAATATAAAAGAACCATGTGTGATATAAAAGAACTGTGTGTGCGATATAAAAGAACTATGTCTGTGATATAAAAGAACTATGTGTAATATAAAAAGAACCATGTGTGATATAAAAGAACTGTGTGTGTGATATAAAAGAACTATGTGTGTGATATAAAAGAACCACGTGTGATATAAAAGAATGATGTGTGATATAAAAGAACTATGTGTGATATAAAAGAACTGAGTGTGTGATATAAAAGAACCACGTGTGATATAAAAGAACTATGTGTGTGATATAAAAGAACTATGTGTGATATAAAAGAACTGAGTGTGTGATATAAAAGAACCACGTGTGATATAAAATAATGTGTGATATAAAAGAACCACATATGATATAAAAGAACTATGTATAATATAAAAGAACTATGTGTGATATAAAAGAACTGTGTGAGATAAAAAAGAACTATGTGTGATAATAAAGAACTATGTGTGTGATATAAAAGAACCACGTGTGATATAAAAGAATGATGTGTGATATAAAAGAATGATGTGTGATATAAAAGAATGATGTGTGATATAAAAGAACCATGTGTGTGATATAAAAGAACTATGTGTGTGATATAAAAGAACTATGTGTGATATAAAAGAACTGTGTGTGTGATATAAAAGAACTATGTGTGTGATATAAAAGAACTATGCGTGTGATATAAAAGAACTATGTGTGTGATATAAAAGAACTATGCGTGTGATATAAAAGAACTATGTGTGTGATATAAAAGAACTGTGTGTGTGATATAAAAGAACTGTGTGTGATATAAAAGAACTATGTGTGTAATATAAACATCATAAAAGAACCATGTGTGATGTAAAAGAACTTAGTATGTGTGATATTAAAGAACAATGTGTGATATAAAAGAACTATGTGTGTGATCTAAAAGAACTGTGTGTGTGATATAAAAGAACTACGTGCAACAGTAGCTATTTCTGCCCTCTGAATGTCATTTTGAAAAATAACTACACCAATGTCAATTCTAAACATATTTATTGTGATCTCATCACTAAGTATGATACCCCACAACACTTACATAGTTCAATATTTATTACAATTTTCTAACTTAAAAAAGTGGTGAATCAGATCTGAATTCTTGACATAAACTAAGATATAGAGGACTCAGACATAAACTAAGATATAGAGGACCGAGACATAAACTAAGATATAGAGGACTGAGACATAAACTAAGATATAGAGGACCGAGACAAATTCATATCTCACATCATTACACCTTATTACCTGAATATAGAACAGGGTTTCTGCCTGGAAATACAAATAACTGGTTCCCGGTGCCCCAAACTGATTGCAATCCATACTGGCATGAAGAGTCCGAAATCAACTGAAAAAAAATATCTGTATATAATTACAACATATCCATCAAATGCTTTCAAATATTTTTAGCAGGAAAAAGAATAATGTTTTATAAAATCAGCTCTAGGACTGCATCACATTTAAAAAAAACAACGCACCCAAAACACTATACCCGTATACCGTTCATATACAGTGGAACCCCGTTATTACGTTTTCCATTTTGTCACGATAAAATAACGTAATACCGGGGGCAACGTAATAAACGTTCCCAGTTAAATCCGTTAAAAATATCATTTGGAAATTGTATATCGTCCGTTGGTACTCCGTGAAGGGGTGTGTGAATATATCTTTACTGTTTCTTTGTTTAAAAGACTATGATACTTTGTTTTATTTACATCTTATCTTTAATGTCCGTAATTCTTCATGTTCTTATCCCTTTTCTTTATTTCGGTGTAGGATACATAAGGATGTTTTGATAAACGTTGCTTTTTCTGCATTCGTTTGGACCGCCATTTTGTTCAACTTTAAAACAATGCGTTCATGTAAATTTCTCTCAATAACTCGTTCCGGTTCGTATTCAACATTCGTATTTAAAAAATAACAAAACATCGTTTTTATTAAGTTCTCTAATTACACAATACACAACGCAATAAAAAAAAATCCCATCCTAAAAACAACAAAACTATAGACACAAAACGCACGCGATACCCAACATTTACACACTTCTCACCAACGATAAACATGCACGGAGAACAATTTAAGCGCAATTCACATAAAAAAAAAATATAATGATGCACGAAGATTTCATTTATAACGCTAAATGATGGCACTAAAATCTTGTGCGCATCAAGGGATTTTAAAATATTCACTGAGGTAAATGCCGTGCACGAATCGGCCGATAGATTGGTGTATGTATGGACGAGATTTACGAACACCCAAGCTGCATGTCCAAACAACGAACAATTTTTTTAATTGAACACCTTTAGTCACCTATGTCCAAGCAGTTACCCAAGCGGTTGTAACATTGCTGCGATAAATCTTGTCTTTCTTGTTTGGTACCAAAGCTTTCCGTGAATAGAGTTTTAATAGCGAAGGTAATTACACTATGCTGAACACACAGGCGGTTGAGAAATTATTTCTTTGATTATCAAAATATGAAAAATGAAGTAAATTTCATAGAGTACAATTTCTAAATAAACATTATTTAATTGTTTATCACTGGCTTCTATACGGGGTATTCACCTGTATTGATGTCGCTAGATCTATCGAAGCGTGATCAGTCAAGCGTCTCTAATCCCCAAACAGACCAGGAAATTTACGTGGTGACTGCCTCTGGCAGTCAAGGTGTGAATGGCTTATTATTTTGAGAATCACTATTGAATAATTAGGGATTTATTACGTTTTTGTCGGAATTTTTACAACGTAATACCGAGTCCCGGCATTTTAGGACAACGTAATAACGAGGTCTATTTTATATAGGTTTGTTAAGAAATGGTTTTGTGCTTTGAAATTCCAACGTAATATGCGGACTAACGTAATAAAGGGGGAACGTAATAACGGGGTTCCACTGTACTAATACAATATTTAAGGAAGAAAAAGTGCAGTTATGATATTAAATAGAACATTACATGTCTAATTCCTTATCTTGGATGAGTCATCAGTACATCAGGAGTTAAAATAATTTTACTCAAAATTTTGTATAAAAATCTCACAAAGTCACACCTTGGACTAAGAATGTGAACTTGCAAGCATTATCATCCCAATCTTGTGTTTTATGCCCACAGGCAGTGCTGTTCACAGTTTTACAAACATGAAAGGGGACAACTGCACTTTACCAGTACGTGCAAATAACATGGAAATAGCACATGCTCTTCCTATATAATCATAAAATGCAAAAACAACCTAATCTTTTAATTCTTCCATCATTTTTTATGTTGATAAACTTCGTTTTCTTAACAAAGTTAATTAATTGAAACTGAAAGTCATGATGTTTTTAAGCACGTAACTTATTCCAGCGTTGTGATTGGTCAAAAGATAAGTGACATAAAATTGAAGTTTGACAGCTGCGGAAAATGCAAACACTGTATCAGCTGACCTAGCATTATCATGTCCTTTGTTTACTATGATTTTAATGAGATAGACTGGTTGCAAAATTGTGGACTTTTGGGAAATTTTAGCGGTAGAAATGCAATGATTGAAATGTTAAATTAGTGGAGGACAAAACTTACAGCAAGGACAGTGCTGTTTAGAGGTGCAGCAATTGACAGAGTAACAAATAAAAAATTTCCATAGGAGAAGGATCATAGTTTTCAGGGAGCCATTTGTTGTAAGAACAGACAATAGAGTAAACTACTCCTTGGGGACTTCATTTCAAGGGAAAATGAGATCATTCTTATATGAGAATTGGAAGTGACCACTCAATTATTAAACAAATTTACACTTGCCGAAAAAGACAACCGTTGGTCACTTTGACAGTTAACAAAAACGCAGACCGACTGAATGGTAGCACAGATTTGTTTGACGACTAAGGTAAGTTTTTCTTTTCATTTTAGTGATTGGCCGTTGTCCCCAAGCCCATGCTTAATTACCCAAAAGTGCAACTAGGCTCTCTTTTCCTTGATTAAACTCTGCTTGCCACTTCAATAACAAACAAACAATAACATTTAACTTAGTAATTATTGGGGCTGCTGGCCCCAAGCCTCCACTTAATTTAACTAAAATGAAACTAGGCTTTCTTTTTCTCATTTAAACTCCGCTTGCCGCTTCAATAACAAAATGACGGTGCCCATGACAGTTGATACGTTGCTAAGTTTTTACTCTGCCCCACCTCACGCGCAGATCTAAAATTAAAAATTGTGACTTGGAAAGATTGAGAGCAGAATAAAAAGGAAAGTGTTGGCAGTCAAGAGCATACAATTCAGAACAAGTCGTCAACGGTTAAGCAAGTCACAGTGAAGACAGCAGAAATAAAATAAATATAGTATTATATAATTTTTTCAACCACATTCATGTATATGTCAGGTCCAGTCCAAAGACTATTTCTACCTACATAGCTATTAATAGCTACATAGGTATTTAAACCTACTTAAAGTAGCTACTTCTACCTACTTTTACCTGTTTTTGAAAATATAAATAAATAATAATCAAAGCGCATCTTTTAAACAGGTCAATCGTTTCATGTATCATGTTGTGCACGTGCACGGCAAAATTCAGAGTGTAAATTTGAATACTTTACGAGGGTGGAGAATGCAGAGGAAATGCATGAAAATTCGCCCCAAAAACCTATAATGTAAAACTGCATGAAGGTAAACTTTAAAATTACAACAAGCGGCCGAAGTTCAGGCAAGATTTCCCGAATCACTTTATGTGACACTGGTCTGAGATTCGGAAGAGGCGTCAGTCCAAATATTCAGCCTCGACGAATCTCGCTGAGATTAGTTATTACCAAGTATGGGCCCTTGGAAGTATATAAATTAAATATAATAATGAAAAATCTTACACATGTTTGTATCTCCCTTTCCCGCTCCGCCATTTTGCACAGTTAAAAAACGATCTCCTTTCCAAAAGAGCACAGTTCCCATCGTAAGTACTCCGTCGTTTTCACTCGTGGATCACCCAGAGTTCTCGGGCTTTAAATCAGAAGATGGACTTGAAATTTATTGCCGCTGATGATGTTAAGAAAGTATTGCGTTACAATGACCTCATACCTCAAATGGAATGTGCGCTGAAGAAATTCTCGAGTAAACAAGTAGAGCAACCTGTTAGATCGGCTGTCAGAGTAAAGGAAGCAAATGGGTATCCACACTTACTTCTACAATGCAGACCTATATATACGCCTACATATAATCCGAGATTCCTCTTACTCTTACCCCCGCTTTTATATTGTAACATGATAGATATATACAATAGAAATATACAGGCCTGGGGTCAATTATATAGCAATATAATGCATTACATTACCATTACTCAGAAACATTGACATCGCCATTACTATACTCCTATTTTGAAATGTAATGCATTACACATTACTTGAGAGTACATTACATTACATAACATACTGATATCAAAGAAATGGCAGAAATATATTTCTTTAGAATGATTTATGAATTTTAAATATACAGTAAACATATGCACACAAAATATTCATCAATGTTTGGAAACGCATTGAAGTGTTGACTTACTTTTATACCTTAATTAGGTATTAGAACTAAAATGTTGTTCATTAAATACTGTTAACTCTTTTATATACATGAAGTTGGTCTTTTTGTTCATAAGGTCTAGAAGTCAATCACTAATAATATGTTGACGGTGCTACCGTTTGAGCGAGCGCAGCTTCATGTATGTACATATTTTGTAATGTTCATGCTTTGATCAATTAAGTTCAATTTAAACAATATCTATTTGCAAAATACTCATGACATGAATTTTCTCCCAGGGTTTTATATTAAAAATCATTAAAACATGTATACATGAATGTGATTGAAATATTTTTATGCTATAGATCTTACTTTACTTACTTATCCTCTTCATCCCCTGTGGGGCATAAGGCACCAACAAGCTTCCTCCATTTGTTCCTGTCCTTTGCCAAGTGCTGAGCCTGCCCCCAGGTGTACCCTTCCTCTTGAAGTTCCGCTTGGATGGTTCGAGGTCTTCCTGGCTTTCGTTTCCCTGGTGGTGTCCAGTGCAAGGCAGTTTTTGAAATCTTCTCACTGGGCATTCTTAGAACATGACCTAGCCATCTAAAGCGCCGCTGTTTTATCTGTGTTGAGATACTACTACATTTGCTAATATTGAACAAGTTCTTGTTTGTTATCTTGTTAGGCCAGTATATTCGATGAATTTTTCTGAGGCAGCTGTTATGGAATGCCTCTATCCTCTGTATGTCGCTCTGTATTATTCTCCAGCATTCCGAGCCGTAAAGGAGGACTGATTTCACGTTGCTGTTAAACAACTTCAGCTTGGTGTTTATGCTGAAGTTTTGTGACTTCCAGATTGGCTGAAGTCTGTGAAAGGTTGTACGGGCTTTTGATAGTCTTGATTGTATGTCTTTTTGCTCCATTGTCATTGTTGATTACACTGCCAAGATATGTAAAATCTTCTACATTTTCAATTGGATGGTTATTGATGGTAATTGGATCTGTGATTTTCTGGTTTACCACCATCACTTTTGTTTTTGCTATGTTGATGTTTAGTCCGGGTCTTTTGGGCATATGAATTTAAGCTGTTTGTTTTTTCTTGTAGTTGTCTCTGGGTTGTTGATATTTCTGCTAGGTCATCAGCAAAATCAAGGTCTTCTAATTGAAACATTGTCCACTGTATTCCATTTCTAACAGATGTTGTGTTTCTCTGTATCCAATCTACTACCATCAAGAATAGTATGGGTGATAGAATACATCCTTGACGGACACCAGATTTTACTTCGAATGGATCAGAAATGTTGTTTTCTAATATGATGTTGCATTCAAAATTTTGATAGAAGCATTTTATGAGAGTGATAAGTTTCGTTGGTATACCATATGCTGTCAATATTTCCCAAAGTGTATCTCGGTGGACGCTATCGAAGGCTCTCTTAAAGTCTATAAAGTTTATGAATAAAGGTGTGTTCCATTCAATGCATTGTTTGATTATATTTCGAAGAGCAAATATTTGGTTAATACAACCTCTGCCTTTTCTGAAACCAGCCTGTTCTTCCCTAGCTTCTGATCAATGGCTGTATCGATTCGGCTGAGAAGGATCTTGCAGAATACTTTGCTAGGTACAGAGAGTAGAGTGATTCCTCTCCAGTTGTCACAGCAGAATAAGTCTCCTTTCTTTGGAAGCAGTACAATAAGGCCTTTATTCCAATCTGATGGTATAGTCTCTTTGTCCCAGATGTTTTTAAAGAGTTGATGTAAAACTTTTGCTGCTAAATTAGTATCAGATTTTAATAATTCGGCAGGGATGGCATCGATTCCAGCTGCTTTTCTGTTTTTCAATGATTTTATTGCTTTAATGATCTCTTCTAGTGTTGGTGGGCTTGTATCAATACTAATGTCCTCGGCAGTTGGTGTAATAGTGGCTTTTTCTGATAGATCAGGACAATTAAGTACTTCTTTAAAATGTTCTACCCATCTCTTTGCTTGTTCTTCCTCTCTCGTTAGTGCGTTTCCTTGTTTGTCTTTTACTTGGCTTGTTTTTGAGGTCTTATTACCACAAAGCTGTTTGGTTATTTTGTAGACAGTACTCAGTTCACCGTGAGTGGCTGTTCTTTCTGCCTCTTCAGCAAGAATATCAGTGTATTTGCGCTTATCCTTTCTTGCACTTCTTTTTACCTCTCTGTCCTTTGTAGTTCATCTGCAGCTGGTCTTGCAGTCTTGCTGATTTGGTGTTAAGAATTTTCTGTTCTATCTTTTTCCATGTCTCTTCTGACAGCCATTCCTTGTTCTTCTTGGTCTCGAAACCAATTATTTTTTCTACTGTCTCATTGTAAATTGATTTAATATTGTTCCAATGCTCTTCTATTGTATCTTCATTTTCCAATACACTAAACCTGTTCTTAAGTTCAAAGTTAAATGCTTTTCTAACTGTTGGAGAATTCAGTCATGGAATGTCAAGTTTCCTTCGGTTGTTTGCTTGCTTTGTTGTTTTTCTGAGCTTTAGTTGTACAATTGCTCTTAGAAGGTAGTGATCACTGTTGGCATCAGCACCTCTAATCACTCTGACATCCTGTAGTGATCTTCTCCATTTCCTGTTGATCATAAAATGGTCTATTTGATTAGTTGTTCTGCCATCTGGTGATTTCCAAGTAAGTTTGTGTATATCTAGATGTGGAAAGATGGTACCTCCAATGACTAAGTTGTTACTGGGGCAAAAATCTACCAATTGTTCTCCATTTTCATTTCTTATCCCACATCCATGTTTTCCCATGATTTCTTCAACATTGGTATTTTCGGATCCTACTTTGGCATTCATATCTCCTGTTATTAAGACTAGGTCGTGCTGTGGCACTTTGGAGAAGATGGATTGAAGCTGCTCATAGAATTCGGCTTTTGATTCCTCGTCAGCATCGTTAGTTGGTGCATAACACTGAATGATTGTTAGCTTACAGTATTTTGAATTAAATCTGACTGTTATAAGACGTTCACTAATTGGTTCCCATTCCAGTAAAGTTTTTGTCACTTATTCTTTCATAATAATTGCCACACCTCATATATGATTACTCTGATGTCCTGAGTATAGTATTGTGTGACCTGAGTTGAGTTTCATCCTCCCAGATCCAGTCCAGCGACACTCGCTTACGCCTAGAATATCAATGTCATATTGTTGCATAATGTTGGTAACTTGTGCAGATTTTGACACCTCATACATTGTACGGACATTCCAGGCACCTACTTTGATCTTACTTTTCGGCCTAAGGAGACTTGGTTTCTTTCTACTAACTTCCCTAGTTGGACTTTCATTAGCAGATGTCATGCTGGTCATGACTCAAGCCGTCCATTAGACTGTTAACAGAGTTCCTATATATGCTTGTTGACGTTTCTGTAACTTGGTTGATTTTTCTAGGGTGGGGTAGTTAACCCAACACCTAACCTCCTCTCTGGTGGACCGGGTTTTCTTTTGGGTTTCCTTCGGGTAGATGATTGCATTGACTGTGCTAACGGGTTGCATCTACCCGGATTTTCTGTCTGGGTTTCTTCTTTCCCATAGCCTTTGGTTAACCAAAACCTTTCCACAAGGCAGTAGAACTATTTAACCCATAGCTGGGGACTAGGTTTGCAGGCACCAGGGCATATCCACACACCGGTGGGCCATGCGTACCGTGCATTTAGAGGCCTAGTCTCCTCCAAGACTCTGTGGTTCAGCTTTGAGGTCATGCCCCAAACCCATCTGCTACCTCGGGGAGGATCCCATATCTGGGCCACATAGGTCTTACTGTGGAGTGACTATACCTGGCAGGTAAGACTGATGGATTTTGCTTACTTTTCACAGCAAGCTGCTAGCCAGGGGTGGAGCTGAAAGCAAAAGTGACAAGCACAGACACAAACAGACACACACACTGTACGCATCACACAGTCATTTAGCAGATATGCTATAGATCTATACACATTTTATTTCTGGTGACTTGCTTAACCTTTGATGCACGACCTGTTCTGAACTGTATGCTCTCAGCCTCTACTTTCCTTTTTTCTATTCTCAATCTGTTCAAGTTACTAATTGTATGATAAAAATGCCCAAACCTTTCAAGTTTGTAAAACTATGTTTAAACAGCACTGTCTTTGAACACAAAACGCATTTCAATATATAATGAAAATTTAAAAATAAATCGATAAATTCAACTATTGGGCATGTATAAAGTATGGTCACAGCTTAGTAATTGAGAGATATTAATTCAGATGTCCAGCAGTTGACCAAGTTGACACAGAAATAAACACAGTTACAAGTAGAAGAATGTTTGGATCAGGAAAGGATAAGATGTCCAGCAGTTGACCAAGTTTACTGATTCCCACTCAAATCCAACTTGTGGACTTTTGTATGGTAAAAAAAGATCAAACTTTATTAATAATTTAGAAGCAAGTCTTGAATTAGCCTTCTCTTGTGATACACGTAGTCTATATCCACCACTGCAGACGAGGATCTGAAAATACTTCAAAGGGGATGCACCATCACAGAAATAACTAAATGTAACCTGCAGTCCCCATCACAGAAATAACTAAATGTAACCTGCAGTCCCCATCACAGAAATAACTAAATGTAACCTGCAGTCCCCATCACAGAAATAACTAAATGTAACCTTTTTAAAAGATTTCCCAACCTAAAATGTGTGTGTTTGCAACTTTCACAATTCCCTCCAGATCATCCACTGCATTGTACCTTACAATCATTGAGACTTTTGAAAGATGTCAAAAATGTATCGAGAGGAAGGACATTCTTATATTAACCAAACCAAATTATCAGATCTTCTGAAATGAAATTAAACATTTATCTCTTGCTGGTTTGCAATTGCATAATCTGGGCTAGAGAAATTCAGAGAACCCAGAAAAGTTAATTATTGTTAATAATTAATCAAATACACAACAAAGGATTTTTTTTTAAAGTTGTAATAGATTAATAAAATACAATGATACAATAAAAAATTCCATGTATCGCCAATCTACCATCATGATTGGCTACAATATAAAAAACAACAACAACTGAGTCTAACCTTTTAGTATGGTAGTGAAGACGTGCAACACATATGGTGTTCAATTTGATGTACAATACAAAATCAAGAAAGCAATAAAAAATCTGAACACACAACATGCTTCCCAGACAGAGATACTTCATTGTTTACTGTATACAGGGTTATTTTTGCCCTGTGTTATTTTTGCCTTTCTTCACTTGCTAATGGTTTTGCTCCATTTTAAATTCGCCCACACACAGTTGTGACATATTCCACCAAATTAGCATAAATGTCCGTCAATTTTTCCCCCTCCGTATTTAAAGATAAATATGCTTAAAAAGTAAATAATGTTGTTAATTACAAACTTGAATGGACTAGAGTTAATTATAAAATCAAAAATATTTTGCCACACATAAATTGTTAAAATTATTTTGGTATATGAATGTTCAAAATATGAGAAAAATTGACAGAATTAACTCCCGTGAGAAGTGGTACCCAACTTCTCGGGTACTTTATTTCAACTTATATAAGAAAACAAGGGGCGAAAAAAATGTAACATAAAATGTATGTACTTTTACTTAATCTTTATAAAAAAAATTGCAAACTATTTATGAAAACAAATTATACAAAAGTAAATTCAAAGTAAATAGTTTTTGTAACTTTCGTTCTGTCAAACATACTGACGTTAGCACTAATGTACATATACATAGAGATGTACTGCAAAACAATTTGCTTTGATTATTTTTCTGGAATTGAGCATTAAAAGTCATAATCTAATTGTGGAACAGATTTTATCTTCTTTAAACAAAATATCTGACTTAAGAAATTACATTGATATTTGGTCTAACATCATTCTGTCAAATTCTACTCGGCACAATGTGACATTAGCACACTTCTTTACCAAACCATTGTAAGAGTTGTGGTTCTTTGTTATTATTACAACTCTCCCTGCAAGGGGTGTTGTAATGGGATTTTCCAATTGCATGGCAGGTTGAGTGAATGAGGTATCTAGACTTACGTAAAACTTCAAGCGATAGACTTTCTGTCAAAATTGCTGACGTTAGCATAAGAAATCGTTCTATTTGTACTAAATCGTACGTCAAACTACCGGTTTATGAATTCAAAGACTATTTTATTGCAATAAAAACTCGTCATGGGAAACTATATAATCTATCATGATCTACATCACTGCGAAAAAGTTCCGCAAGGTTTTGTTCCGTCAAACAATAACATTAGCATAAAAAAAGTTCCGTCAAGAACTGACATTAGCATTGACAGAAAATAAAAGATTTGGGGTCATTATTAAAGCACAACAAACATTGGTCTCGATGTAATGTATATAGATTACATTTAAACCTTTCATTAAGAGAGCCATGTAGTTAAATAATTTCATAACTTGTTTAGTAAACAGAAGATTTATTAATTGCTAATGTCATTTTCCGTCAAGTGTTCCGTCTTAAAAATGTGACGTTAGCAACCGTTTTTAAAAAAAATGAAATTAAAAGTGAAAGAATACTTTTATAATTTTATTTTTTACATTTTCTTGATCCTGAGTGTTAATATTTTTAGTTACCACAAAAAATTACCACAGTTTGGCACTTTGAAAAGACATTCCCAATGGGAGTCAATACAAGCATTTTTCATGGAACATGTCTTGTGTTAAAAGAGAGATAAAAGAAAAAAACTCAATTCCTGGGCTCTATTACAAAAATATAGGAAAATCCCTGATACACTTCCTGTACCACACATGACTTCCTTAACCAAAAACTTGCCTGAATTGTGTATTTACAGACTCCAAGAGTGTTCCACAGTTTGATGCTCTTATCCCTGGATCCTGACACAATCTGTCTGTTATCAGCAGAGAACGCCACACTCATAACATCTTTCTCGTGATCACAGAAAAGACGAGTGGTAGTTCCTCTGAAATGAATGAGTCATATAATGTAGCTGGATGCAGCACAATAAATAATGTCGAAGAATCCGATTCATTACTAAAATCATTAGTATGATATATTTTCCTATCTAACAAAAAATTAGACAAACTTCTGTAATTGGAGTTTGTTTAAAACTACATGCAAATTAGACTATCAGTGAATCTGACTCTAAGCTTTGAATTAACAAAATGCCTGCCATGCAAGGATCAAATGTCAAAAACTGCGAGAATGGTTTAATCCATCTTCGCAAGCCTAGTGTTCGATTCGCTTACTCTCATCTCCCCCCCTGGCGGATTTAGTAGCAATTGATTTGCCACCTAACGGACCGAGCAGAGGTCTTGAAAAGTGTCGGTTAATGTCGGATTATCCGATAAAAGTAGTAAATGTCTGACACAAGTTACTTAATTGTCGGTCCTGATGGCCGATATAAGATCGGGATCGAAGTCCGTTTTTTACCGGGGAAAATGGCGGCCATGTGGCCCATAAATTTTCAAATCGATGCTAAATCCGGCAACACATTGAAACTTCAACGTGATGAATCAGTTGTGAGGAACTACGAGGAGAAGAGAAACCGATTGTATCTCTGCCTGGCAATCTGGGAGACAATGGCTTTTGTTTGCAGTGATTTTACCTACTGCTTGGTGACACAATCTGCTCAAAGTCGAAACTGACGAAAGACCAGCTACACCCGGGCAAAAGTGAGAGAAAAAGTAGTTACAACGATTGCAGAGGAAGATGAGAAGAAGTTGAGAGGAATATATAGGATAGAGAGAAAAATGGAGGATGAGGGAGAAGTGGAGGGTGAGAGAGAAATAGAGCAAGAAAGTGACTCAGACAGTGAAAGTGGGGAAGATTCATTCAGAGTGTATTAAGGAAGATGAGAAAGGCCATGAAAAGATAATTTATAAACGTATAGCCGAGATGGAGATTGAATATAATTACACTGTAGTTGATTTTAAATAAAATTTATGAAAACCTCAAAAGCGATGCATTTTTATCTGGACTGACAAAATTTTGTTTGGGCTGACACAATTTCTAACAGTGTCAGACCAAATGTCTGACACTTCAAAAGAAATTTCAAGAACTCTGCCGAGCAAGTTATCGTTCTAGACGAAAACAAAATCTAACCAATCAAATAATGCCTTATAATTTCTGTTACGTGTGTATGTTTACAAAATGGAGATGACCAGGGTTTGAAACTAACCTGAAACTTTTGGTAGCCATGTGGGCTACTGAGCCTTGGAATTCTAGGGCCCCACATCAAGATTTAGTTGACCATTAGAACACTTTTTATTAGAAAAGTATTTTCATGTTTTGTTATTCTGGTTTAGTTTATAGGACATGCAACCGACAACAAACAATCGAGACTCTGTGGCATTAGCCAACTGACCAGGACAAGACACTACACCACATGTCACATGCATGCGAAGAGCACCTTTCCTAGCCTTTTTTCCCAAAGAAGAGTTATCAAGTATTAACTCACAATATGATTAAGTCAAACCCAGTGCCGTGTTTTCTAGCCACAGTCAGTTGGTCTTCCTTGATTCCAAGAACTTCCGTTGACTTTTTATCTTATCATTATCATCATGATACTCTTTTTTTGTCTGTATTTTTTTGTTTCTTGGGTTCACTGACCCCACTATGAATTGCCACATTGTCGGTAATTCAGAATCACTTTGACGCTTTGCAGAAAAGTGGTTCTAAAATTTAATTATGAAGCACTTTGCAGATCGCAAACTTTTTCTAAAGAAAGAAAGAACCGAAATGATTGGATAAAATTGAAAAAGAAACATTTATTTGTAAATTTTCTAATCGCCATGTGAGCAACTTGAACTGTAATTTTAATTCGTCCACTCGGAAATTTAGTCACAAATTGCAAATGGGCAACTATTAAATTCAATCCCCGTTAACAGATGAAAACAATAAAATGGTTATTAGTCAAACTAAACTGTATTGATTGAATGCCTTGGAAAGTCACGCGATACTATGAAGGCTTAGAAATGCGACTTAATCCACCACCAAGGGGGAGATGAGAGTAAGCGAATAAGACACTTGGTTTGCAAAGATAGGATTAATCACATCTCTGAAATTTATTCTCAACTAAGAATACATAATTCTTTTCATCATGTTTTTTCATCCCAGCCCTTAATTTTTTTCAGTTTATAAGACACTAACTCTATTATTGCACTACACCAACAATTCCATGGTTAGTTTATCTATGGATTATAAGAATTCCCATTGACAATCAGAATCAAAGAGTTCTTGGTGACAGACAATCGTTAGTTAGAGACAATAATTTAAGTGAACTTCCAACTAGATACAGTTTTTTCACTCACAAACTACTTACGCACTCAAGTCCCACAGTCTCAATGTCCTATCCCATGAGCCTGATAAGGCGAACTGACCATC
The DNA here is from genome assembly GCF_947568905.1 of Ostrea edulis. Classification (NCBI taxonomy): domain Eukaryota; kingdom Metazoa; phylum Mollusca; class Bivalvia; order Ostreida; family Ostreidae; genus Ostrea; species Ostrea edulis. Next base: position 51,781,516 of record NC_079167.1, read on the forward strand.
TGATGACATTTCAACATCAGACACAAAGTGACCATGTCCTTTCAAGCACCGAAGTGGAAGTCCATAGTTAGCATCATCCCTTGTCAATTTCCACTTAATAAGGGTTTTATCTGCAACACATTTATAACATTAGAATCATTTCTTCATTTTGTGTGTGTGAAGGGGGGGGGGGGGGGGAGAATGGTATGACTATTTAATGTGACATACAGTACATTATTTACAACTCGTATATCTAAATCATGCAATTAAATGTACACACAAAAGGACAATTCTACACTGTTAAACAAACCCCGGACCTTAACAGTTTAGACTGTCGCGCTGGTCTAGAGATCATGGAGGAAATTCGAACCAACAATTCATTATCTTGTGACGACCAATTCATTAGTTCTTTTGTGGTAAAACTGTTGACCAGCTGTCCAGATTTGAATGTTCGACTATCAGCTGCCATTATGTGCAAGTATTCAGCTTAAAATAACTAAAACCAATATATGTAGAGTCACAAATGTTATTCGCCACGACGATTTTTACCTCTAGATGCCGACAAAACCATGTCTGGATACTGAGGATCGAGTCGTGGCAATCTGGGTTACCCATCCTCCGTGACCCAGAAGGGTCCCTCTCAGAGTCATCTGCTCTGCCATATTTACTTGCTACCGTTCCAAAAGTCTTGATCAAGACAGATTTGTCGGCCTATATTTACAATACGGCCGTGTTCATGGAGGATAAACCTGAAAAGGAAGTTTACTACGAAAGGTTTTACTAATATCCGAAATGAGTATGGATGTACATATCAATATAATAGTGTATAGCTATCTTGATTTCGTATTTATATGTGTGTGTGTTTATTTGAGGTTTCCTCTGGGTTAAAAACAAAAACAAAAACAAACTTTCTTTTTTTTTGTTGGTGAGGGGGGGTTGGGTTGGTGTTTTAAAAGATAACATAGAACAAGAAATTTCTATGTAATTCATACTTTTCAATAACTCCGTGCAACGTAACATTTCATCACTTGGACAAAGGTGGGGTGCAACCATTAAGTAGACTATACTATTGATCAGTTTCTCATGCTTCACCTTTAAAAGTTGAGGGGAGATCAGTTAACGTTTATTGTTGTAACCAAAATTGTTCAAAGAGAAAGGGGAGAGGAATTGATTACTTGATAAATAGACAGCAACACGACATATCATGTATACCACATGTTACTATATATATATATATATATATATATATATAAAGCACAGAAAATTTCACTTTATTTGGATACCCACTTCCGCCCTTACCCGGGGTTGAACGCTCACGACCTGCGGAACCAAATCTCCTAGCAGCATGTAACCAGCGCACTAGACCGCTCGACCATCTAGGCAAGTCAAATGCTAGAGTTCATTGCTATTTCTGTGCTTTATATATATATATATATATATATGAACTCTTAAATGAACATAACTGCCCTAAGTGAAGAAATATTTAATATAAAGCACAGAAAATTTCACTATATATATATATATATATATATATATATATAAGTGAACACACACACATTGTTTAAAAATCTACTGACGAGCCCGCAGGGCGAAAGCGCTATAGATAAAAGTTTGAGTATTGGGTTTTATTTTTTGACTTTATATATATATATATATATATATATATATATATATATACACACACACACAAAGCAGTTTGGTTCGATTTTGTGTCAAAACCTTGTGACGTATACATAGTAATATACCCCCCCCCCCCAACACACACACACACACACTAAGATGATGATAACAATTTCTACATTCTATGTTGAAATCATGGCCCCCGGGGATAAGATGGGGCCCCAAGGGGGGATCAAAGTTTTGCACACAAATATATAGGGAAAAACTTAAAAAATCTTCTTCTCAAGAACCACTAAGCCAGAAAAGCTGAGATTTACATGAAAGCTTCCTGACATAATGCAGATTCAAGTTTGTTCAAATCATGGGCCCGGGGGGGGGGGGGTTGGATGGGGCCACAATAGGGGATCAAAGTTTTACATACAAATATATAGGAAAAATCTTTTAAAATCTTCTCAAGAACCACTGAGCCAGAAAAGCTGATTTTTACATGAAAACTTTCTGACATAATGCAGATTCAAGTTTGTTCAAATCATGGCCCTCGGGGGTAGGATGGGGCCACAAGGGGGGATCAAAGTTTTACATACAAATATATAGGGAAAAACTTCTTCTCAAGAACCACTGAGCCAGAAAAGCTGATTTTTACATGAAAACTGTCTGACATAGTTTAGATTCAAGTTTGTTGAAATCATGGCCCCCGGGGGTAGGATGGGGCCACAAGGGGGATCAAAGTTTTACATACAAATATATAGTTAAAATCTTTTTCTCAATAACCACTGAGTCAGAAAAGCTGATATTTACAAGAAAACTTTCTGACATAGTGCAGATTCAATTTTGTTCAAATCATGGCCCCCAGGGGGTAGGATGGGGCCACAAGTGGGGTGTGTGTCAAAGTTTTACATACAAATATAGGAAAAAGCTTTAAAAATCTTCTTCTCAAGAACCATTGGGCCTAAGAAGTTGACATTTACATGAAAGCTTTCTGACATAGTGTAGATTCAAGTTTGCAAAGGGTAGTTTAGGCCATAATAGGGACTAAGGTTTTACATGCAAATATATATGGAAAGTCTTCAGATATGGGCCAAGGTGACTCAGGTGAGCGATGTGGCCCATGGGCCTCTTGTTTCATTTACATGTATCCTGTACCAAATACAGATTAATTTGGGGGAAATGTCTAGATACAGGTAAATTTGTGTGACTGACCACTGTTCCTTCATGTCACACAGTGTTTAGCTCAAGTGAGCTTTACTTAATGATCACCCATTGTCCGTCGTCCGTCTGTCAATCTGACTGTAAACTTCACATTTTCTACTTCTTCTCCAGAACCACTGGGCCAATTTCAACCACACTTAGCAAAAAGCATCCTTTGGTGAATGGCTTTCAAATTTGTTCAAATGAAGGGCTGGGTCCCCTTTAAAGGGGAGATAATCACAAAAATGCAAAAATAGGGTGGGGTCATTTAAAAATCTTCTCAAGAAGCACTGGACCAGACGACCTGAAATTTACATGTAAGCTACCTGATTTAGTGCAGATTTAAGTTTGTTAAATCCCATGACCCCCTGGGGTAGGTTGGGGCCACAATAGGGATCAAATTTTTACATGCAAAAATTTATAGGGGAAATCTTTAAATATGGGTCGAGGTGAGTGATGTGACCCATGGACCTCTTGCAAGAGGCTATACTAACTACAGATAAATTTGGTATACCATTCATTCACACAAATGTCCTATACCAATTACATGAATGTCTGCCATTGTTCTGTACACTGCAATGCATTGTATAGTCCAGTCCGACATAAAATTTGTTTCCCAGAACAATTTTAGATTCAATATATTTTACTGTATGAAAATATTAACACCTTCCTGTTTTTATTTGTAGATTTCTGGGACTGATGCCAGCATATAGCCCAGAAGATGAAGCTTTGGCCACCAAGCTTGTCACCTTTTTTCCACAGAACACTGATGTGCCCACTCATAATGCCATCATTGCTGTGTTCAATTCAAAAACAGGCATTCCAGAAATAGTTAAGTATATTTAAGATACCAGGTATGCTTTTTCCATTAAAATTTGAAGATTAAAAAGTACCCCCAATCCACTTAATTGTTCCATGTAAAATATATTTATGATGATGAATCTAGAATTATTTGTTTGAACAATCCCTATATTTCTCAGTAGATGTTAAACTCCAACATGTGTATATCCTCAGAGGAGGTCTAAACTTCAATCATTTATTGTACAATAACATGTATAGATTTAACAACGCATGGTAAACACTAGTCAAAGGAGGACAAATCAACTGTTTTCTTGCCTCATTCAAGGTTATTAACATCTTATGATATCATTTCAAAACTGTTTTGTACATAATCAGCCCATGAAGATCCTTGATTGGAAATAGCTGCACTGTTTTGTATCATTTCAAAAAATTAAGTATGTCAATGGTTTTACAATTTAACTGAGCTGAAGACAGGGTTTACCATCTTCTCTAGCCAAGGGTTTCTGATTTGCTAATCTTGAGCTTTCTTCACAAACCCAAGGTCAGAAACACTTAGTATGTAAAGATGAAGGCCTACTTAATAATGTATGTTTGACACAAAATTATATAATGAACTGAGAGTTTCTATGTTCAACTTCATTAATTATTTTGTTTTGTGAGGCAATTTTAATTTATACACAAGTAAAAATTTATTGCATTGTTACCTGTGTTGGCATGTGTTGAATTTCGAATTCGTTAAAAATTTTACATCTATAATGTGCATATCTGCCTTATTTTTGCTGCAGTTTGATTTTTGCTATTTTCACTAACAGACCAAAACCATGAAATGAAAACATGTTGAAAAGACAGAAATTGAAAAAATAACCTGAGAAAAATTTTCTTTTTTATTCTGTGTATTTTTAAAACATTTAATATGAGTATATGAATATAGATTGAGATTGGTTGTTGTTGTCGGTTCCTTTTGATTTCCGTGCAGTATCACGGGTAGAGTCCACACTAGTGGGCCCCCTTCCAGGTATCTGGCTGGCTGCACACATGGCAGATCTCACCTCAGATCTCCATTCTTTCCGGTCGGCAGTAGAGAGCTTCCATTCATTATTGGTGTTGAAAGATAATACATACAAGAAAGAAAAACTTCTCTTACTAAAGTTAAGTATGAAACTGATGGATAATCTGATAAAAAAATTCAGGCCGAAAGACGAAAAATGTTTGGAAGCAGACTAATGGTACAGATATATGGGGTTTGATTTTAGTGCTTATAACATTTCGTCACCTGTAACAGAACATGGCAAATTCATCACAACTATGGAGCAAGGATTACGGATATACAATTCTGGGAAGTACTCTTTCACTCATTAGATGTTTCCTTGTTTTAATGGCAGTCATAAGGTTTGATGATAAGGAGACAAGGAAAGAACAATGGAGTGTATAGGCAAATTTGTTCCCATATGTAGTGGGATAGATTCAACAAGTCTCTATTGTGCCATTACAAACTGAAGAAATTACCTGACTATTGATGAGCAACTTATGCATATCAAGGGAATTTCATAGAAAAACCTCTCAGATTGGTCTTGGACTCCAGATAATAATGAAAGTGTGTGCCCCATTCTATGGATCTGTGAAAAAGTGAAGGAGAAAATTTTGGGCTGGATCAGGTATTGAACCCAGGAACATTGTATTACTAGTCAGGTGCTCTAACCACTGAGCTATCCATGTTCCATATAGTCCTAAATATTACACTGCTACCCAAAGGGAAAAGGCATGAATTTAATACTGTGTTCAAATTCACCATAAAAAACCCATGAAAAACCAGGAATTAACAACAAAAAATATATACAGCGCTCTTTTATGACTCAAAGTTTGCTTTTAACTAATTATGTGTCTTGACCCGACCTTCGTCAAGATCATATATGACAGCTAGGTCAATGTCACAGGAATTAGAACTGTAGCCTGTAAATATGTAGATTGTAGAAAATTAGAGCAGACTTTGTGACCTGGAGTATACTTTAAATCCAAATTTCAATTTACATCATTCTTAACTATGATCCCTTAGAGTAGAATAGGAGTTTAAAGTTTGACTTAGGGGTGACAAATTAATTTTTTTTAAATTTCTTCTGAAGAACAAGGTAATTTGACAGTATAATGATTGCTACAATTAGCATTGTGACCTTTAAATTGACCTTTGACCTACTTTAAAAAATGGAAGTAATATTTGAGGTAGAACTTCAATATTTAATTTTTGTATTCTGCTAAACAAGACAGCACAAAACATTTTACCTTATGGCATTGATTATGACGTGGACCAACTTATCAAAAACTTAAATCATTGGCCACATGCAAATGATAGAGAATCCAAATTTTATGTAGAGAATTCTGGTTGAAAACTCTTTATTTGTACCAAACTTTTTATCTTTGAACATGACCTAGATGTTTTACCTATTTTCCAAAAACTTGCATATGAACCTGTACATACCAATTGTGTAAATTTCATCAGGTGAGCATTTTCAGACCCATGGGTCTTTGTTTTTTTACCCATGTTTTGTTGGGTACAGGTTCCTGACACCACACTCTAAGAATTCCCTACCTTGAAAGTGGGCTTTTGCAGTCTCATCCCCCATCCAAAACAAAAAACCAAAAACAGATGCTAGGGCCTGTTAGCACTAGCAGTTATATTATTTGTCCAAAGCATAACTTTGTTATAGACGAACATTAGAAATCTAAAGAAATGAAAATCACTTTACATCATAAAGAACTATCAACATACAAAGACATCTCATTTATATTTTTGGCCGTATGATACTCAGGTGACTGTTAAGGTCCTTGGGTCTCTGGTTACATTATAGTACATTGGAAGTGGATGTTTTCCTCAAGTTCTTTCTTCTGTCATATGCTGATGACTCTCATTTAGCAAAATCTATGTACATATAACACACTTTTAAGCTGCATGCACTAAATGTGTTATGTACATGTACTTGTTTTGTAAAACCTGGAATGACCTTGAAAATTGATTTCTTTTTAGATCATGGATGGGGAAGTGATTACCACAATGAGAACTGCAGCTGTTTCAGCAGTGGCTACCCAGGTAAATTCACCACTGAAGTTTTATAATTCTCCTAGACTAAAATATTTAGGGCTCTTTGACTGTCAGTCCTTAAGTTTACCCTAAGCTGTAACTTTTCAACAGAAAGGAATACAGAATTTATTTTATTCATGAGGTGAACTGTAGAATTTATTATTGTGTAACTTAGCAACAAGCACCACTCATGAAATGAAATTACTTGCTCTTATTTTTGTACGATTCATTTGTTCAAGGTTTTCTGTTTCTTTTTTCATTTTCTGTCACATATCAAGCTGAAACTTGCTATGTAGCTTCATTGTGGGTCACTGTAGATCATGTTGCAATTTTGATTCATTTCGATCTTTCTTGCAGGAGTTGTGCCCCTTTATTTGATAACTGTTTTATGAAGGGTATGTAATTAGTCCAGCTAACTCCTCCCACATTTTTCAAGAGAGGACCTTCTTATTTTACAGAGTATTTGAGGGAATATTATAAAGTGAGTGCATGGTTTGTCCTTTTAGCTCCTCTCACTATTTAAAAGGACTGGTTCACTATTTTTGAAAACAAAATTTTTCATTTTTGATGTTAAACATTAAAAATATAACTGATTTAATCTGGACAGTCAAAATGTTGACCTTCTGAATTGAAGAATAAAAGCAATATTTTAGCCTTATATCTTTGTTATGTAAACAAAGACTCAAGTCTTCATGTATACAAACAAACCAGTGAAATATTAATTTTGTAATATAAAGCATCTTAATTTTGCATTGTCACAAATTTTAACTTTTAGATGACACATTTTACCCACAAAATGCTTGAAATGTGAAAGGTATAATAAACTTAGATTGTTATCCATTTCTTTTGAAAATTTCGTAAACAATAGCATACTGTAATCTTTGTTTACAAAACAAATAATAAACTCTTTAAAATGAGCTTGTGATAATGTACATGTATAACCTTAATTTTATGTGAAATATTTTAAACACATTAGACAATAGATTTTGATCATTAAAAGTGAAAAACAAAATTTTTGGGAAAATTATGAATCAGTCCCTTTAAAGCTAGGACCTTTGTAAACAACTTGAAGATGTCCATATTGAAAGGATTTAGATTCCAAGAATTTTCTTGATGTTTGAAATATTTACATGTTGAACTTCGTTAATTTGGGGGAAATATTTTTTACACAAATTGGTTTTACATGATTTGTCCATGTAGCAAGTGAGGACCTCCTTATTTTACAGAGTGTTGTATGTGTATTGAAGATGTGCATGTGACAAGGATTCTTGATACATGTATTCTTCAATATTTTAGAAAATCACATATCGTTGAACTTAGTTTTGAGCAAATACATGCAAAAACACAACTAACCTAGCATTTAGTCAAATGAATGTGGTAAATAGTAAAATCACAACTAACTCAGCGTTTAGTCAAATGAATGTGGTAGATAGTAAAAACACAGCTAACTTAGCGCAAGTGAATGGGGTAAATAGTAAAAACACAACTAACTTAGGGCAAGTGAATGTGGTAGATAGTAAAAACACAACTAACTTAGCATTTAGTTAAGTGAATGGGGTAGATAGTAAAAACACAACTAACTTAGCGTTGAGTTAAATGAATCGGGTAGAGAAAGGAAAAAATTCAGTAGCACACAGAGTATGTAAAATGACCATCTATGGTTGTGTGATTTTTTTTACTTTATCCATCTTGTTGAAATAGTGCGTTATATATTCACTTACCAAGCCCCTCGAATAATATACAAATCAATTCAACTCCTTAGATAAAACATATTAGGTATTCTCCATACATACACAAAACAAAAGTATCAAACCAGTTGAGAAACACCATATGCAGGTGATAATCGAATATTTGAAATTCTGAATTATTTAGCGAGATGATTAATAGTGAATACATGTATGATTTTATATGATGCTTTACTTTCATGAGTAAAATTAATAACTCCCTTTTTGAGTTCAATCTGATTGTTTTATTTGTCTTTTTACTTACAGCATCTGTGTGCCCCAAATCCCCAGATCCTGGCTGTTCTAGGGTCAGGAGTTCAGGCACGTTCTCACATCCAGGCCTTGTCATCCATAATGTCATTTAATAAAGTGAGTGAACATGAGAAGTATATGTTACCATTATACTGGTATTATCTAAGGAATAAAAGTAATTTTAACTCATCTTATATGATGTAAAATAAATTGGGACAGTTTACCCATTGTAAACTGTATAGCAGTTTATAAAAGAGGGAAACTGTCTAGCAGTTTATAAAAGAGGGAAACTGTCCCTCCTTACTTTATATCATATACGTTAATTACTGTTCGTTATCTTCACCTTTTCATTGTATAGAATGAGTAGAAATTATGGTCATTCCTTATGATTGAATTTAGTATAGAAATGCATTTAAATGTAATTTGATGAATAATTTTAAAGAAACTATGAATTTTATATGACACGGAACAATATTGCCATAAGCAGCAGAATGGAACAGAGAAGCCAAATGAATTGTGATGTCATATTCCTTGGGCATCAGAAGGCAGGACTTAAATAGTGGCAATTTAGAATATATGATTAAGTAACATTGATGAAGTCAAATGAACCAAACATATTGTGTTTTACAATTGAAATTAAATAATGTGTAGATAATTCAAAATATTAATGTTTTGTTTACCCTCCCCTTACGGCTTTTTTTAGATAAAGATTTGGAGCAGAACAAGAAAAAATGCAGACATCTTAGCCGGGGAGGTTGATGGAACAGCTTATGATAGTGCACAAGAAGCTGTAAAAGATGCAGATGTAATCATTACAGTTACTTCATCAGAAAAACCTGTATTGAAGAAGGAATGGGTAAAACCTGGTGCTCATATCAATGGCAAGAATGACATTACTGAGAATATTAATTTTGTTCAATTTTTTCAATTTAATTCAATTTAACAAAACAACATAGAGAAGATATACATATATACACAATGTTAAACAAAGAATTCAGTTGATGCAATGCATGAAAGAATGTACAGTTTATAATTTTTAATCTGAAAGGGTAACTCTCTTGTGAATTATAGTTATGAATTTGGAAAGATTACTCATAACAGATAACTTTTTACATGAAAACAATAAGTTAAAGAATTTTTTGACATTTGTCAATATGGACATGGACATGATTTTTGATTGATTTTGTCGTAGATATAAGATTATTTATAAATAAGTGCATTAAAAATATTTTTACACAGGAAATACTTTGTAATTACATAGAATATAGCTCCCATATTCGTGCTTGTCAACACACTTGTCATAGGTAGGAAACCACATACAGAGGTGAGAACATTTAGATTTCTAAAAAGTATGTCTAAAAGCATTCAACATTTCAACATGTTAATGATAAATTAATTTAGGGAGCAAGTACAATGAAGAAAGAACAAAGTTTTTGTTATGAAAGCTTTTCCCACCAAAGCCGTCAACTCTGACGACAAGCTGATAATTGAGTCACGTGACATGTAAACATAAACAGTGCTCCTGTCTTAATTGTTCTGAAAATGAAAAATTTAGATGTCTCAGAGACATCTTTGCATCAGTTTTTAGCTCACCTGAGCCAAAGGCTCAAGTGAGCTTTTCTGATCAGTACGTTGTCTGTCGTCGTTGTTGTAAACTTTTCACATTTTCATCTTCTTCTCAAGAACCACTGGGCCAATTTCAACCAAACTTGCCACAAAGCATCCTTGGGTGAAGGGCTTTGAAATTTGTTCAAATGAAGGGCCATGTCCCTTTCAAAGGGGAAATAATAACAAAAATGCAAAAATAGGGTGGGGTCATTTAAAAATCTTTTTCTCAAGAACCACTGGGCCAGAAAAACTGAAATTTTCTTGAAAGGTTCATGACATAGTGCAGATTTAAGTTTGTTCAAATCATGGCCCCCAGGGGTTGGATGGGGCCACAATAGGGAATCAAAGTTTTACATACTAATATATAGGATAAATCTTTAAAAATCTTCTTCTCAAGAACCACTGAGACAGAAAAGCTGAGATTTACATGAAAGCTTCCTGACATAATGCAGATTCAAGTTTGTTCAAATCCTGGCCCCCGGGGGTTGGATGGGGCCACAATAGGGGATCAAAGTTTTACATACAAATATATGGGATAAATCTTTCAAAATCTTCTTCTCAAGAACCACTGAGCCAGAAAAGCTGAGATTTACATGAAAGCTTCCTGACATAATGCAGATTCAAATTTTTTCAAATCATGGCCCCTGGGGGTATGATGGGGCCACAATAGGGGATCAAAGTTTTACATATTAATATATAGGATAAATCCTTAACAATCTTCTTCTCAAGAACCACTGAGCCAGAAAAGCTGAGATTTACATGAAAGCTTTCTGACATATTTCAGATTTCAGTCTGTTAAAATCATGGCCCCCAGGGGAGGATGGGGTCACAAGGGGGGATCAAAGTTTTGCATACAAATATATAGGGAAAATCTTTAAATATGAGCCAAGTGACTCAGGTGAGCGATGTGACCCTTGGGCCTCTTGTTTAAATTTAGGTGGGTTGCTATGTTTTACTCAAATCAAATACTATCATATTATGAAATAACTATCTAAATAATTTTTGTACCAAAATCGTGTCCATGCTCCTTTAAAGATTTACTGGATATATTGAATGTCACCTGACCATAAAGGATATTGGAAGTTTTTGTCTGTATAAGTGCTCATTACAGATGAGGAATAAGAAATGATGAACTGTTTTACTTATAGAAAATACATTTTAGCAGTATGTATAAGGCAAATGGTTTTAAAAATCTTCTCAAGAGCACCAAAGAATTGTACATGTGACTTATTATTACTGTTCCTAGATGTCGACAACCATTTGCAATTCTTCTCTCAACCAAACATTGTGACAATTTCATACATCTTCTGACGTAGAAACAAGTTATTGTGAATTTTTTAAAAATTTGTTTAGCTGTTGGTGCCTGTTGTCCTGACTGGCAGGAAATTGACCCAGATCTAGTCCGGTCCAGTGTGCTTTATGTTGACAGTCGAGATGCTGCTCTGAAGGAAAGTGGTGATGTTATAATGGCAAAGGTTAGCTCTTAAATGTTGATGTATCAAGAATATTTATTTAGAGTTTCAGTTTTATTTCTATTAAAGTCAAATTTGATTATTTGAAAATATGACTTTCTTGTTCTTGGAGTGTATGCGGTGATATATACAGTGGAACACATTACAATTCACACAAATGATGAAATATTTTGGCAAATTAAATTATCAAGTGAACAATTGATTCACATCAAATTATGTGTTTGAAGATATATATACGCATTGTGAATTAAAGGGTTTATCGTAAACTTGATATCAACAAAACCTGAATTTACTTATACTAGTACTTATTGTTGATAATGTCAAAGATTTTAAGTGTTTTTGTATTTATAGGCAGAGATTTTTGCTGAGCTTGGAGAAATGCTCCTAGGATTAAAAGATGCAAAAGTTCATGAGACGACATTGTTCAAGTCACTGGGTAATTGCTTTTAATACAAATTACTTGATAATGTACATAATACACAATCATGTAAATTTCTGTTCACTTTGCATTTTGTGGAATATCTGTTAAGAAATATCATTCAGTTTTTGAAATAATGAGATATTCCTTAAGTCTGTTCACTCCAGTATATTGAATGGAGTGTGCTAATGTTCAGTGAAATAGATACATGTATACGCTGGAGTGGAAAGCCTCAAGGTCATTTCATCTCGTATACTTTAAAAACCTGAAAAATATTTCTTATATTTACATTTTAATCATTTTGATATTAATTGCATTTTATTAATAAGTGGTGGTTACCCTGCATGTAAATTACATGGACAGAGGTTAGCCTATTTCAAAAGTTGAAAGTTTATGAGATGATATTTACTTTTCCAATGTTTTTGTCGATTGCAAATCGTAACGATAGTCATTTCCTCATGAACGTACTGCTGTTGTAAACAATACACATATGAATACAGAACTACTTGATAGATATAGTACAGTGGAACCCCGTTATTAAATTTTTCATTTTTCCACAATAAAATAACGAAATACCGGGGGCAACGTAATAAGCGTTCCAAGTGAAATCCGTTAAAAATATCAATTGGAAATTGTATATCATCCGTTGATACTCCGTAAAGGGGTGTGTGTGTGAATATATCTTTACTGTTTCTTTGTTTAAAAGACTATGATACTTTGTTATACCCCCCGCAACAAGTTGTGGGGGGGGGGGGGTATACTGGAATCGGGTTGTCCGTCTGTCCGTCCGTCTGTAGACGCAATGGTTTCTGGGCTCTAAAGCATTATCCTTTCCACCTACCGTCACCATATCATATATATGGACTATCCATGGGATGAAGATGTTCCCTATCGATTTTGGGGTCAAAAGGTCAAAGGTCAAGCGCACTGGACATCGAAGTAGCAATGTGGTTTCCGGGCTCTAAAGCGTTATCCTTTCCACCTACAGTCACCATATCATACATATGGACTACCCATGGGATGAAGATGTTCCCTATTGATTTTGGGGTCAAAAGGTCAAAGGTCAAGTGCACTGGACATCGAAGTAGCAATATGGTTTCAATTTAAATTCTTTAATGGCTTTTTTCATCGCATGGAGATGCTGTGTTCCTAGATACCTTTTGGATCATAATACTGAAGTTTTACCTATTACCAACACCCTTTGGGAGATTGGAATAAGCGGGGGGTATTCTTAGTGAGCATTGCTCACAGTACCTCTTGTTTTATTTACATCTTATCTTTAATGTCCATAATTTTTCATGTTCTTATCCCTTTTCTTTATTTCTTGTGTAGAATACATAAGGATGTTTTTTTATAAACGTTGCGTTTCTGCATTCGTTTGGACCGCCATTTTGTTCAACTTTAACATAATGCATTCATGTAAATTTCTCTCAATAACTTGTTCCGGTTCGTATTCAACATTTATATAAAAAAAAAATAACAAAACATCGTTTTTATTAAGTTCTCCCACCCAAAAAAACAACAAAACTATAGACACAAAACGCACACGATACCCAACACTTTAATCGCAATCCACATAAAGAATATAATAATGCACAAAGATTCCATTTATAACACTAAATGATGGCACTAAAATCATGTGCACATCAAGGGATTTTAGAATGTTCACTGAGGTAAATGCCGTGTACGAATCGGCCGATAACACTGGACAGTTTGATCAGTGTATGAATGGACAAGATTTACGAATACCCAAGCTGCATGTCCAAACAACGGACAATTTTTTTTATTGAACACCTTTAGTCACCTATGTCCAAGCAGTCACCCAAGCTGTTTTAACATTGCTACGATATATTTTGTCCTTCATGTTTGGTACCAAAGCTGTCCGTAAATAGAGTTTTAATAGTGAAGGTAATCACACGATGCTGAACACGCATGTGGTTGAGAAATTATTATTTCTTTGATTATCAAAATATGAAAAATGAAGTAAATTTCATAGAGTACAATTTCTAAATAAACATTTATTTAATTGTTTATCACTGGCTTTGATACAGGGTATTCACCAGTATTGATGTCACTAGATCTATCGAAGCGTGATCAGTCAAGCGTCTCTAATCCCCAAAGAGAACAGGAAATTTATGTGGTGACTGCCTGAGGCAGTCAAGGTGTGATTGGCTTATTATTTTGAGAATCACTATTGAATAATTAGGGGTTTATTACGTTTTTGTCGGAATACCGAGTCCCGGCATCTTGGGACAACGTAATAACGAGGTCTATTTTATATAGGTTTGTTAAGAAATGGTTTTGTGCTTTGAAATTCCAACATAATAGGCGGACTAACGTAATAAAGGGGGAACGTAATAACGGGGTTCTACTGTATATATATCTTGACAGATAGAAATGAAAGTAGAATGTAAATATGCAAATGTAAAATGTAAATATGAAATAAATTTCAATTTTGAAAATACACGAGGGCATGAACTTTGACAGTTTAAGCCAGCATACTTCATGAATAGCATTTTCAAAAATGAAATCTTCAAAGAAGAGGGGCATATTGCTTTGCACCTGTTGGTTGGTAGACCACATGTTGTCCGCTCAATATCTTGAGAACCATTCACTTGATCGTAATGATATTTCATATGTGGGTTGGCTATGAGTAGAAGAGAACCCCTATTGATTCTGAGGTCACATGGTCAAGGGTCAGTCTACTCGGGACATAGGAAGATACTGTCCGCTCAGTATCTCGAGAACCCTTTGCTTGACAGACATCAAACTTAGTACGGTACATCTTAAGGAGTAGATGACCTCTATTAGTTTTTGAGGTCACATGGTCAAGGGTCAAACTGGACATAGGAAGATATTGTCTGCTCAATATCTTGAGAACACTTTGCTTGACAGACATCAAACTTAGTACACTGGTACAACTTATTATAATGTCATAAAACTGCAAAAATTCATGGTAAATGTATTAACATTCTGATTTGTTTGTAAAATACTGTGCATAAGAACAATGGCCTGGAGGTTATATAACTTTTTTGAGCACATTTTCATACTCAAACTCAATCTCCGTGCTCTAAATCGTATTCATAATCAAAAGTCAAGGTTATAAAACTTTTATAAAATCATTCTCATACTCAAATGGAGTACATGCTCAAGATTTTATGAGTATGCTTTGGAGCTTGCTCAGAATTGTACTCAAAACAAACATGGCTGAGTTAGAGTATGAGTACGGTAAAAGTTTTATAACCAGAGTCGGGTCTATAAATAGCAATATGTAAACCAATATTATCAATGTTACTACTCTTTTCTAATTAAATATTTTGTTAATAATATTTAAGCTACAGTGCTGGTGTAGAAAATTAACAGAAATTCAATTAATTAAACACACGTCAAGACAACTGAGATTCTCGTACACACTTCTCAATAATATCTTGTAAAGAACTTCCCAGCAAATTATTAATAACAAGAAAAACAGACATACAGGCTTTTTACAATTTAAAACACCTAGGTCGGGAAAGGTAATTCGAGATGAAAGACCAGTTGAATATTAGTGTCCAGATAAATGAACCAAAATGTAGTGGGAAAAGGCATTTTGTGGTACAAAAAGACCAACCAGATCCAGAAAACGAAATTCTGGGTAAACACGACAATATAACGTTAAAAATTGTTCCCAAGAAAAATTGACTGGAAGCTAAGGTGTCTTGTTATCAGCTCTGTTGCATGACATACCATTCTTTGATATCGAGAAACATTCTGTTTTACCTGTTAATGTTGTTACATGATACCCAAGACCCCGATAAGGCTCATGACCTTTTGTTTTCTATTTGCAGGACTTGCCATTGAAGATGTTATGTCTGCCAAACTGGTTCAGAATCTGCTGAAAAAAACATGATGTGGACAATTTTGAAGAAAATAAGAAATATGTAATCAGAACTAACTGGTGAATGTGTACTACAGGCTTGTCTGAGTGTAGTTACAATATACCAGGACTGATAAGTCAAAATAATGGAAAATGTATCTTTAATGTTCTAGATTATTACAAAATATGGACATTATTGCAAAATGATACTTTTCTGTATTACAACAAATTATTTCACTGTAATTTACAACAATATACAAAGGTTGTATGGTAACCAGCTTTATTTTTAATTAAAAATGCAAACATTTCAGTATGTTTTTAATATCTATTGCAAAGGGCCATAACTCTGTGTTGAGAAAGTTTTGGATCAATTGGAATTTCTCTTTGTACAAGTTGTTAAGATGGTATATTTAGATCTTCTTGTATATGCATGTATTTAAGATTTTGAATCCACTTGCTTTTTGTCAGAGTGTGGAGACTTTTCTCGCTACAGTAAAATGCAATTACAATGCGAACGCTTACTATGAGAAGTTACAGGATAACAAAGTGATTTTCTTTCCCCATGATAGTAAAAATTCACAACACCCTCTGATGTACATACATAATGACAGCTATATACTTCTTATCCTTACACATGTATGATGGGAATACTCAATAGTTTCTGCAGCATTCCTGTATGTACAAATATATATTGATAAATGTTAAAAGTTACAACTTGTTTACAAAGTTGAGAGCAGTTCAGCTTTTTCAACATAAATTGAAGTCTACCGTGGATTAAAGCTAGGTACTTATATTTCATTAAATTTCCAAATGAGATGATTAACAGATGCTTACAAGTAGGTCTTATCAAAATGCTGGGGCTGACACAGTATGCCCCATCAGGATACGATACATATTGCAATACTTGTGCTACAATTCAATATTTTCAATACGATACATTTTACAGAAGAAACCAATATCATTGAAGAAAAATTTAATAAAATGTCATCCTAGTTTAACCTTGAGTATTTAATTTTTACATGATGTATAAATGTATTTTGAAAAAAAAAAATCATTAACACTTTTTTTTCATAAAATCAGATAAATGTGTCAAACAATAGGGAAAAATGGGGTTTTGTGAAGACAATTTCCATGCATTATCAAATTTATACTTGTATAAATCTGAAAAGATGCTACTAAATTGTTGAAATAGTATCCCTTCCTCTTAGTCTGTGTGAATTTCAGACAGAAATCATCATTTTGGAAACCACCGCAGTGGCCAAGAGGTTAGAGCGTTCACCCTGCAAGTCGAGAAAATAAATAGTGACAGTTCCATCGCCAAATGCTTGGCATCAGGTGTGAATGTCATGGGTCCTCGGAGATGACCTTAAAAACGGAAGTCATGTGTCGCAGTAGGTGTGGCACGCTAAAGAACCCTCGCTGCTCAATGGCCATAAGCACCGAGCATAGGCCTAAATCTGAAGCCCTTCACCTGTCTTGGTGACGTCTCCATATGAATGAAAACGTTAAACAAGATACAATATATAACATAATTTTTGGAGAAAGTTTTTAAACATAGTTTTTACTGATTTTCAGGGGAAGTAACTCTTCCATGCCCAAATTATTTGAATTGTCCCCTTAACTACAATTTTACCAATTACACTGTACATGTATAAGGAAAATTCATTGGCAAATAACTTCAAGTTGCTGTCCTGCTTAACCTAAAGTCCATTGTTTGATACTCAGGTGACTGTTAAGGCTCATGGGCATCTTGCTGTGAGGAGAGTTTAGCATCAAAATCCTATTGAATAGCAAAGATGGTAGGCCTCAAGTTTCCAATTTTGATCCCATTCCCAGCAATATATTTGTTATACTATTATGCAAACTAAAATGTTTCCATACCCCCCCCCCCCCCAAAACATATTCTCAATTCTTTAAGGAAAGCATCATATTGGGGTAATGCCAAGGGGAAATTATGATGTAAATAAATATTATGATCAAACACAGTAATATATAAAATTTTATACTCCATCATTTCATTACATGTATTTGCACATATGAAACACCCCCCCCCCCCCCCAACAAAAAAAAAAACCCCACTGCCGCCTAATTTATAAATTTTCAAAAGTATCCTCAGGTTAAGTTTTTGTGTTCTTGGGGGGGAAAAAAGAGAACAATTGATGCACACTTTCAAACTTGTTTAATCTGACATCATTTATCAAACACAAACAAACTGCATGAAATCTGTACATAGCACCATTTTTGGCATTTTGAATACTTGAGAGTATAATGTGAAGAATCCAGAAGAACTTGTTAGATGGAAGTACTACTGAGATTCCTTTGTGTGGACATATAGCATATTATCTTTGGCAGGTTTTGCATTTTATGCTACTGTAACAATGTTTTTAAGTATCAATCTACATGCATTTAATGCTACAAATAAGACAACCTACTTATGCCATTAAATCACAATTCCATAAATTTTCAAGGTACCTAAAAAAAATAAATATCAAACTTGGATTATATTATTTAACCCCTATGTTTTGCTGTATACAGGTAAATTTTCAAGGTATCTCGACAAAATAAATATCTAACTTGGATTATATTATGTTTTGCTGTATATGGGAACATTTTCAAGATATCTAAACAAAATAAATAAATATTCAACTTGGATTATATTATTTAACCTCTACGTTTTACTGAATACATAGATTTTTTTCAAGGTATCTAAACAAAATAAGTACCTAACTTGGATTATATTATTTAACCTCTATGTCTTACTGAATACAGGGAAATTTCCACCAATTTCACCCGGTGGGCGAGTTGAAAAGTAGGTAAATTTTAATTTATCAATAGTTCTAAAGTTCCAAAGACAGCTTTGGGCAAAATTAGGATGAAATTGTTTCTCAATGTATTTATAGGTAAAAAAAATTAATGGGGTAAAAATTTCCCTGTATACATCATTTCTTTTTAATTTCAATAAAAATTTCTAATCTTTATACATGTAATTCATTCCAGTTATATTCTACATTTTATTCATAAAGTGTTCCCAGTAAGTTGCATTGTGTCTATAACTAAACTGAATGGATATTGTAACTATGACCAAGATTTGGCAAGACATTTAATATGGAAAAAACAAATTAGGATAAAAGATTTTATCCATGAGATGAAATGTGACTAAATCATCACAGTTTTGGTCAGAGCAATCATCATCAATGAGCATGTAAAAACAAATTCTAAAGGTTGTGTCAAGAGATTAAAGTTTAAAACAATGTTTAGTTGCTAGGGTTGCAAGGCCATTGCGAAAATCTTCTGCTTTAATAAAGGTCATATATGGAGATCCAAGTTTTTCATTGATGTCGAGTGGTTCTTCCTAACTCTCTTTGTCTAGCGGCTTGAGAGTTGTCCAGACATTTGACAAGATGTGCATGGTCCCTTGTGCAGGACAGTTTCTGATCATCTGCTTCTGGGCTTGTCAGCTTTGAATGTCATGGAAACAGGTGATTGCCTCCATCGTAACATTGGCTGCCTTCCTGTTGAGCATGACTCCAGTGTTTCAGACCTTTCACACTCAATAAGTGTTAGCATCTGCAATATACCAAATAAAGGTGTTATAATTTCATTACTATTAAATTGTAATAAACAATGATTCATTGCTGAAGGCTTTTTTTCTTATGATACATGCCAAATGGGTTAATAAAGTGATGTCACATACTTCAATCTTATTTCAGCATGATCGTTAAATCCCATTTAGAAGCTGTATGATGTGTTTTTTAATAAATGCTATTAATTCACTGACATAACATTTGTATATAAATAAAGGATTATAGCCATTTTCTGAATTTGGTGTATTAGACATGATTAGTAATAAAGATCTAGTATCATCACCACACATTTTGTCTGACATGCCATTCTTTAAGGTTATGAATATTCTATTTGTTTATGAATATACAAATTTTATGCTAACATAAGAATTGAGATATATGGAGATCATTTTTATTAGTAAAGAATGTGATTCACTCCAGCCAAAAGGTCTCGTTTGAACTTAATGTTGAACAGACATTAAATATATATTACCTATCATATAATTGTATACCGGCCTGCAGTATATGTGCAGACCACTACTTCCATTTTTATATAAGAAATGATGGATTGCAATAGTCCTTTGAGTTTATGAATTGGATTAGCCATGTCTTAAAACATTTTTAAGTCTAAACTGGATAATTTCTAGATTAATTTACTCGGAAGTTTATTAAACCACCTTTATTATATTTGTTAACTTCATATAGTTGGCAAATTTTCCTCTTGAAAGTTATTGACAGCATCACCAGTGGTAAGCTCAGATCTAGAAGCCACTTGACTCCATCATCTAAAACACTTGCTTTATTGATACCTAAACTGAATAATTTCATTCTACATGAATCAAACAGCACACAACGATTGGATTTACATAAAAGAACTAAGTCCAACAATAGTCATTTCTCACCAAGACCTTTAAACATTCTTTGATTTCTCTGAAATGCAGTCATTTCCATGTTCAAATGGTCAGAAACCAAAATTGAAATTCCTTGAAAATTGTCAAAATTTCAGTCATTCATTAAAGGCAAAGTATCATGGGTCACTTATGTCAATCTAAACTAGGTTTATGTAGTTGCAGCTTAAAGATGGATTCTTCTCATATTAAGTATACATTAATTCTTTTAAGAAACATGCACTCAGAAAAGGGTGTTATTGCTTGTCTTGTTTTTGAGTCAAGGTCATTTCAAAGTCACACTCTTTACACCAAAGAATATTGAAATTCCATTAGAGAAGAAAATTACATACATTATATACAGAATTGGGACCATAATGGATTCTTTGTGAACCTAGGTCTTTCTCGGATTGTTTTGTGAGAAACTTTTTGTCATGACAGAGTATCGAGGGTATTATGTTTAATCTGTAGTTGCAATAGATTTCAGTCAACATCATTCAAACTAAATGCACACACATTCAATATGCAGGTCACATTTTCAACAGATTTCACAATTTGTGACAGTATGAAGAGAGTTTCAAACTTAATGTAATGGAGAAATTCCATGGATACAAGATTGAAAATTAAATCAGCTGAACTGGTTTCAGATAAATGATAGCAAAAATGTTGACAATGTCTGTGTTAATTATTAATTGGAACTTTAATTGCCAGCATATCCAGTAAGCCAATACATGTAATAGGATGTTAGAAATAAAAATCAAAATATGCTCTAGTCTGAAAACCAAAAAGGTCATACCCCAGCAATATAAAAGAATTAAATTTCCAGCATCAAAGTAATTAATTACAACACTACATGTACAGAAATGTTTGCTATTTATGCCAAAACTTTCAATTACCAATCTCCGGATATTTTTCAATAGCTCCTTCATCTATCAAAAACATAATTATTTTCTGAAGCTGTTCTATTGCAGCATCTAAAATGATCAGATTTTCAACAAGTTTTATTGTTCTTCTCTTCATATTATATTATGTGATGAGTGAGTACTTTGAATAAAATTTCTTTCTTTTTTTCATCGGTGCAAATCAAATAATATTTTTCTTGGATATAGAATTTCTTCAAATTAATGAAAATTTGAAAGTTATTCATTGAATAATTCATGTGTTTGCATATTAGAGTCTAGAACTTAAAATGAATTTGGTATACTTACTTCGAAACTTTGAAAAATCTTCTTGGCCTTTGCAACCAGTTAGATTCGAAGAATCTGGATTTGGCTTTTTTCTTCTCCTCATTTGAGGTGTCAGAACCTGTAGATAGTGGTCTAGGGCTTTCCTCCTCTGTCTCACTCTTCTTTCTGAGTTTAACGTCTGCAAATTCTTTCTGTTGTTGTTGTTCTGCTTTCATGGTCAAACCGAGATCAAACGACAACATTGTTTGTTGACACAGCAGGCCTATTGTTCCCATTTTTACCTTTCCACTGCCCTTTTCTGTCAGTCTCTGGGGAAATATTATTTCCATTTGGGGTACGCCTGCTGGGACTATGGTTTTGTGAGATATGTGGCGTTTCCCAGAGGATGGACACGTAATGTCACTGTCAGAGAGGGCATGGATCTCCTCTATTTGACTGCTTCGGATTCCTTTTTCAGAGCTTGAGTCACATGTTGTGGTAGTGGCTGCCCGTTCTCTGTATCCATTGTTTGTATCTGAAGAATCCTCCTCAGCTACACTTAACAAAGGCATAGATGAGAAATTAATCACATGTTCACCGACAGCAGAATCAGCTTTTCTACTATCAAATGGATCATATTCTTCTGTTGTATTAGGAGAAGTTAATGTTGAAGTGGATGAAGATGAATCAAAGGAAATATGACAAAGATCATGACTTCTCTGTCTTAAACTTGTCACTAACACAGATTTGTATGGCTTTTGTTCAGTGTCAGAAATAGCCCTTTCAGGGGTATTTCTTCCACTGTCAAAGGCCTGAGCCAGTTTTTTCACACCCACACCATTAGTTAAATCTTTCAAGGGAGCTACACCAGTTCTAGACTGGCCTGGTCCACTGGGAGCTGAGAGCTTTCTCACAATTTGCTGGACAAATTCAGACTTTGCTCGTGGAGAATCTGCACGATGAATAGTGAGTGAGGTACCTGGCCTCACAGAAACATTGCTACTGCTACTTCCAGAATCAGGAGTTCCTTCACGAGATAAACGCTGTACTATTGTTTTTACATAACCATGATGAGCAAAATTTTCTTTGTCATAACTCAGCTGTCTCTCATCGAAATACTTTCTGGTTTCTTCACTTAAAGCATACTTTTGTAGAATTCTTGTCATATAAATTGACTGGCCTTGTCTATATCTCCTGCTTTCTTGCAGAAGTTCCTCAGCTGGTTTAATCCTGTGAACACTAGTTATATTTCTAACTCTTGGCCAATGAACACTTGATTCATAAGTTCTTCTACCTATCAAAGGACTAATTGTAACTGATGTTAGTTTGAAAGGTTTAGATGCAATGGCAGTATCGGAGCCAGTATCCATCACCCCAGTAAATGTATGTCTTTTGTTTTGGTTCAGCTGTTCCAGAGATCTTGCCTGTTCTTCACTGATGACAGGTATTCTTTGGTCCACAGGTTTCTCTTTAGATACATCAGCAGAAACAGAAGTGTAGTGGCCAGAATCAGACTGAGATGAGTCAGAAGTCACTGGAATGGTTTCACTTGGGGGCTGACTGGCCACAGAAGGCACTGAGGCACTTAGTATAGGGTCTTCCACCTCATGCCTCTCCACATTCACCAAACTTCTGTCTGCTGTCTTCTTCCACTCAGGTATCAACAGTTCTGGAAACTTCATTTCAGTAACATCTGATCCTGAACATGACTCACTTATTTCACTGACTTGACCAACCGTGACTTTGGAGGCTTCAATGGATTTCCCTCTTTGGCTTCTGGGTACACTGAGTTCTTGCTGTGAAATATCTCTAGGCATGCTTACATTGGCTTTAGGCAACTTAATGGTGAGAGATATTTCCACTCCTTTGTCAGTGTGGATGATCTGTCTTTGACTCTGATTGGCTGGTACAACAACAGTGGATTGATACTTCTCTGGTTTCATTTCTTGTTCTTTGCTGGGGTCTTCTGAACACGATGGTTTTCTTGGCATGGCATGAACAGCTTGTGATACATGAATGACTGATGAACCTTTGGTGTCGGTATGACGGGTGACCATGGGAGATGCATCATCTGTTCTCATGCTGTCATCTTTGCTTGTATCTGCAATGTTTAAGATTGCAAAGGTTGAAATACAAGAATTATTATCTTAATTCAGAGTATCTCCTTTACTTCACACCTACTAATACAAAGACAGTCTTTATCTTAACCTGTATTGTGTGCTACTGTACTTTTATCATTTCAAGCACACAACAGTTACAACAGTTGATTAATGCAGGCTTCTGATACAGTCGTAAAAAAACCACTCTAAACTCCTTTATTGACTATTGCATTATAACTCAGTGTCATTGTGTGACTTCTGTATCAGAGTATGAGTTGTTGGATATGACTTTATCTAGTACATGATACACATTCAAGCATTACATCAAAATCATGCTGTATCAAATAGATTGACTCCTTCAGAGACAGCAACATTTACCTGAAGTGCTTGGTTCTGAGGCCTCCTGCAGCTCATCAGCCCCATTCACAACTGACTTGTTGGCAAAGTTTTTGGTGAATCTTTTGTATGGTGGAACAGACTCAGCTTCTTTGCCTTCCACCTGGAAGTCAAGTAAAAACCTATATGTATTCAGAAAAGTCACCTATATTTGGAATTTTAAAGATATTTGAATGCTGTTTAACTGGAATATGATTTTCAACTATGGTAGTCCTTAAACTGAAAACAGAAAATATGTTGATCAAGGGTTAAAGGTGGAGAACACCCAATGGACCACTTCCACCATCTAACATTGTAAGAGAGACAATTCAGTTAGCGGTGATAAATCTACAACACATACTACAGACAGGGCACAACATCGAACTTACACCAAGTTAAACCGTGTTGTTTTATCCTAGTTTGCAGCAAAACAAAAAAATAGGAAAATTATGAAAAGATATTAGAATGCTCACACTTTAATTGCCACATTGTTTGGTTTTTTTTAATCTAATTTTCAACTTGTATCCTTTAATTCAAATCAATTTGTGAAAATCATACTTTTATAAACAATAACAACTAATTTATCTTTACTTTAAGAAAAAATTAAATAAATGCTGATCTGCTTAATATTTGTTACACAAATGTCTGAATATGGAGATGAAAGGAATCATTTGCAGTATTTCCAGTGTTTGTAATCTTTTAGTTTCTAAAATTTGACAGATATCAATGACACACTTCCTCTGAACATTGGACATGAATCATTGTTGTTTTGATAATCTTTTAATGTTAAATAAATTAACTACTGGTATAAATGCACTGCTAGCTTAATTAAAACAATTTCTAACTGCATTTTTTCACAATTATTGCTTTAACATTCTTAGAAAGGCAATAAATAGACTGAATTTTGTGCTCTTAATAAATCCACAACACGCACCACACGTCCCTCCATTCCGCCATATGTGTTCCATCGCTTCAGTCCAGGATTCTTTTTGGCCACTTGTTTGTATCTCAGCAGCTCTGTTTCACGGCGGGTGATATCAGCCTGTAGCAGCAGATTATTGGCTTCTTGTAGCAGCAGCTGCCTCTTCATAGACATGATCTCCTTGTTGCGCTCAATCTGACTTAGTCTCAGGTTGCTCAACTAAAACATGGAGCCACAGAATTATGTATAAAAGTTACTATAATTGTAAGTAAGATAAAATTCAGATCTTCTTTCGCATCAGAGTTATTAAAGTATGGACATAATACACAGTTTAATAGCTCAGTAATTTTATCTTTCATTTTCACATAAAAAATTTTGATGAATATTAAGTTATAGAGCACACACTTGTATAAATACAATTTGTTGCATAATTATTCAGAATCATTTCTATAAGTTTTAAGTGGCCACAAGTTGACCAACCAATGGAATTGACAGTATCAGTCAAAGTGCATTGTTATTGTTACAGATTCAGTCCACTCTGGTAATTCTTTGACATTCAAAGATGACTTCAAGATAGGCGATATATACATTTTGTAAAATCAAGGGAGACCACTACTTTAATCATACTTAAACAATTCAAAATCACAGCAAAAATGCAATGGATCAGATCAGTGATAGAACCTGGAGCCCCTGAATTTCCTGTCTGATTGCCACAATTGCATATCACTCAAATATCTTAATTTTCCCCTGAAGACAAGTCAGCAGGTATTTTTACATGTCAGTTCCAGATCCTGGGCAGATTGCAGCACTGTTACAACGGCACTTTGAAAAATTATGCACTTTGGAAATTTTTCTTAAAGTGTGTTTAATTTGGGACCAAGTCAACGCACTTTGAAAAAAATACTTTATTTTTCAAAGTGTGTTGATATCCACCATATCAATGCACTTTGCAAAAAGCAAATTTTGCACAGCTTGGTCGATTTTTTTGAAGCTTTCAAAAATGATAGATAATTATTGGAACTTTAATATTTGATGATGATGTCACTTCTGGGTCTGAGATTTAGACATTTTGGGGATTTGGGTAATTATAAGGGCCTGGCTCTGCAAGAGCCTTACAATGATTAGACTGTCCATCCCTCTGAACTGAAACCATCCCTCTGACCGTCCATCCGATCTCATTTCTCTTGAACATGACCAAGTCTAGTCAGAGCTTAAATAATATTTCCTACAGACTGCCCATGGGTAGAGGGTGTACAGTGACCTTGGTCCAGTTCCCTAGGTCAAAGGTCACTGTCAATAAACCTATCTGTGTAAGATCTTTGTCTGGAGCACATTTTCTCTACCCTTGGCTCAGTCGGACTCAAACTTCACCCATAGAGTAAGGTGGAGGGTGTGCAGTGGCCATGAACCCATTTTCTAGATCAAGAGTAAAAGGCGAACTAACTTCCTGTGTAAAATCCTTGTCTGGAGCATATTTCTCTCCCCTTGACTTTACCAGGCTCAAACTACACCCATAAACCTTTGCTGACTACAGAATGGTCCTCTCCAAAAAAAATATTTTAGAACAACCTTGCATGTATTTTGCTAAAATGGGATCCTTTGAGATAGTCACCATTTCGAGTTTGACCTCTGATGATGCTCTCTAGATGCTAGTGTAGCGATTATGCTAGCGGATCTAAAATCAAATTTTAATTAAATTGGGGGTGGGACTTGTCTACATGCAATCAATTTGAATAATTTACCAGTAAAAAATCATAAAGACTGGCATGTATCTTTGGCTTTCCCTTTCCCATTTCCGACAACAGTTGATCGATTCCTCTCATTTTGAGAGAGAAATACAACAACCTGTCAGGTGCTCTATCAACTGAGTCTCCTGTCAGGTGCTCTATCAACTGAGTCTCCTGTCAGGTGTTCTACCAACTGAGTCCCCTATCAGGTGCTCTACAAACTGAGTCGCCTGTCAGGTGCTCTACCAACTGAGTTCCCTATCAGGTGCTCTACAAACTGAGTCTCCTGTCAGGTATTCTATCAACTGAGTCCCCTATCAGGTGCTGTATCAACTGAGTCTCCTGTCAGGTGCTCTATCAACTGAGTCCCCTATCAGGTGCTCTACCAACTGTCCTATCAGGTCCCGAGCAATCAAACCAGTCTGACCGTACCCTTTACAGTGGTACCCATACAACTGTAATGAGTATGTATAATAAAAGAGGTCACTCAATTTCCCTACATCCTTACATATAGAAGAGATATATCATCACCTTAACTTTTCTAATTATAGTGCATATTGTATGATATTTAAAAAACCAATCAAGGTTCATTCGCATGATTTCCCGTTGGCCCTGAGTTCATTCACCCTCTTTGCTTAAATGCTTTAGTATATTCCATGTATGTAAATGGCGAAACTGATGATATTTTATCATCATGATACTTAATTGGATTAATTTGTGCCTTGATTGTTATTGAAGTATGTAACAGTTGCAAATGAGCTAGATGCATGTATTGTAAAAATTTATTTGTTTAATTGCCACTTGTTATTAAATCATAAAGTACGATGTTGCAAGAATATGCAATAAATAAAACAGAAGTAATTCTATGAACCATTCATTTTTAAAAAAAAAAATAGAATTATTTATTTTTCTCCAAGGTGTGAAATAAATGAATAAATAAACTTACACTTCCCTGAGACTTAATTCAGCTGTTGACCATTGTCAATCTTCAGGTTGAATGATAACATGCAACTACAAATTCAGCTGTGTTTTCCAAACAGTAATACACCAATTACATTGTTCATTATCATATGCCTCTGAAAAGACCTACATCAAAGCTACACATCCAGCATAGCAATTATACCGTTCATTTCAAATGATGAAACACTGGGCTCTTACACACAAAAATACAAACTAACCTACATTATATATTGTCAATAATTAAAATAATATTTTTAAAATAAAAAATTTGATTTCCATAATTTGCTTATCATACAATTTTATCATTTTTCTTGATTTGAATAAACCCTTATTGTAATATTTGTGTGTGTGTGGGGGGGGGGGGGGGGGGGGGGGGGATTTATTGGGGTGAATATACATTGTATACAAGTCATAGGGCAAATGAACTTTAAAATAAGGCAAACAGGTAGAAGAATGAACCTGATACCAGAAGATGTGAAACGTATGAATGAAATTGAGAACTACCATTCCTGAAAGAAATGATTGGTGAACAATTATGAATGTGAAATTCCATGTTATCTGGTTTATTCTTTGATGAATATAGCATTAAATGAAGCACCATCACAGCATACGATACTCCTTACAGGAAGTGTTCCCAGAATTGTCCTAGCTACCAACGTTAACCCTGACACCAGTTCTATCATTTCTGCACTACAGGAGAAGGATTCCTACACTGCAATCTGTATTAAGTAGTTAATAAAAAACCTAACCAATTTATGTCAGCCAGAGATAAGGATAAATTTTACTAAAATACTAACAAAAGACTGATGGAGATTTAAATTGAGTAAAGTGTATATAATGTCACAATATCTGCCCCAAATCAAACAGCAAGACAACTTTGGTATACAAAAGCTGTTAAAACTGAAATACTCAAAATGGTATATAAATTCAATGTATTGAAAGTGATATCCATTTTGAGTTTATTTATCAATACTACACTAAAAATGTTGTGCATTCTTGAAATTCTTAATGTTCTTGCACATGTTTGAAAAATCTATTAATAAAGTATTTATAACTGTCTTCTTCATAACTACAATTTTTGTTTTCCATGTAGGGTCATTGTGACCTAGTTTTATCTATGTAGGTCATGATGTCCAAATACATAAGGAACTTTACATCTACATGTAATGTATGTAATACAGACAAGTATGTAAGCCATGTCATTAACGCTACCACATATGAATCAAGTAACAAGATATGATGATTCTATACTACACAGTATTCAGGTCTGACAGGGTTTTACTGTATTCTTCACTGAGGTCAATATGACCTAGATTTAGGTTGTGACACACCTTTCATCTTTAACCTTAGCCATTCACTGACAAGATTTGATGATCTAAGCTTCATAGTATCCAAGTTACGAGCCAAACAGGGTTTTGAAAATTCATCTATATTTGAAAATACATGCATCATTCTCAACTGAGGTCATGTGGACCTGCTTTTAGGTCATGACACACTTTCACCCTGAGACACATCATCTGACAAATTCTGATGATTCTTGGCCCCAAACTGTCCAAGCTTTCAGCTGGACATGGAAAAGCTATGAGACAGACAGACAGACACCTTTGCCATACCATTATACAGCCTGTCATAAACAAGTGGTATTAAAACATATGCTGTATACAGCATCAAACATAAATTGTTTAAACTTAATACACAAATATCTTGACATGTCATGAAACCTGTACTGAACAAAACAATTAGGTAACCACTGCAGCTGATTTGTGGACTTCACACACACACAAACTCGTATTTTCAATTCAAACTATTGTAAACTCAACCCAAACACTGTAAAAACTATAATTAGCCAGTTTCTATAAGCCACTTTCAGGCATTTGCTGTCTTCCACTCAATATGCATTTAAGCATCTGCAGCCATGTAAAACATCAGTGGGCAGAGGAAGCTGGATCTGTCAAGCCTAAGTATATATAAAGGGCCACACAAATCATGCTCTACCTGCACCTGTAACTGCATTGCCTGGCTGTACAGTTTCTCAAAGCTGTGCAGAGCAGAAGATTTCTGGTAGACTTCTTCTGCAAGTAAAAAAATATGATTCCATCAATGGAAAGTAATTCTTGATCTGTGCATAGGGTTGGAAATGTCTTGTAAACATTTTTCTTTATTGAGAATGGTATAGTATGTAGTGTTCATTAGGGCAATCCCACAATACCTGACTGTGAAGCTTGGATCAACATTTGTCTCATCTTCTCCAATAGGTCCATCAACCGCGAATTGACATTCTCTTCTCCCTCAATAGACTGCCACTTACATACCTATCAGATTATATTGATAATTTTCAACGTGTCAGAAAACAATCTTACTGTATTGATAATAAAGCTCTGTGATGAATTAAGAAAATAATGTAATATCGAATTGCTGTTTTGATAAGGTAAATTCTAGGGATGTCAATTTTACTCCGATAGCCTAGTCGAATACTCAGAGGCTTTAGTTAAGTGACAGTTGAGTACTCGGTAAAAGAAAATGGACCAACAGGGTACAAGCTTGTATCTAAGTCATCTGTCACACCTCAGCGCACATGGATAGCCGAGTTCATGAGATGCAAGGCTGCCAAAAATGACTGGTTATCTGGATAGCCATTTAAAAATTTGTTCAATTGAATTAACGACAGCTAGAACAATATGTGATACAATATTACAACAGACATCAGACAGACAGGCTTGGGTTTATCTTTATTCAAGTATGCTAGCATGAAAAGTACAGAAATTCATTTGAATTTATGTTTATGAATTCTTATTTTATTTAGTCCCGTGAGGATCCGGGTTAGAATAGGTCCTCAGTACCCCTTGCTTGTGGTAGAAGGCTACTAAATGGGGTGGTCCTTCGGATGAGACCACAAAAACTGAGGTCCCATGTCACAGCAGGTGTGGCACGATAAAGATGCCTCCCTGCTCAAAGGCCATAAGTGCTGAGCATAGGCTGAAATTTTGCAGCCCTTCACTGGCAGTGGTGACGTCTCCATATGAGTGAAATATTCTCGAGAGGGATGTTAAACAATATTCAATCAATCAATCTTATTTCATTGATAATGAAATGTTGTACAAGCAACAATCAAAATCCACTTAGGCATAAAAAGAAACAAGCAAACATTTTTATAAGGTCTTTCCAATGTATGTACAATGTACGATTTAATAAAATGATATTGTCAACAATATTAGATGAGAGCCTATTTCTAAGTTTTGTCACCAATTGTCCAGCTGATGAAAATATTCCCTCTGAAGGCACCGAGGTGGCCCCTGCACGGACAAAAATTTATGGGCCAAGAATGCAAGGAAAGAAAAGCGGTTTTCATTCGTAGACCACCATATAAGTGGATCACCATCGGGGTATGATTTTTTGTAGAGGTTAAGTTTTAATTCACAGTTGTGAACTTTCTCCCTCTTTTTGAGAGATATAGCTGTATATGCAAGTTCAGTTTCACACACTGTATATTTCACCACTTGCACATCATGAGATCTTTTACAGTATGTCCGAACAGTGAATTTTGGAGGCATGTTTACAGACCACCATCCAAATGATTTATTTGAACGTGAAGGAATTAAAACCGATTTGACTTTACCTTTACGTGATTCTTACTCAAAAAAACACTAAAGGGTTTATAATTTATGAACATTACTAAAAAGCTATTTTCAATGAGTTCTTGGCTATGAAAAATTTAGTCAATGATCAGTATGACCGAGCGATAGTCGAGTACTCATCGACATCCCTTTTAAAGTCGGTATACAACTTTCCATTGAAGGAGATGCTATAAACCAGTTGAACAACAAATAGCCTCAGCTTACAACCAGAGATAGACATACCGCAGCACTTTCTAGTGTCACTGCAAGGTTTTCACCAAAGTTTTTGAGTTCCTGGATCTTTGTCTCTAGCTCAGTCAGCTGGTTAGACATGGAAAGGGGGGAGACGGGGGGAACAGCACTCCCACCTGCAAGGCATTCTTTATATTGTTCTGTTGGGCAAAAACAGGTTAGTGTGTTAGTCTATGTTATATAGGTGAGCTATATACCCTGTCTATACATACATGTCTTCTAGATATATGTGCATGGTTATATATAAAGGATTCATTAGTATTATTGTTGATATATATACCCTAGTAGTAAGATATACAAGGAATAAGTATACATAGTAAGATATACAAGGAATAAGTATACATAGTAAGATATACATGGAATAAGTATATATAGTAAGATATACATGGAATAAGTATACATAGTAAGATATACATGGAATAAATATACATAGTAAGATATACAAGGAATAAGTATACATAGTAAGATATACAAGGAATAAGTATACATAGTAAGATATACAAGGAATAAGTATACATAGTAAGATATACAAGGAATAAGTATACATAGTAAGATATACAAGGAATAAGTATACATAGTAAGATATACATGGAATAAGTATACATAGTAAGATATACAAGGAATAAGTATACATAGTAAGATATACAAGGAATAAGTATACATAGTAAGATATACATGGAATAAATATACATAGTAAGATATACAAGGAATAAGTATACATAGTAAGATATACATGGAATAAGTATACATAGTAAGATATACATGGAATAAATATACATAGTAAGATATACAAGGAATAAGTATACATAGTAAGATATACAAGGAATAAGTATACATAGTAAGATATACAAGGAATAAGTATACATAGTAAGATATACAAGGAATAAGTATACATAGTAAGATATACATGGAATAAGTATACATAGTAAGATATACAAGGAATAAGTATATATAGTAAGATATACAAGGAATAAGTATATACATATACAACAAAAGAAGAAACATTTCTATAGTACAGTGTAGTATGTTTATATATGTATATACATGTATATGATAAATATCTGAAATTATGTAGTACCTAAGGGAAATATATTGTGAATGTATTTACATTTCATTAAACATACTTTCAAAATCTACAAACACGTTTCACAGGCACACTCAAAATCTGATAAATGACATTTAAAACTTGGTATAAATGCCATCTGTAATATGTCCTATATTGTAGAACTTAAGGACATAGGATACCTCCAAAAGCTTTGTTATAGATCTTTAAAAAGCTATTTGCAAATGTTTTGATATTGCTAAAAACCCATATTTACTAAAAAAAAAAATTCCTACAAAACCAACCTTATTTTTGCATTATTTACAATTTCAATGGAAAACATTACCTAAAATTGAAATCCTTCAAAAATGTCTTTTCATTGGTGCATTTCATGTATCATTGATCGATTTACATTATTGTTTGATCAAATAGTAGAAAATCCCCTGCAAACATAGTCCAATCCTATTTCAATTGATACATCCAAAATATTTGATATCCTTATAATAATGACCTTAAGAATGTTCACAATTTTAATGCTGGTTTTGATGTGATTTGGTACAACATAGGGCATCATCATTGCTGCACCTCATCAGAAGTTGCTATTTCACTAACGTAAAAATCTTCAAGTGTTATTTGAAAATATTTCAATTATTTAGCTTATGAAAGGTTTTACAAAATGGCCTTATTTAAATGGCTTTGATTTCCCTTTTCTGAATATAAATAAAACTCACTGCAATTTCAGATCTATGATAATGGCATATAATTTATAAAGTAGTTTGTATGTACGGCATCACAAAGTACAACATCCATTTTAATTATCAAATTTTCATTCAAAATAGGCCAAAAGACAAGATATTTTGGAAAATTTTAACTATCATGTTTTCATTAATAAAACTGGTATAAAATTTTGGGTACTGAGATATATGCATTTTTTTATACACCTGTCACCAGTATGTAAATGTTCAGTGATATTAAATCT
The DNA here is from genome assembly GCF_947568905.1 of Ostrea edulis. Taxonomy (NCBI): domain Eukaryota; kingdom Metazoa; phylum Mollusca; class Bivalvia; order Ostreida; family Ostreidae; genus Ostrea; species Ostrea edulis. The sequence goes on from NC_079167.1 coordinate 51,815,093, forward strand.
TAACCATCAGCCTTATTCACCATTAGTAGCAAACTATATATTGACCTAGTATTAATGGAGGAAGAGGCATTCATAGGTAATACTATCATTTCAGAGATTAAATATGTATAGTTATAAAAAAAAAAAAAAAAAAAAAAACACCAAAAAACCCTGAGTTAGCTGCAGAACTGTAGCTCTCTTCACCATCTCTGGTCTATCCTACAGTTCTGCAGCTAGAGTTAAGGACATAGAAACTTGTCTATGTTAGAAAGGTCTGAAACCAAAACATTGATTTGATTTGGACAAGATCAGATTACAGGATGTACTTTTACCATAGTATTTAAAGTTTTAAGCCACAGCATAGAAGAGAGAAACATTCAGATTAGGCAAGTTATACCATACTATTAGTCTATATGTTGATGTATGTTGACTACAGAGATCCAGTGCAATTTGTAAGATACTGTGCAACATTCAATCATAGCTAGGTTCTAACACAGACTAATTCATAATACTTAGTATTGACTTTCAAATGATTTTTTTGTTCTGAATATTGATTTTTTTTTTATTCTATTAAATATTTTTGAGAATACTTGTCATCTCTGTGAGTGTATACCTAGTTCTTTGGAATGTTGTATCCTAGCTTTGTTCAGTTTCTCGTTTAGATCTCGGACCTCCTCCTGCAGATTGGCATATTCCATTTCCTTTTCCTGCAGCTCTTCCAACAAACGAGCATTAGCTTTCTCCAAACTAATACATCAAATGATAAATCTTTTTAAATCAACAGTAATGATTAAATGTATTTCAAAGTACATATTCAGCCTCAGGACGCATTGTCATAGACAATGTATGCTCAGGAGTAGAGTATTTTTAAAGACACAATGCAATTTCTGTTTATGAGCCATAAAGCCCCTCCCTGGGCTGGAACCACTGACCCAGGGGTTAAGAATTTCACATTTTGGTAGAGGCCAAGTGTTTATTATAGCTATGCACCCAGTTTCTGTGCCAGACTTAATGCATTTTCACTATGAGATCTCCTTCTCTTGGACTTAAACCGTTAGTCATGAATTTCACAACTATGGTAGACAATGGTAGAGGGCCCCATGCTAGTGATCACTGCACTTTTAATAAGGGCATTTTCACTCTATAATCCTTATAGACCCTGCTCTAGAGCCTGAAACCCTAACCTATGGGTCATAAATGTCATGATTTTGACAAAGGCCTCTAAGTTAAATATTTATAACTATTCACCTACTTTTATTTCCTAGAAGTTCGAAGATAGAAAAAAATTGAAACATTTAATGCATTTTCACTATATGATCTCTATAGTCCTGCCCTAGGACCATAAACTGAGAATAGACTTCAGTCAAAATTTTGTTTATACTTATACCTTATGATTTATCTAGCACAGATGTTTAAAACAACTGCTTGTTTATAGATAAAATCAATGTAAATATATACCGAAAGTTTTATATTTTTATGAAAATTATTTCAAAAGTTAGTTGGTCATGTGGCCTGAACAAGGGACCATGAATTTCCAGGCTTCCATTCTCAGTATAACTATGTCCCGTGTTTTTATGCCAATTCTGCCGGAGAGTAATGAGGAAGATTTTTAAAGATAGTACTACTTGTATATTTAGAAGTTTCAGCCCTACTCCTTGAAATCCAAAAGGACAGGGACTATGGAATTCAGTTTTTCCCCATCCAAAAACATGTTTGACAGAAAATTTTTGATAAAATTGGCTTTGTAGTGTCTAAGAAGAAGTCAAAAATGTTCAAAAATTAAATGATGGGTCACAGACAACAGACAGGCATGGATAACAATAGGTCACCTAAAAATTGTCTGTTTAGCGTCAATTTGTTTGACTTGGTATCATGCAACAATTAACATATAAACCTCTCTTAACCTAAATGACATCCATTTTCAATTTACCCATACAATATTTGGTGACCCATAAACATTACTTCAAACATGTTCTCTCCTCTTAAATTTCTGCCATTAATATTAGTGTTATGAAATGATGTCAGTAATTTTAATGTTGTGAAGTATGTGGCCTTGTTACATGACAGAATACACAAATTGCTCATTACTCTGTGTAGGATCAAGCTTGTATTACTGGGTCACTGGTGACACATGCTGGATGAATGGTCTGTAATAAAAGCTTCAGAGAAATTTCATCTCTGTCACCAGTAAATACCTGTGTCACCAGTAACCATGCCCATGTTTATGATTGTCCATCAAACTGTTGATTTACAGAACACTGAACTACAACCTGGCATGAGGAGAGTCTTAATAATGCGTGACACAAAAATTATAGAAGTACCTTGATATGTTAGACTCTGTCATGCTCTCCATGGTAATAGAGGTATCATCTCCGAAACTATCCAAAGATGACCGTGACCTTGCACCTGGTGACACTTCATCTGGAGAATCTGAACAAGGCATCAGGGTCAAAGGTGGTGGCTTTTGACCTTTGGAAAGCTTTCTAACTGGGGTTTGATGTTGCTCTTCTGCTGTAAAAGTCTCCTTCTTAGATGAGCTGTCAGGACTAGGGCTCTGTCCAAGACTTTTTTGCTGTGTTTCAAGATAAGTTGCCATAGAAACTGATCCTGGTCCTTTTCTTAATTCCCACTGATGTAACTTTTTAGCAAAATCTGAAGTTACTTTGTATTCAGCTAAAGGACTGAGCACTGGATTTTTGAATTTGGATTCCATATCTGATTGACTGAGACGTCCTTTCATCTTCTCAATCCTAGCTTCACGTTCCAATGCTTTCAGTCTCTCTTTTTCTAGCCTCATTTTCTCTTTCTCCAACTTCTGTTGTTCTTTTTCCACCCTCTGTAGCTCTCGTTCTCTCTGACGTTCCAGTTTCCCTTTCCCCTCTTTCATTTTCCTGCTCTTTTGTCGATCTTCTTTCCGTGAGATGGACTTTCCTCCACTGTTTTTTCGGATAAGTCCAGGACTTCCCTCCCGGGTCTTATACTTTTGTTTCTCCCACTCCTCCATTTTCCGTGTGAAGCTGTCGGTAAGCCTTTTCTGAATTTCTTCGATGTTGATAAGCTGAGACTGGGCCTCCAGTGGAGTAAGAGTTTCTGGTGATCCCTCTCTGGAGTCCCTAATGACTGACTTATCATGATCATCGCTAGAGTCTTCAGTCAAAAACAAATGTTTTAATAATCACAATTTAATAATGATGTTTACATATATGTATAATTTTGAAATATAATATAAAAGGAATTTCAAATGAGGTATTGAAGGAACTGAGATGTTTTACCATCCTTTTCTATAATCATCTCAATATTCTGAAAACTTACATTTGATGCTTTTTGTCCTTTCCCATTCATCCATTTTCTTCTGAAATTCTGGAGATACTGCCATTTGTTCAGGAATCATAGATTCACTAGTTTCACCATCTGCCAACAACAGAACAATGCTGCAAAGTTACATCTCAGTTCAACAATTCATATTTCAGTAATTCCCCATAGCTAATATCGTTACAGAGGCACCTAAAATCCAGTCAGAAATTGGAATTTGTTTGGGTAAACTATGATAATTAGAAATCAAGCCATAAATTTCCTGGAACAGCAAGGTCTAGAGGGAAAATCAGCATTTTATTTATTGTGTTTTTCATTGTCTTAAAGTAAACAATCTAAGTAAACATACTAGAAATATCAGCTTCCCAATACTAAATTACCAATGAAGATTTGGTAATACTAAATCACCGATGCAGACTTGGTCAAACTAATGAATTTGGCAATCCCACCTCTCTGTGATGCTGAAAATCTCTTTGTCGTCTGCAAGTCATTCCACTCCTTCATTTTCTTAGAAAATTCATCTGACATTCCACCTACAATGTTGCAAATACATTTCATGTGTGTATGTACAGGTGTCCATCTAATACCAATTCATAGTGCATGAGAACGATTTTGATAAAATATATCAAACAGTTTCTTTGAATACCTTTTAAAGCAGTAAATCTTATTGTAGAAATTATGCAGTTGTGAGTACTTGGCTGTGTCAAACTGAAAGCAATAATCATTCTATCACCACCCCTCCCACCTGGCACCACCCCTCACACAAAAACTGTAATTCTGACAGGATGATATAACTCTTCCTTTCAGTTTTGCTACAACTGAACAATTTTACTTTAAGAAACTAAATCAGGCCAAAATAAAATATATGTGTGTTTCCGGTTCCCTAACCCTACTTACTTTTTTGCTGCCAACCCTAAACAATTTTATTGACAATATATATATAAATAAAATAAAAATCTGCAATTTTCAAACTTGAATTTTTTTCTTTTCATGTTCAAATTTCTCTGATTTATATTTTGACTACTATTGATCTTCAAGATGTTTGAAAAGTAATTGTAATGTATATAGATATGTATATGCAAAGTGTACCAAAAACTATTAGATTTCAAATAAAATGTTTTACCATAACCTACCCTACCTAATTTTTAGTGGAGTGATATAGAAAACACATATATTTTATTTTGGCCTCATAATGATTTCAGCAAACTGAAAAATTCTGAATTTATAGCCTCAGAGGCTATCCCTATTTTCTAAAGCATGCATATACTCTCTTACAATGCTTAGTGCATTTCTTTGTGTATTTTATGAGGGCTCTGCAAACAGAGGCATCCATATGTATTGAGGGCATTTTGTAATGTCAAACTTGAACCATCATTCCAAACACAAATTCATATTGAATTCACCCAGATTCTCATGATAGCAATGTATTTTATGTTATATGTACAAGCAAAATTATGGTATTTATTCCGTCTATGTATATGATTTATGAGAACTGTTATCAATTAATCTTAGGTGAGAACCTTGTGAGTTATTAGAACACGTGTTCAAACCTTTTGTATTTTATATATGCAATAAAATATGTTCAAATCAACCATCATCCCTTACCCTCTCCCCACTCCCTTTCCTCCTGCCCCAAACACGTACACAATCATGCTCTTGTAATTTCACTCCAACTCCATTGTTAGAGCCACAGAAAAGTGTTGATTTTTCAAATTTCAATTAATTTTTTATTAAAACTACAATTTCTTTGATTATGATATAATGAACCATTAAAAATTTACCTTTACAAGGATTGTAACAGAGTTTCCGAAAAAATCCAAACATGGTGCAAGCACTGATTTGAAATACCAATGGTACTTGCCCACATCCAAAAAAAAAAGAAATGATTCTCTGATAGCCGAAGAAACTAGCGGCTTTTATCGACTACAGATCTGTATTTTTCTCTAAATTTGGTCATTATTCTGCAACAGTTCACAACTGTGTGGGCAATTATCTATGATATAGAAATCTTCTGCAAGCCATGCTCTAATGTTTTGTAATCATCCTGTTGAAATTTCAACCATTTGGTATGGATTTTTCTCCCAGTACATGTATATTGCCATAATAATAACATTTTTACAGTATTTCTATTTCCTTGGCAGTTCATGCAAAGAGTCTTTTTTGCATAACTGGCAAGAAATAAGGGAAAATTGTAATCCAAGTTAATTTCTTTTAAATCATGATTATAAAGTGCCTGGTTATATATTATTGAGATTTTGATTACAATTAAATTATTGAACTTCCCTCTTTAGCTATATCATGGCCCCCACAGATTGATCGCAGTGTCATCACATGTGGCTCTCTGCCAATAACTACCATAGTGAGATCAATAAAGTCTTAAGAGTAAACAAAATTAATTGCTTCTTCAGAATTTTGGGATCTCATTATACTGACAAGAGACCTGTGATTCTGTATTCTGAATCTTACATCAGGAACACCAGATTTTTGTGAAAAAATCATGTTGGAATAAATAAATAATTGTACTGATATATTATAATACTGAAGTTTCATATATCACTATAATGCAAACTGGTAATTGCCAAAATTTTACAGTCTGAGTGAGTGATTTGTTGCTGTAAGTGGGTGGTGTGAAATTTTGAACAGGAATATACATGTATTGGGAAATCCCAATTTCTGTGGTGGTTCTCATGTAAAAACAATTATGATATTGACAGAATTTGGGCAAAGGGGGAATGGGGGATGTTCTTAATTTTGAAAAAAAAGGAATTTCATTTGGATATGACCCTTTCTTCATCCTTTACCAAGAGTTTTTTAGTAATAGATCTCAGTATACATGACGAAACTTACCCATTAATGCTGAGACATCAATAGTACCATGACTTGTCGATGCCCTGGAGGGTGGGGACTCAGCCATATCCAATGTTCTCTGTCTTGGCACTGATGGTGAGGTTTTTGGTGTTGACCTTCCAATAGGACCATCATCATCTTCTAAATCCATCTCTGAACCTTCCTCTCCTAAATGTCTCTGTTTTTTTATCAACTGTTTCTTTATACTGTCTTTGCGTACATGGAAGATTTTCCCAACTTTTCCTAGTGGTGTTTTATGTTGTTTTTTGATGATTTTGGGAGAGTCCACAACATCTTTGATGTCAGAATTATCATGAGTAGACTGAACTTTGTAACTTGAAGTTCTCCTTAGAGGAGTGAAATCTTCCTCATCATCATCTGTGGTATCTTCTTCTCGGTCACTGTGGTCCATCAAAGATGGACTTGATTTTCTGCGTGTGATAGGGACTTGAAGGTAATCTGAATCATCTTTGCCCTCACTGGATTTAAGGATTATAACTTCTTTTTCGCTCTGATCAGATGTTAATGTTGAAAATTCATCTTCATGTTTTTTAATCCACTCTGGAGGCCCCATCCAGATATCAGATGTCAGATCCTCCTCTTGTTTTTGTCTTGGCTCCTCTTTGGTGAAAGGTGGGGGACTTATGGGTTCTCCAAATGAAGTGGATTTTCGTTGTGCCTCAGTGCCATCCGCTTCCAAGCCACTACCTACCCCACTGTCAACAGACCTTCCATCAACAGCTGAAGTAGGCACTGTCAGTTCTTTGCTATTTGGCCTGCCTTGCTGTGATTTTCTACTGCCTTTAACACTGATACCATATTGCTCTGGTGCTTTCTGTCTAGTGATTACTTTGATTATTTTGGACCAGTTTGAGGTCTTTGTCTTGCGTTTGGTTGTTGGAGACTTTGCAGCCTTAGTGCTGCTGCGACTACTTCTCCTGCCCTTGTTTGTGGACAAGCTTAAGATTTTCTCTGAGATTTCATCCTCCCCCGATTGTTCCATGATATCAGAGGGAATGTCAATGGAACCAGTAGAAAAGCTTCTTTTGCTGAGAGGGACTGCCTTAGGTCTCTTTATACTGCTTTCTGATTGCACTTCCATGCTTTCCAAACTTTGAGCATCTTCGGCACTGGGAATTCTTTGCCTTGTTTTGCCCCTACCTAAACTTTTTGACTTGGATTTTGGCTTTGGAAGTGAATTAGCTCCTTGTGTTAAGTATCCAATTTCTGATTCAACAGCACTTTTGATCTGTAGAAGGTGTTTAGTACTTTCCAAGTACTCACACTTTTTCTTTAGTTTGAGGTTTTCATCTCTTAATGTTGAGAGCTGTTCCATTAGTTTGACTAGATTATCAAGATGATCCAGACCAATGCTTTGTCTTACTGGACTTGGACTTGGAGATCGTTTGTGTTTTTGAAAATGGGGAACTAGAGCTTGTGACTGCTGCTGTTGTTGTTCTTGTATGTTCTTTCCATGTTCTTCAAAGAATTCGAGCACTTGAGCATGTGGTAATTCTTCATGCTGGAAAGACACTCCTGCAGGTTTTATTTCCATTTTCACTTGTTTACTGGATGATGTTGTCATAGTTGATGACATCTCCATGACAGATGTAGTATTTTGGTTGCCATTGGGACCAGCTAAGCTTGGCACTTGGACCATACTCTGTGTTCCCAGTGGACCGACTTCCATACCCACAATTCCTTCTCTTTCCCGTTGTCTGCCCTCGCAGGAAGATGAGGTAGTGATAATGCATGGCAGCGGTTGATCTGAGGGCAGATAGGTCATTTTGATCTCTTGTCGAGCTAATTGAACAGGGGGAATAACTTGGCGTTCCTCCTGCTGCACCTTGACATACAATTTCTCATGATTCTTGTCATCTGGCGGTCCCCGTGCTGCCATTTAGGGACAGCCTAATGCGACTACATTGGACCTGAAAGAAAAATCATAAATCTGAAATAAGATAAATAATTTGATCCATTATCTGTTGAGTGTAACAGTACCTTAGAAAACAGTGTCAATACAAATGGAGAAAATCAGAGATGACTTCCCTGCTTACAATTCATGAATGAAGGGATATGAAGGGATGGTTAAGTCACTGTATACAATGCCAAGTGACGTACAACATCCTTCAGACCACCAAGGAAGACCATTCTATATCAGTTATTGTAACTCATTTACTTTGATGCATATTGCTGCAATTTCCTCGATACAAATGTACTATATGCACTTTTAGACATTCAAAAAATACCAAATGAACTGAAAACAACTTCGCAAATGAAGATAGCATTTTCAAATCAATGTACTGTTATCATTCAAATTTCTTCCATTAATCAACCAGAGACCATCCTCAACCTGGTGTGAAGAAAATTGAAACATATGAGGAGAGTCTATAATGGTAACTTTTTTAACTTAACAAAACAACAATGAAACATGAGGCAATCAGGTGTAAAGGAACCTGGCCTTGTTTCTTGTGAATCATGCACAACTCATTCATAAAAAGAACCTGATTATCTTACAAAACTTTCCTTCAGTTCAAAGGTTATTGTTCAATATACCTTCATCAAGGCAAATCCTTAATGTTTAAATCTGGAGGTTCCCAAACATGACAGTGACAGATTCTAATACACAAACCTATCAAGTGAAGTCTGATGATTATTAAGATTGTATATAATTAGATTAAGTTGATACAACACAGCACTGATCAGATGCTTGGATTATATATGAGGCATACAATATGGAGATCTTGGCTCTAGTTAGTATCCAGATAACAGAAAACACACCTGCAATGTGTACATACAACATACTCTTAATTAGTAGTCTTTTCCCCTTAGGGAAAAACCATGGCAAAAGGCTGAGGTGATGGGTTCATCACCTCCCACTAGGACAGGCCACTTTATAGCAAAAAAGGTAAATCACACAGTTAATCTGCTCATCTGATTCACAAACCTCAGGGTGCCATTACAGTGCAGTCAGGAGTTAAGAGATGAAAAGAAGAGAAGGTGTATGTATCCAAAGATTTCTGTTAAGTGGTTTCATGACCTATCTTAAATTATTTCATCACTGTACTCTTTCTATATATCATGTGATCAATAATTGATATTTACTGTAAATTCCTTTATATAATTACAACATGGAAATTTGATTGAAGTTGTGGTTCAGTGTCAATTTGCATCAATATGAAATCACATTGAGATCCAGTTTTCATTGTATGCAGATCAAAATTGGCTCATAATGTCATTTTGGTTCTTGAAGTATGTTTTGAGTATGCAAATTTGAAAATAAAGTGATTTGTTTACAATTTGTTGACAGTGCTAGGCATGCATGGTTTCTGATATATGCTACTCTCCCCACAAAACCATAGCCTATTTGCTAGTTTAGGAGTTTGTGAGGATCTAGGATTTCGTGAGGATTTAGGAGTTAGCAAGGATCTAGGAATTTGTGAGGATCTATGAGTTTGTGAGGAGAGTAACATGTCAGAAATCCTCGGCTAGAGATGATATTTCCGTAATGAATGAAAGCATAAACCAACACACTTTATGTTCACTTTTATTATCATCATACCAAAAGTAATGACTTTGATTATCAATATCTTCATTTCCAAAATCATTGGTTAATATTAAGAATGGTTATCCATATATCCCTTTTACTAAAGACAATCAACAAAGAATATACTATATGCAACAACAACATTAATAGTTTGTTGGTACATTTTCCGAAGAAATGTGAGTTTTGGAAGCCAGATGACTATGAGCTGTTTCTGCTGCTCAGACATGTTTTGGAAGCCTTGGAAGATATCTTTGATGTATTTACAGAATTCTGCATGTCTGAGTGAGTGCAACTTATCCAAATATTCAAGGTCAAGTGTTGCAGAAGTCCTATCCAGCATTGATTAAAAGAAAGCAATCAAAGAAGCCGCAATATTTCACAACTAATTAAAACATTCTTTCCTCCTGTTCAGTGCATCACCAGTCTCTTACATGATGCACACAAATCAAGACCTGATCTGAATTTGGGATTTTATTAGCAGATTTTTCATGGTTTTGAATGCCAAACATTTTTTGATAGCTCTGGTTGTTAATATCATATTCATTGGCAGCTGGATTGAATGAGATTTTTTTCACTGGTATATCAGTAGATCAAATACCTGATCTGTCAGAGGTCACAAGATGACCTAGTTCTGTACCGTTCTAATTTCGTCTTCATACTGGTGCCATGAATATTCAGCCTGTCATAAGTAATTTTTCCTTTTTTATATGAAGTTATTCAAATTCATAAAAACACTAATTTCATCTAGATTAAATCTCAAATTTCCATCTCACAGCATTTCATGCCCATTGGTACTGTGGAGATGGAATTTGATAGTCTTTTGGCATATGTCTGCATTTCACCATAAATGTACTTGTGCTCAATCCTCTAGTACAAAACAAAATCTGTAAAAACTAACCAGAAGCCATATCTTAAAAATAGGTGGCACTTTCCACTGTAGACATTACAGAACAGCCAGACCAATAATTAACCCCTTTACCAAATATATATATCACTGAGGTAGACAACATCAAAACGTGCACTCAGTTAGTACCATAAAACAAAAGGAAGTGCTCTTTAAAGTACACTCATTAAAAAACCTCATTTGACACATGTACTTATGTCACATCGGATCTCCTAGATATTCCATTACCAATCATGAAATGCCACAACTAATCCACACATGAATGTCAAAGCAAACAAATAATTTTGAGTGACTAGGATGAAAGGAAACATGATTAGCGCTGATATCAATTTTTAATCACGGTGGCATGGAAATACAAAAGGCCCACAAGCCACATTGCTTACTTGATCAGTAACATTTTATTATGTAATTTTTTTTTAAGCAAATGTAATGATATGGACTAAATATTCCCATAGGAATTTCAAACATCTGAAATCTCCGATTTGAGTAGACTTTTTACCACATACACTGTTTATCATAGGTCCCATTTGTGATAATAACAAAACACAATCTGTGGCAATCATATTACTATGGAGCTAAAACTCAAGACTAACTTTAGACATCAAATATTTACATTCCACTGTACATGTATTTGTCTCATTCAATTACAATGCAAGCTTTGTGTTTTATTACACACGCCCACACTCCTTTCAGAGAAAACAGTGATGTAACATGCACAGAACAAGCTTTTTGCAGGACTGGTATCTACTAGGTGAGCCAGCTATAGCTGCTAAAAAATGTTCAATTTCACATACTTGTATGCTCCTGGAACAGTAAACAATAAATTTTGAATCATCCAACCATTTTATAGAGAAGATGTAAATATAACCATTATATAATTACTTTTTTTTTTTTTTTTTTTTTTACATATATTGTGCAAGTAACACAAAACTGCAGACAAATTATCAGAATGCACAAACTCATGAAAGAGGTGAAGATAATGAACAGTGATCAATCTCGTGAATCCTATTAAGAATGGCAAACGCCGACCCCCGGAAACAACATAGGTGGGATGATGTGCTTAGGAGGAATAAGCATTCCCTGTTGACCAGTCACATGCACTGTGATGAACCCTGTCTTAATCAGCTAAATGGAGTAATTGGGAATCAAAATCAGTATGAAAAGAATGGCCTAACAATTGGTATGAAACACATAAGATAATATTCAACTCAAGGACAGGCTGTATTTGCAAACAAGATCATTATAATGAAATGCTGATTTTAAATGAGATTAATTGTTGAAACCTCTACAACATCTACTTATTTGTCAGTAGACTGCCTTGATTTAGAACTTGATTATACACAAAACATGATCTCCCATATTGAATCAAATCAGTTGGGAGACCTAAAAACCATATGCATGTGATAATAGAATATTGCTACATAAATACCTCTTTATGGCGGATATGTAATTCTGGTCCATTTTTGCAATTTCAAAAGATCCCCCAAAATAGAAATCACTAAATATAATACATCAGTACACATATACATTGTATAAATATTGTGGTAAATGAATACAGGTTCACCAAAATTTTATCCACTAAAATTAATGATATACTTTGTAGACCTGCAAATTCGCCAAATTTGTGTCCCACCAAAACAACTGGCTAAACAGTATGGGAAGATGACAGAGAAGCTGAATTTTGATTATCATAAAGTTGAGTTGTTAATGTTTGTGTTCAGTAAAATATCCAAATATGAAACAGATGTGGAAGACTGTAGTATTTTTTTTAATCTGGAGTTCACTATGATATATATTTAATTGGCATATGGATGAAAATGAACATTATTAACTGTTAATTCAAAAATATATTCTGTCTCAAAAGGAAAAAACAAACAGGTTGGCTAATAAAGAATAAATTTGTGACCATAAGACTACATAGATATTATCAATATTAAGGAACTCCATGATCTCTTTATCATCAGCTTCAGAATACTTGTAGTAGAGACAGAAAGGTTTTTAACAGAGTAATTTTTTGGATGACTGATCACAAGATATGAATATTTCTGAAGAAGTAGCTGTCTATGATGTCAAAAAGCATAGTCTTTAATTCATTGTGAGAAATGGTGCAAAGTGTTAAAAAGTTGTACATTTTAGCACTGTTAGTTTTGGAAAAGTTTTGTGATTTCAAACTTTACTAACTTTTTCATTATTTATCATTGTTATTCAATTTATCTCTACACTTAATTCCATATTATTAGCACCATAGATGTCAAAGTAATCCTTCAGTGAGTATGTGGCAGCTTTGATCACTAGTGCCCACCCAGAGAGCTCAGTTGGTAAAGCAACTAACAATAGAGATTCAGGGAACCCAAGTCTGAATCCAGCCTGGCATTTCCCCCTAAGCCTTCCTGCTACACTTAATTAGTGCTTATATACAACTGTGGTAACTTTATTGGAAAATGGTCCCTATTATAACATGAGTGCTAATTTTAAATTCATATAATACCATGAACACCAATAGACACTATTCCAACACAGGCTACACATTTACAGCCCAAGACAATGCAAATACAGAGCCCTATCCACTGCCATAAGGCCAACATGAAATGAAGATTTGAATCAGCAATCAGAAGGTTGCTTGAACTTATTACCCATTAGACCACTGAACCACACACTCCCATATATACATTTGTTCATAATAGTGGAACATTGGTAATTCAGCAGTTATAGGAAGTACGACAGTGGAGATAAATATTTCAGCAAGCTTTACAAACCACTCTTTATTATGATCAAAGACAATATTTATATTAATCATTTAAAATGTCTACTTTTCTTGGTTACAGTAGGTGAGATTATATGCACCTACTATCAAAAATATAAAATCAAGCAAATGCCCACCAAGAAGCAGTTCATAACTTGTAAGAAGGAAGAAATTTTTATCATTTTCCCCATTAAACAAAATGGTCCAGATTATAAATTGCTCTTAGATCAGATTCATTTACTTCGGAGTCATATAAAAAGTGAGAAGGTCAAATCCTAACCTTAACCCTGCTTATGTGCATTAATATCTTTATGCCTGGACATTGAAGATAGCTCATTCAGCTCCGGCTAAGAGCAGGTGATGGGGACAATGGGACAGCTTGATTCAGTGGGGCTGTCACAAGGTGATGTTCATTACAAATGTCATATGTTGGAATGTCAGATAGATGGACTACACTAGTCTCACAGAATGTACCTGGCTGACCCCTGTTATGCATATACATGCACTCATCTAGAGATTATCAAAAAGTTCTTGACAAAATGAGGTCCAGTATACAATGGGATGCAGCATTTTGGTTAGCAATATTTTAAATTTATTTCAATTCATGTAGGTAAGAAAGGGTATTGTCAATTTTTACAATCCACTAGAAGACAGTGTTCACTTCCCAGTTGACAAGAGACATGGTTTAAGTGACAAGCAGGATATTTTAATCACTTTTTTGTCTCGAAAATTTGTTGAGAAATGTGTTTTTTGCTCTGCCCATTTTTGCCTATTTACCTAAGAAGGGTTTGTGAATTGATATCAAAGTAGATTAAGGCAATAAATTGGCATTTACAAATGTCTGAACACATCCTCCGTTCCTGGATAACATGTTCAACAAGGGATTCATCATTACTCCAGTGTTAACAGGAAGTCTCCTAAAACTTTCCCAGTACATGGCAAAAGGAAATCAATGAATCCTCCATTACACATGGGGTCAAAACGCATATCTGTAACTCAACTTGAGCAACTCACAAAACACAAGTATTGCTGTTTTTACTATTTTCTGCAAATGATAATTATTTTTTTACCTTGTAAAATTTGCTCTTCATTAATTATATATTTGCATCAATGGTTAATGCATTCATTTTATCTGTTCATTAAATTGACACCAATGATAAACAACTCAATTGAAACTACCGAAAATTCTGATTTCACAATGCTGTTATCAAAATGAAATCAATCACAGCAAATATTTGGCACTTCATGATTGTATCATCACCATACAGACTCCATTTTACTTGGGTATACTGTAAATAGATGATAAGTACAGATTCCTAAATTGTGTTAGGCCTTTATCAGTGTTTAACCACAATTATTGCTCAATTTTATCATACACAAACATTAATCTCCAAAATTCAGTCATTCCCACTGTTCAACAGATCTAGCACCATTCTATGCTCAGACATTCTCAAACATTTACTAGTACCATTGTACACCAATACCCAGTTCAGACTGATTCTCACACAACAATTCTATTTCATCAAAAATGTCCACAAAGCATTATGCCACATTTGCCTCAAAATGAGTGCAACCATGCATGCAATAGGAATGCCTTTAGAACAGATTTCAGCTGTGATTGAAAATGTCCAGGATGCTAAAATCCAAGACACATCTGAGGGATTCCATGACAACAAGACAATCATATCCAGCTTTTGTATCTGTGAAATCAATTTCAGTCATCACTGCTAGAACCATTCCTGGACTATAGCTAATAACTGCAGATCACAGGAGTATGAGCTTTGTACTCCAACAGTCAGCTAATCTGAAGCCACATCATCATGTTGCTAGACTTGCATGATATAGGCATGATTTATGCTTTAGGAAACATGACTAGAGAAATATTCTGTTTATTGATGAATTTAGATTTAATCGACCTGGACAACCGAAATGGGATTCATGGGTTTATCACTGTAGGGTGAATGCTTTTTTGGCTGTTATTTACATCAGTGGTTGGGGGGGGGGGGGGGGGGGGCTTGGGGCTTGGGGCTTACCAGGTCACATTTACAAAGGCAAAACACTTACTTAACAACTCCAAAATCCATGTACAACTCTTTTACTAAAAGGTATTAGAATCTGAAATATACTAAGTGGATGAAATAAACCTTGCTTGTTCTCTTTTAGACCTGGTATCAAATACATGCATGTATAATCAAAGTAGAGTTCATATAATTAGCTGGGAGTGAAACATGTATCTTAAAACAAAAAGTTCAGTGGTGAGAGCACCTGACTAGTAATGCAAGGGTACAAATATTTTTAATATGTTTATCATTTACCTTGACTCTGGGTAATTGATGATCCATGGCCATGACAAATTATCTGATCATAATCAATCTTCATGCTGTAGTATGATTTGCCTCTAATATCCACCCACTATAAAGCTATGGCTGATTTGATTGCTTTTAACATCTTTTTTTTTTTTACCATTGACCTTGACTGAAATAACCTTGGTTTAGGGTCAAGACACACTGTTTGGTCATAAGAAATCTCTGTGTCAAGTATAAGCCTTTAATGTATTAAAATTCATCTGTTTAATGTTAGAGAAATTGAATCTGTCTAATTAGAATACAACCTTTGTGCTGAGTACGAGTCCCTTTCCCTCCATTACAAAGCTGTTAGACCAGGTTATGTATAACGAACATTTCTAACTTTTGAACATCAACCTTGGTTCATAGTCATTATACATCATTTAGTCACAGGCAACTTTATAGTGCTCGATGTGAGCTTCTCATACAGCTATCTCTTTACTATGAAGTTGTAGTCTAGAGACTAACATAGGATTATCCTGCTGCCCAGTCCCATTCAGAATCGAATAAAATATTGTTTAAATTTTAAAAATTAAATGCGAAGTAGGAAGGAAGGACAGATAATACAGACAAAGTGATTCCTACATACATTGTACCACCTGTATGTAGGGGCTATTACTGTGGAACGTTGTTTGCTATTTGTTCAGGAGTAAAAGATTTCTAAAAGTACATTATGTTTTTCACTACATTACCCATACTGCTCTATTCTGGGGCCTAATTCTTGATTCAGGGACCAGAAAATTTTACAGTTTAGGTATGGGCCTCCAACTGATTACAACTAGATACAGACTGAGTCTCTAGCTGTGTTAAATGTTCAAGGGCATAAAGAAGATTTTTAAAGACTTTTTTTTAACTAATACATACTCCATTAAATATAGCCAAATCCTGGAGCTTGCATGAGCTCTTAAGGTTCTTGCTTTGCAACCGGAAAGCGTAGCTGGGTTCGATTCTCGATCCTGGCACCACATTAAACCTAATTAAGATATTTAACATAGGTACCACAGTGACTGTTCTTTTGCCAATATTTCAAAAATGCAATATTTCTTTAAGGAATGATTTAAAATGGGAATGAAAATAAGTTACAATGTAAAAGGAAGTTCTTAATAGTGCAAATAGATACATTAGATAAATCATGCAGATAATGATATAATAAGATTGCTATGCGTAACCATATGCCCCCCCCCCCCCCCCCCCAACCCCAACCCCCCCCCCAACCGCAAAAAAAGGTGCATGATGCACAAAAGTCCCATAACTCCTGTGACATTTATAGACGGATATACACTGACTAGGATATATCCCCAACCTGATTATATTTGCTCATCCTTCTTTTACAAGCTTTTTGTTTTCAAGGTGTTTTTTCCCCAGCTAACATAAGTGCTATCTCTAGGCACTCATCTACTGACTCATTGTGTCTATAAATACTGACACATTTGTGATGTCTTAATTCAAATGTGCTGCGCTTTTAAATGAGATTATAAATTTAAAATTGTGTTTTGTATTATTGTGAATGATGTCTGTTGTTTCAATATGAAATAGGTTTTATTTTTAAATGTGTTGCATCACCTAAATATATATATGGATCGATCTTCTGTTCTGCTATAAGAGCTTCGAAAGCTATTTGTTATAGTTCTTTATATATACATACCAATTTTAAATAAAAACTTCCTTGACTTGACAAGATGCTTTTTTCTTGGGAAAGAATGGGGAATAGAGTATTAAATGCCAAAAATTTTGTACACCAAATAACACCTTCCTAAGAGAGTTGGAAGAGGGCTGAATTTTTAAAGTTGACAAGTGTTTCTTATATCGCAGAGGTGAGGAGGCTAGCACTGATACAACATAATCATTATATGCAGATGTAATCTTGTTCACACCCTTATTAGCCTGCTGATTGACAGATATTCACTTAGATATAAATCAATTAATCATTTATCTGTCTTATATAGAGCTTTATTTTGTCTAAATAACAGTCAATTCTCTTTCATTTCTTACACCAGTACATTGCAGACTTCCTGACAGAAATGTATTCCTAATATAAATTTTAAGTTCATTTCATGTACATTGTGGTCTCCTGCATAATTGACTTTTTTATAATTAAACTAAAATAGTCATGATTCACAATTAGAGGGAAAATGAGCAATATACATGCATAAATTTTGTTTACCTGCATAATTTACAGTTAATAGTTAATGACATGGACTGTCATGGACTGGACTGATTGACAGGAGGTAACTGCATGTCTTAAAATTTTACACTTACATTCAAGTGAACATTTTACTCAATCTTGTATTAGAATTAATAGAACATTCTATTTCAATTCACTAATTTTTAAGACTGATCTTCATTTATATATACATGTATATAGTGTATATATTTTTAAAACTCCTAATCTTTGATAGAGAAATATTCTCCCTGCAGGACAATTTCAGGATGGGAATCTGTAAAAGTGTGAAAGTGTATACCTACCCATTACATGAAAGCCTCACATTCAGTATATATCACAGTAGAGAATAACACTGACCTATAGAAACCTCCTCTGACAATAGGATTCAGGTAAATACTCCACTTGTCAAATGCATATCTTTTACGAAAAACAAATGGCTTCACTAGGCACAAGGGACATATTTTATCATGGAAGTGACTTCACTGCTCATCTCCTATTAAATGATGGCTTTATAGGCATAGTAACAGCATTTATGTCTTCAACAAACTATTCTCTTGCATTGGCATTATACACTACATGACAGTTCATCGAATGGAAACTCCAGAGTCTAAATGTAAGTTAGGAAGTCAGTACCAAAACAGTGTTGCTCTGATCAATGTATATAAACTGTTACGATTAGTTGTCAGAGTGTGGATGTATACACTAGACCCACTAATTTCCATGACTGATGCATAAATGAGTTGTTCTGCAGAACCCCAACATTATCCGGTATAATCAGTGACAGATGCCTATAGTCAGAGTACACTCGGTTTAGGATTTTCATATACAGATGTCAAATTGGGTACCTCTGGTTCAGATCTTTTTTTTAGGGAACAGTACAAGATAACACTTGATGTACTAGTGTCCTAAGAGTGCCTCTGTCTTTGTCTGTGCCCTAGCTTGATTTTGGAAAGCCTGGGAGAGCAGTGGAATGCTTGTGGTGATTCACTGGTACATATCTTATCTCAGAGGGCTCTGTTATTTGTGGAATCTCCAAGAACATCAACAAATTATATTTACACTCTGCTATCTTTTGAACAAATATTACTCTGCAAGTCTACCATACATTTGGTTATGTTCCATTCATAATGGTACAGATTTTTTTTAAACAATCATCTTTTTCAAAAGAAAATTTCAGTGTATCATTTAGTAGATACATACTTAATTGAAATTTTACTGGTACCCCAATTTAATTTACAATGTTTCACACAGATTAATTTGTATCTACAATCCACTCCACAAGACTACCTGTGATGGAAGCTTTCTGCAATGATTGTCATATTTCATTATGTAACTAATTAACTAATTCTACTTCACAAACATGGGGACATGACCATCTCTCTCTCTCTCTCTCTCTCTCTCTCTCTCTCTCTCTCTCTCTCTCTCTTAAAATAACAGACTTCATACTAGTAATATAGAATCCAGACTTCAGTTTGACGCCAAGAAATGGTAATGCAACTGCAGTTTGTTTGGGAGGCACTTATATATCAACATAAGTACTATAAACGAATAGCAGATTTTTAACAAATTACACAAAACAAGAGGGTCATGGGCCACATTGCTAACCAGAGCAGTTGCAGTCATAAACTTTACATTTACATTCAATAGCTTTCTTTTCTAATCAACTCTTTTGTAGAGTTTCACATTTCGTTGATGTGTAAAACAGTTGGTAGTACTAAAATGGCACAATGCCAAACCATGATCCAGGTGGACTTCATGTTGTCTGTTGAAACATTGAAAATGACAGGTGTCGAGGGTCTTACCTTGCATTAAGCACATAATTAGTGAAAGAAAAAGTGAGCAATCTCATATATACCCAAGCCCCCACAATGCAACACATTATGAATGACAATGCTATGGATAAAACATAACAAATGATAATGCCTCTGGGCTATACTGTACTATTTTCACCCATGTAAGCAGATGGCACTTTACTCAAATCAGATGTAATATTGTTTTGAAGTGTAAATTTTGTAAAATATTAAAACAGAAATATTTCATGACTAGAAAACCTGTTTCACGCAAGTTGCACAAATTGGTATATTTTAGCCAAACTTCAATGTTCAAAAGGGGCATAACTCCCAGAAAAAGAATAAAATCAGATTTTCCTATGATTACACACATCTACACAGTAAGTCCATATTAACTACAAAGCTTAAAATATGAAATTCTGTTGAGCGGTTTCAGAAGAGTTGCACTGACAAGAACAGAACTGACAGACTGACGAGTTAGAAACATAATATACCCCCTGCAGCTCATTGCATGGGGTATAATTATTTGTAATTTCTGACCCAGCATTTCAACTATAGACATCAATGTGAACAGTATCCATCCAACATTATCTAATTTTGTTTTACTGCTTGTGTGTACCTACAAGTAACTGAGACAGTCAGCTAATCAAACATGCAATTACATATATACTGAATTATTTCATGTAAATGTATGTAAAGTTTAATAAACAGTTACATACAGTGGTAAAGAAAATATAAACTGTAAAAACGTATACCTTTTTGTTTTGTTTTTTAGAAAAACTGTATTGATTTCCAATTAGTATAGGTTAATCAATAACCAAAGAAAATATATATGTTGCCAACTTTTTTAAAGATGCCAGACAGCATACAAAAACAAAAGTTAATTTTTATCAACATCAGAAAATCACTCATTTTCATTAAACAGGGTGATGAAAATACATTATTGAAAATTGGTTAAAATGACAAAATTTTAATTTCAACTGCAGTTTCAAAAACTGCTGCTTTACAGATATATATGTAGGACTCCAAAGTGCGATGGTCATGCCAAGGTGCGATGGTCTGCGCCAAACCCCGATGGTGTGATATGCCAAAGTGCGATGGTCCGCACTCATGTGCCAAAGTCACGCCGAAATCCATTGGTTTGTAAACTACACAGTGTTTTGGTACCGACTGAACCAACCGTGTGTTGTTTCACCAAAATATCAGTGCAAAATCCATGCACAAAAAATGAGAATAAGGACTTATTTCATTACCATTTAGTTGTCGTGTTATTAAACACAAAATTTTCCAACACAAATCGTATAGAATGTTTTGTATTATAGCATATCCCTAGATAAAATAATCAACCCTGATCTACTGAAACAGGTTTTATTTCCAACAGGTATATTGGAGAAAATACAAGGCCTATCTATGATATTATGCATTACACCGAGGAAGAAAATATACCTGGTTTATTATTACTTAACGATTTTGAAAAAGCTTTTGATACAGTGTCTTGGGAATTTATTAAAAAAGCACTAACTTTCTTTAACTTTGGCAACTCTATTCGGAATTGGGTATCATTATTTTGTACAGGTATTACATCTGCAGTAAATCAAGGTGGTAATCTCTCTGAAAAAAACAATATTCAGAGAGGGTGTAGACAAGGTGACCCTTTGTCACCATATATTTTTTTTAATTTGTGCAGAAATATTATTAGCTATTCAGATTAGATTAAACAAAAGTATTAAAGGTACTATTACTGTATAAACAATGTAGAAAAGAAGATTTCCCAGTTGGCTGATGACACTTCACTTATTCTTGATGGCAGTAAAGAATCTCTCTTAGAAACATTGGAAACATGCACTGCAACAATTTTCAGAAATGTCTGGACTTTATATTAATTTTGACAAGACCCACATAGTATGGATTGGATCCAAAAGATTTAGTAATGAAATTTTACTGCCTAACTACAAGCTTATACGTGGGGTACTACAAGATTTAAAGGACACATGTCATGTTTTCAAAGTATACAAAATGCATGTAATGCTTAGAGTAACTAATTCTAATAGTTCATTCGCCGAAATTTTGCGATAATATAACCACAATACAGACTTAAATCTAAGCCCCGATTTCAAAAAAGTCTAGTTAATTAGGTAGGTAGTCATGTGGTTCAGTGACGTCACATGCGCCCTTCAGATTGTGAAAGTACTGTGAGACATTATTAAAAACTCAGCTTTTAGGGGCCTAATTTATTCACCATGGGCAACATTTAAATCGATGTTGACAATATTCTCCGAGTTTTATATGTTTTCGTCACCAGTGCATACAAATAGCAATGTAAATACCCAAATATAATGAGGAAAGCATTGTATGAAATCGGCAATATTGCGAGTAAATAATATTTATATGGGTCGCTGTCTACAAACTGTTAGGTAATGTTATTCCTTTATACATCTGTAATTGCCGCTGTTTTTCTAAAATAAACAGTGCAATAATTATTTATTTTTGGATAAGACAAATTATAATATGTTACACTGTTGACAACTAGGCCCTAGGCCAAGCTACTGTCACGGGTGCATTTCGGAAAGAAAGAAAAAGAAAAAAAACACACAAATCTATAAAAATAATCAAATTTAAAGTGGAAATCATATTATTTTATTTTGATAAAGCAATCTTATTATTATTTTTGAATTGTGATCAGCACGTTGTTAGGAAGTGGGAGAACGGCGTTATACTGACGCACTCTTGAAAGATTTTACGAGTTCAATGAGGACATAATTTTATAATTCAATTTAAAGTTAGGAAATAAAATATTCTATTACTTATCTAATTAAAAGTTCAATTATTTTGTATCATTAAAATTTTTGTAAATCTGATCTGCCAGTTGGTAGAAACTCACAAGTTACATTGTATATATGTTGTTACAAGGTGAAGGTCAGTTGATCCAAGTGTGTATTGAATTTGAAGACCAAAACAGAATGTATGCTGTAGGCCACCTACCAGTGCTTATAGCTTCGATATATCCATTTTCTCGCAGTTTATCAGGGTCTCTGTCCAAGTGGTTTTTGAAAAGATGACTGGGTGTTTGTTTTTAAGGTCAAGTTCTTGCTCCAACAAAAAATTATCCACGTCTTTCTTCGAAAAATTGAAAAATACTCAGTCTAAATCTTTTCTTCTGACAACTAGTACACCCGAGCACGGCACAAAGCATCTTAATGCAATATCATTTACAAGCCGTTAACGTGATAATTGGTTTTTTGTCAATTAAATCTAATCTGTTTATGGAATGGCTAATAGATGTTTTCAAATCCGAGGGCGCATATGACGTCAGACATAATGGCGCGTAAAATAGCGAAAGTAAATATTGCAAGAGTTGAATTTCATCGCTTTCAAACTCGAAAACTACGCAAACTATTTCATTTAAAACATATTTAAAGTAGTTTTAGGCATGAAAAGAATTGATTTTGCTGAAAAAATGAAAAAGTTTAGAAACATGCGTTGTGTCCTTTGAATTACTAGGAATACATTTTGATGTGGAACTAAAGAAAACGATGCAGCTAAACTATGAACCAAAATGTGTACAGATTAAATCTTTACTTAAACATTGGGAGAAAAGATTTTTGACTCCCATTGGAAAAATCACAGTTATTAAGACATTGGTTTTGTCCTTATTAAACTATATCTTGATGTCAATCCCAAATCCCTCTGAGTTATATTGTAAAAATTATTTTTTTCTCTCATATGGAATAATTCAACTCACAGAGTAAAAAAGGAAGTAATAGTTAAAAAATATGAAGATGGAGGATTGAAAATGGTAAATCTAATGTCTTTTATAGCTTCTATGAAATTATTTTGGGTAAGACATCTCATTTTTTTCCAGCAGAGGTATGGGACTGTTTATTCCCAATTTTGAGTTGAACAAATTCATTAACTGTGGAGTTGAATACATCACCACTTTTTTAAAAACACTGAAAAATAAATTTTGGATTAATTAATGTATTCAAGTCGTACATTACATTACATAGTCTTATTGATGAGTCCACTGTTGCTGCTGATTCACCTCTATTTTATAACCCACAGATTCATATTGGTGAAAAACCATTTTTTAATAAACAAATGTTCGACAGCAACATCAGACTAATTAATGATATTATTAATGAAGATGGTTCACGTTTTAGTTTTAAACATTTTGGTGATATTTATACAAACATTAGGATTAATTTTTAGAACACAACAGCATTATCCATGCAGTAAGAGAATGGATAAAAAACTCAGACCCTGGAAAAAACATCATGAAGCTCACAAGTCCATTAATTATGACAAATACTTACACAATTTTGAAATGTTACAAATCAAAATTTTTCTATGAAATTCTTAATAAAAATAACTCGGTCTCAGCTGGCAAAAAAGAAATGGAGTGATCTTTTAGATGTAGATGACAAGGAATGGAAAATTCACACAAAATACCCTTCAGAGTGACAAAAGACTGTAAGCCCCACTGGTTTCAGTACAGAATTATAAACAAAATTTTAGCAACAAATTCATTATTGTTCAAAATAAACAGAATAGATTCTAAATATTGCAACTTTTGTCACTCTGAGGAGGAAACAAATATATTTTATGGGAATGTGATTGTTTACAACTATTTCTTGTAGAATTCAAACAATTTTTAGAAGACACTTAGACTGAGCGACAGATTACAATTACAAAGAAATCCTTTATTTTAGCTTGTATTGAAAATAATAGTAATATACAAAACATTATCATTTTATTTCTGAAGTATCATGTCTATACTGCAAGCTGCACTAAGAAACCTTTAAACCTGCCTGCTGCAATATCACAAATGAAATTATTTTATGAAACACACAAATATATAGCATATAAGAATGGTGAAAAGAAAAAATCTGATACTCAATGGAACAGATGGAACTTAATATATACTTAAAACATGCCTCTCTCTTTTTCTCTCTTTCTCACTATCTCTCTCCATGCACATAATGATAATTATATATGACTTGTTGTATTCATGAACTTTATTATGTGTACAAAAACCAATAATAAAAAAAAAAAAAATTCCAAGGAATTTATCAATTTAATATGTGTATGTCAAAGTAATAAATGATCATGAATTAAAGAATGTTTGTGTGAAGAAGATAGTTCGACAACAAATGCACTTTGCTGTTTTCATAATCCTCAACAGTGTAAAACTTGCCGATCATTGCTGTCATCCATGTAACATTTCTTCGGTTTTATTTTGAAAGATGTTAAGAATGATGACACAATGATGTAATGTAACTGAACTCCGCACCATCGGACTTTGGCGTGACCATCGCACTTTGGCGTCCGTTAACAAACCATTGCACTTTGGTGCAGACCATCACACTTTGGAGCGACCATCGCACTTTAGAGTCTTACATATAAATAAATTGATTGTTGTTATCAAGGAAATCATTGTATAATAGACATGCAATAGAGAAATACCAGCATAGGAGTCATTGCCCTCAACAACATTTTTGTAGTATAGATAATTGATTATTTATAGAAAATATAAACCTTTTCAATATGAAATAGTTTACCAAATAGCTTATTATACCCAGTAAATAACATTCCTCCAAAAGATATATTTCAGTCATATACTAATTTCATGAAGTAAAGATTTTGCAAAAACCTACGACATCACTTGAGGATGGAGCTACCTTAAAAGTCAATAATCATCAATAATCACCTACAGCAATGCTTAGTGAACAGTATTTGAAAGCTTTGTAAAGGGGACATAAATCATATTATTTGTCAAATTTCAGTAAACCAGCCACCCTTATCAACTGGTCCCCCCCCCCCCCCAGTCCACCAGCTGGCTGGTGAAAGAAGTTTCACTCCCTTACCAAATTTCACATGTGAATCTCATGTTTGAATCTCACTTTTGAAAAGTTGGACTAAATAATCTGAATCCTTGCCTTTGATATTGCGTTTTTATTAGCATTCTACACTACATTGAGTATGTGCATATAAATTTGATGAATGTGTACTAAAATATTATGGATCTCAAAAGGACTACACATTCTTAATCTTATTGTAGCCTCACCCTGGTCCAAAGGGGGAGGGGGAGAGGGGGGGGGGGTCATTGTTTAGAAACTTGAATCTAATATTTGCATCTACTATGAGGATTTTAAAGGAATTTGCCCAATACAGTGTATATTCCTATGTAAAACTTTAATGCTTTAATTGGCCTATGCACTATGAGAATGCTTGCATTTTGATTTGACAAACAGTACCTTTGCAGTGTTTGAGATTTTGAGCAAATTTTCCTTTATTCCTTAGATGTACATGTAATATCTCAAACTCTATTGTGGTCCCTCCTTGGCCTCAAGAGTCATGCATGGTTAGAATACACTTAAATCTGTTCTAAATAAAGATACTTGTGTTTAATTGGACAAATCTGTAGTTCTTGAGTAGTGAATTTTTCAATTAAAAATTTGATTTCATTCCTATGTAAAACTTTAGCTCTTATTGTGATTTTGTTCTGAACCTAGGGATCATGGCTTGAACACACTTCAATCTTTATTACATAAACAAGTTTTCATGAAGGTTTTGGCATTTCTGGTTCAGTATTTCTTGAAATTTTTAAACATCATGTCCTATTTTTACTGTTTTAATATCTCATCTTGGAAGGGTGCATCACCCTCCATTTGAATAAACTTGAATTCCCTTTACCAAACATTGCTTGAAATCAAGACTGGTAGGAATTGACCTGATGAAGAATATATAGGAAGTATGAAGAGTGTACATGTAAAATGGATGCCAGACAAATCTTGATCCTTGAGCCTTTTACTCAGGTGAGCTAAATAGCTGAATGAGTAGATAACCAGAAAACAACAATTATACCAGTAAAGAACTACCCCCTATTAAGATCTGAAATGCTATGGAGGTTAAACTAACACAGATATCTATATCTTTTTCCAAACTATTTTTGAAGAATTTTCAAAACTTATGCATAAATTGCATCCTAAGCAATCCACACGACTTAAGTAACATATCTGAATACGGAATATCATATATTTGATATTCTTTGTATCAATTTATCTAATGTCACTCTGTCTTGGCATCTATTAACGATCCAGTGATTAATTTAGACCTTGCACAAAAAAGAAACAGCGACAAGCCTAATTACCATTGCAGCATTCAGTGTGTGCATGTCAGAACCTACAGAAGACACAGAATGCAGGTCATCACAGTTCTTATGGGTTACTTTTTCACAGGCTAAAACCTTTAAGAACTGATTAGGCCATGCTTTTAACACATTTTGTTATTTTACACTCTTTTGCATTAATTATTACTTATCTGCATAAAGACAGACTCAATTCTCTTTTATTTAAATGTTACCAATTGTCTGTTTGTATGGTATTTATCAGTATGTCTGTCTGTATACATACATGTATGTTTGGCTATATTGTTATTTGTCCGTGAGTCTGTTTGTATGGTATTTATTAGTATGTCTGTCTGTATACATACATGTATGTTTGGCTATATTGTTATTTGTCCGTGAGTGTGTTTGTATGGTATTTATCAGTATGTCTGTCTGTATACATACATGTATGTTTGGCTATATTGTTATTTGTCCGTGAGTCTGTTTGTATGGTAGTTATCAGTATGTCTGTCTGTATACATACATGTATGTTTGATTATATTGTTATTTGTCCGTGAGTCTGTTTGTATGGTATTTATCAGTATGTCTGTCTGTATACATACATGTATGTTTGGTTATATTGTTATTTGTCCGTGAGTCTGTTTGTATGGTATTTATCAGTATGTCTGTCTGTATACATACATGTATGTTTGGCTATATTGTTATTTGTCCGTGAGTGTGTTTGTATGGTATTTATCAGTATGTCTGTCTGTATACATACATGTATGTTTGGCTATATTGTTATTTGTCCGTGAGTCTGTTTGTATGGTAGTTATCAGTATGTCTGTCTGTATACATACATGTATGTTTGGTTATATTGTTATTTGTCCGTGAGTCTGTTTGTGAACATGATTGTATGTTTTTCTGTATGTCTATTTCTTTACATGACATTTTTTGGTCTGTTAACATGATATTTGTTTGTGAACATGATTGTATGTTTTTCTGTATGTCTATTTCTTTACATGACATTTCTCGGTCTGTTAACATGATATTTGTTTGTGAACATGATTGTATGTTCTTCTGTATGTCTATTTCTTTACATGACATTTCTCGGTCTGTTAACATGATATTTGTTTGTCCTCCTGTCTTCTTGTTGACATGGTGTATATATGTCTGTATGTTCATCAGTTTTTGTTGACATGGTGTATATATGTCTGTATGTTCATCAGTTTTTGTTGACATGGTGTATATATGTCTGTATGTTCATCAGTTTTTGTTGACATGGTGTATATATGTCTGTATGTTCATCAGTTTTTGTTGACATGGTGTATATATGTCTGTATGTCTGTATGTTGACATGGTGTATATATGTCTGTATGTTGACATGGTGTATATATGTATGTATGTCTGTATGTTGACATGGTGTATATATGTCTGTATGTTCATCAGTTTTTGTTGACATGGTGTATATATGTCTGTATGTCTGTATGTTGACATGGTGTATATATGTCTGTATGTTGACATGGTGTATATATGTCTGTATGTTCATCAGTTTTTGTTGACATGGTGTATATATGTCTGTATGTCTGTATGTTGACATGGTGTATATATGTCTGTATGTTGACATGGTGTATATATGTCTGTATGTTGACATGGTGTATATATGTCTGTATGTTGACATGGTGTATCTATGTCTGTATGTTGACATGGTGTATATATGTCTGTATGTTGACATGGTGTATCTATGTCTGTATGTTGACATGGTGTATATATGTCTGTATGTTGACATGGTGTATCTATGTCTGTATGTTGACATGGTGTATATATGTCTGTATGTTGACATGGTGTATCTATGTCTGTATGTTGACATGGTGTATATATGTATGTTGACATGGTGTATATATGTCTGTATGTTGACATGGTGTATATATGTCTGTATGTTGACATGGTGTATATATGTCTGTATGTCTGTATGTTGACATAGTGTATATATGTCTGTATGTTGACATGGTGTATATATGTCTGTATGTTGACATGGTGTATATATGTCTGTATGTCTGTATGTTGACATGGTGTATATATGTCTGTATGTCTGTATGTTGATATGGTGTATATATGTCTGTATGTTTATCAGTTTTTCAACATGATGTATGTTTGTCTTATAACCTATATATTCTTTATTGCTGAAGACATACGTCTTATGGCATACATGTTTACAAAAATAATTACAAGTTAACAATTGTATGGCATGACAATATATGGTATCTTACACTATTGATGTGAATTTATAGACAGAGAATGCAGCTATATAGTAAATCATTACCTAAATTAAAGGCACAGTAAAGACATGATGTGTGTTAATTTGTTAATATAAATCTGAATAATACTCACTATAATTCTGTTTCCTTGTCAGTCACAGATGTTGGCAATGGTTCTAAATGACAGCAAGGGGAAATAATTCACATTTTGTAGATCTAGCCACTGTAAAAGCAACAGAAATCTAGTTTCAGTTAATAAACTGGCTCTAGTTATTAAAAAACCAAGTCTATATTTATGATAACTTTACATCTGCTGCAATTAAAGCACAGAAATTGGCATTCGATTGAAAAGATATGGTTTTGGGCCCCAGTCTGGTTTGTCAAGAACAAAATCACAGAAAGATTATCATTTTATGCATGAATTTGATGTCTGCATTAAATTTCTATCTAAAAAGAGGATACAGACAGAAGAGATTGCTTTGTGAGAAAAAAAATCTAAATGTCTTTTTTTCCCCTTATAAACAATTTATAGGACGTCTAACATATTCAAGGTTAGATCATTAATGGCATAATTTATAAATTGGCCATTATAAGTATACATCCAAATGAACCTAAACAAACAAAATGTAGACACTTAGAAGTACAACCAAATGTTATAAAAAGACAGGCAATATGATGGAGTAATTAGTGGAAAATCTTTGATCTCATTTTCACCTGACTGACACCAGCAACTGCCTAGTGCCTGCCCCAATCTTCTCTCAGAACAAATCAGTTTCTTAGCAATGTGCTGCAAAAATCAAGTCTTGCTGCCAACTTTTAACCCTAGTGGTACACTCTCAAGTACTCACAAAAATTTACATCTTAACTCAACCTCCTGACAAGAAATATCTTTCTTGAACACTTGATTTAGCCTTTTCATGTACAAGACTGTTTGCTCTTGACTGGTTTTAGAGGGTGACAGCTAGGTGCAAATTGTGAGGATATTTTTTGCATTCACTTTGATAGGACCTCACAACTACTATTTACCATGATGACCATTTAGTACCTGATGATGTCTGCAACATTAGTCATACTCCTTCAGCCAGTTATTTTTAGCTTGTAATGAGCATAATGACCTCTGAGGCTTCTGTTTACACTTTTCTTACACATAACAGACTGCAGACCAAAAATATACACATCAGCTCTGGTGAAATATTCAAAGAATTTGGGGGCCTCTTCACATTATGTGGAGATTGCCAGATGGGCATAATTAACATTAGACTTCATATATCACAGTATCATATCAGAACCCCCAGCTTGCCCCCAAACTCTTCACCTCTGCTCTAATTAGCCCTGCATCTCACCATGCATTTCCAAACCTTAAATCATTTTGCTCAGAGAATCATGAAGACAATGTACCCTTTTTATAAGGATGATATACACAGTTATATAAAACATTTGCAAATTAATACATGTACTTTCTTTTCATTGGAAACAACTATACATATATTCCCAAAATATACTGATTCATTTCACACACATTCTGATTGGAAACAAAAACTATTCATAAAAATTTTAAAATAAGAAATGCTCTATAGTTTGAAACCTCGAATGAGCTCACAGTAATTTTCTGTCATGTACATGCATTTTTAAGTTATTGGTTCATGGATCCAACATCCTTAAATAGCCTCGAGTTATGATGCTGTTCCATTTAATTACATATGCAACTGTGCCCTTACAAATAACCACAGGCAATGACTCCCTTACAAATAAACACATGCAATGACTACTCCCTTACAAAAACCCACATGCAATGATTCTTTACAAATAACCATATCCAATGAAGCCTTACAAATCAACACATACAGTGATGCCTTACAAATAACTACTAACAATGATGTCTTTAAAATAACCACATACAATGATGTCCTTAAAAAATTACCACATGCAATGATGCTCCTACCATTTAAATAACCATATCCAATGATGTCTTACAAATAACTACATACATTGACTACTCCATTCCAAATAACAACATGCAATGACTCCCTTACACATAACCACATGAAATAATTCCCTTACTCATAACCACATGCAATGACTCCCTTACAAATAACCACATCCAATCACTCCCTTACAAATAACCACATCCAATCACTCCCTTACAAATAACCACATGCAATGACTATACTCCCTTACAAATAACCACAATTGTAATGACTCCCTTACAAATAACCACATGCAATGACTCCCTTACAAATAACCACATCCAATCACTCCCTTACAAATAACCACATGCAATGACTATACTCCCTTACAAATAACTACATGCAATGACTCCCTTACAAATAACCACATACAACGATGCCTTACAAATAACCACATGCAATGACTCCCTTACAAATAACCATATGCAATGACTCCCTTACAAATAACCACATGCAATGACTCTCTGACAAATAACCACATGCAATAATGCCTTTCATATAGATACCCTTATAAATAACTACTAACAATGACGACCTTACAAATAGCTGCATGTATTGATATCAATGTGTATGATCAAAAGCAAAATAGACTAAGAAGAGTGAAAAACCAACAAACTTCTCTACAAAATTATATCAACATAACCATATGCAATGATGTTCTTACAAATAACCATAAGGCAAAACCATTTTATTGTTTCAGTATAATTTTGTAACATTATTTAGACTTTTAGACTTACTGACCTGTGATTAAAATCCCCTTGCCATATTGCAGCAAACACTATAAGCCTCTCTGGCTTCTTCACAGATAATTACAGCACACAGTCATTTTTTTCTCTACTACGGAATGTTTTGTGTATAGTGTGGATGCCAGATACATTCTCAAAATGACACTTGTCTTCTCCAATAACATCTCCTCAGTATACACATTACCACATCAGAACTCAGTAGCTGCTCACATTTGCATAACATACACACTGTTGCATTTTTATGTGTTTTACCAAACTATCTCCCTGCATTTGATAGAGAGAGGGGAAAAGCTTATAATCTTTTATCAATTTTTTGTATATTTCAATATCATGAAAGAAGCCAGAAACTTGAAAATGACTCACTCCTAGAATATGCAGAAATTGGGAATATTTAAATTGAGCCGAAATCAAAAATACATGGAAACCCAAATTACCTGATTAGCCTTGATAACCTACAGAAGATGAAAATTTGCCAGTTACGCAGTGGGGTCTCACCAGACCTATCGGGGTATCACCCCCCGAACCAATACTGTCCACAATTCATTATTGCATCAACTACTTTACCTAAATTTGAACAGTTAAATTGTGTACATGGAAGATTTTGTACAGTTGAACTCTAAATTTAAAAACATTTAAGATACACCCTTTATAATCTTTATAATACAATTGTAAGTATACTTGGGAAAAATAATAATCATTCAAAACAGCTCGAGAACAGAGAAAACAATAAACTTTTTTTGTATAAGGTAACTCTATCTTGACAGCAACATAAAGTCAAATTCATCTTTCTAAAACAGCAAAGATTCATTGAAATTGCAAAAATTTCTTATAAAACAAAGTTTTGTATAGTCAAGAACACATAAAACATGTCCTGTGAAAACATGTGTTAACGTTGGTATTTTGGGTGTTCCCAGATAACACTACAGCAGAAAAGAAAAGTACTGAGCCACTGATCATTACGTTACAATCGACTTGTCACAACCAATCAAAATTAAGGCTGTAACTTACCAAAAAAATAGCCATATGTAAAAGATGCTTCCAAAATTAATACCATGACAAGGAATAAGTAATTTACAAAAGTGCAAATGACTACACCATATATCTCCTAAAGGTGTATAATGATATAATGAAATCATTTAGTCAATGTTTTAATGGCCACTGGATCATACCATGTTGAGTGGAGAATGCACATAAACAAATCAGATGTTAGAGATTACAGACATCTTTCTATAACCTTGAGGGAAAAATTATTTATATCGGTCTGTTGGCGTGTTCCAATATATATTATACAAAAACTTTGTATGCAGATTGCAAACATTAATTTATTCATCACTAGCATGATGAAAGTCTTTTGACAATCAGTTTGAAACAAATCTAAATTCCTGAAGTCTAGGTATTCTGACAATGAAAACATCATGTGCTATTCCATAAAAAAACAACATTTTAACAAATGTATAAGCCATGAAAATCATTGCCTACCTTTAAAAACCAGTAGTCTTGAACACCCTTCAAAAAACACAACAAATTACAAGATTTTGTTTGTCAGAATCATGTAAAATGTCATAAGAAATCATGGGTAGGAAGTCTCCCAGTGCCAAAATTTTCTTCCTCCTCTCACCACATTAACTGCCAGGAGCCATGTTGGAAGTTTGTGTGTGTATGTGTAGAAGATTTGCTGCTGAGGTAACTTGATCTACACCCTTCCCCTCAAGAGTAACAAACAGATCAGCAGAAAAGTTATTTTTACACTTAATATTGAAAAAGAATACACAAAGGCATCTCAGAAATTAAACTTATTGAATATGATTGACAGTTTTTATATTTTTCTTCAGTGCTTGAAAACAAATAAAGAGGCTAAAGAACAGAGCTTTTATTGCAGTTTTTATAAAAGGCCATGATGTATAAAAGGGCTATTGAACGTATTTTGAATAAATAAGAAAAAAGATAAAACTTTATGCCAGAATCTAAGTGTTTAAAGAATCATTATAATGACATTTTGATAGAGTAACCCAGCCAACACTAACTTGATTGACCATAGTCATGAATTTTTAATAACTTTTTTCTTTATAGAATTTCTTCATAAAGTATATTTTTTAAAATTCTAGTTTAAAATTAAGGTATCCAACCTATAATAAATCTTATCAAATGGCAAAGCACCGTGAGTAAAATCTTGGTATCATTTTGAAGAACTTTGTGATAAAGAGATTTTTACTAAGGAAATTTTCAAAGTGATTATTTTCTCATTAGATATCACTCACTAGATTTTGCATTGGTGTCAAGGGGATTAACTAATTCTTCATAAATAAAATGTAAGAAAGATGCATTTAAACAAAGCTCATGGTAGAAATATGCATGAGAATTGCACAAGATTAAGTTCAGGTCACCAAGCAATAATAGATTTTTTTCATTTTTAAAAGGGAAGAATAACTCATACAAGAAAGTTCAAGGTCATTGAGATGAACATTAGTTGCAATAACCTACATTTAAAAAACATTTATGCTAAATACAGTCCACTCCACTTATATTGAAGTTGGTTATTTTGAAATATCTGTTATACTGAAGTTAAAATAGATCCCCCGGTAGCAATATTTGTGTAGTTCAGCATTGGTTATATTGAACTTTGGATATAATGAACAATTCAGGTTGGTCCCCTGAATTTCATTATATCCAGAGTAGACTGTACACTGACTCTAGTTTGATCTTATTACATTGTTTTGGACAATGGATTTTGAAATCTAAATTCACACAATCATAATCAGTAAAAGTAGTAACTCAGTGACACTATGGTCTTCTTTAATGATTCATCCAAGAATTTTCACACAGAACTGTAAACTATTTCACAGGACTTATGTTTTACTGGACCTTTTGTACGGGTTAGTGCTCCTGGTGAAATATATGACGGTGTATAGGGCTCAAGATATAGCATCTCATTTACTTTCAAAAACTGAAAGACATCTCGGACATTATATAATCATTTTAATCTCAATTGCATTTTAATGATAATCAGCCTATATGTAAATTATGGTAGGTCAAGTGTTAATTTATATGCAGTGATTGGCTGCCTAGATTTCAAAACTTCAGTTTCAGTTAATAAGAATACATAAACATACATATAAAAACAGCCCCCCCCCCCCTTCCCAACCCTTTTAAGCAAATCTGCATGCAGTCACAGATAGAGTAAGTTATCTTTCCTACTTAATACAGCAGATTCCTGTGTTCATCCACATGGTGTTTTAGTTTTCCTAGCATTATTCTAGGACCTTGACCTTTGTGTCTCCCACGGTCACAATCAGAAATATGAGATTTTTGTATCATATGCTTTGCTTGCCTATTGTTTTTTACAGCTCATGTGTGTTTTAAAATATATCGTTGCATAGCAGCTGTGCCCAAAAGCACCAAAATTAAAAACCCCACATAATCTTAATCAATCTGTTGAATAGTATTTATCTGAGATATGTATTTCATAGTTACTTATATACATTCACCAGCTGTTTCATTGTACTATATTTCTCAATATCAAGCACTGGTTATCACAAGTGACCCTTCGACATGACAGAAAAAATTTCTGCATAATTCCCTTGTGTCTGAGATGCATTTTAACCCCCATGCTTATTTTTATATACCAAAAAACAGGTTTCACAAACTAGATAGATGTTTTTAATATATTACATATCTTGAATGATAGACATATCCATATCTTTGCCCTTTCCTACAATGTGGGTGTTATTACATTCTTTATTGCATTATAATTATGCTTGTCAACTTGCATCATACAATGAATGTGAGGGTGGACAGTGTAAAAGGGAGGGATAGAAAAGGTGGGAGAGAAAGGGGGAGAAGAGGAAAGCAAGGGGCAGCAGGAGGAAAGAGAAATAAAAGAGGGAAGAGGAAAGCAAGGGACAGTAGGAGGAAGGAGAGAAGAAAGGGAGGGAAGAGGGAGGCAAGGGATAGTAGTAGGAAGGAGAAAAGAAAGGGAGGGAAGAGGTAGGCAAGATACACTAGGAGGAAGGAAGAAGAAGGGGGGAAGAGGTAGGCAAGGGACAGTAGGAGGAAGGAGAGAAGAAGGGGAGGGAAGAGGAAGACAAAGAACAGTAGGTGGAAGGAGAGAAGAAGGGGGAGGGAAGAGGGAGGCAAGGATCATTAAAAGGAAGGAGAAAAGAAAGGGGAGAGAAGAGGAAGGCAAGATACACTAGGAGGAAGGAAGAAGAAGGGGAGGGAAGAGGTAGGCACAGGACAGTAGTAGGGAGGAGAGAAGAAGGGGAGGGAAGAGGTAGACAAGGAACAGTAGGAGGAAGGAGAGAAGAAAGGGAGGGAAGAGGTAGGCAAGGAACAGTAGGAGGAAGGAGAGAAGAAGGGGAGGGAAGAGGAAGGCAAAGAACAGTAGGTGGAAGGAGAGAAGAAGGGGGAGGGAAGAGGTAGGCAAGGGACAGTAGGAGGAAGGAGAGAAGAAGGGGAGGGAAGAGGAAGGCAAAGAACAGTAGGTGGAAGGAGAGAAGAAGGGGGAGGGAAGAGGGAGGCAAGGATCATTAAAAGGAAGGAGAAAAGAAAGGGGAGAGAAGAGGAAGGCAAGATACACTAGGAGGAAGGAAGAAGAAGGGGAGGGAAGAGGTAGGCACGGGACAGTAGTAGGGAGGAGAGAAGAAGGGGAGGGAAGAGGTAGGCAAGATACACTAGGAGGAAGGAAGAAGAAGGAGAGGGAAGAGGTAGGCACGGGACAGTAGTAGGGAGGAGAGAAGAAGGGGAGGGAAGAGGTAGGCACGGGACAGTAGTAGGGAGGAGAGAAGAAGGGGAGGGAAGAGGTATGCAAGGAACAGTAGGAGGAAGGAGAGAAGAAAGGGAGGGAAGAGGTAGGCAAGGGACAGTAGGAGGAAGGAGAGAAGAAGGGGAGGGAAGAGGAAGGCAAAGAACAGTAGGTGGAAGGAGAGAAGAAGGGGGAGGGAAGAGGGAGGCAAGAGGGAGGCAATGATCATTAAAAGGAAGGAGAAAAGAAAGGGGAGAGAAGAGGAAGGCAAGGGACAGTAAGACAAAGGAGAGAAGAAAGGGGAGGGAAGAGTTAGGCAAGGGACAGTATTAGGAAAGAGGGAAAAAAAGGAAAGCATAGGGCAATAAGAGGAAGGAGAGAGAAAAAGGGGATGAGGGAGGCAAGGGACAGTATGTGGAAAGAGAAGAAAAGGGGAGGAGGAAAGCAAGGGACAGTAGGAGGAGAGAAGAAAGTGGAGAGAAGAGGGAGGCAAGGGACAGTAAGAAGAAAGAGAGAAGAAAAGGAGAGAAGAAAGGAAAAATAAGAGGTAGAAGAAAAGAAAGGGAGGGAAGAGGTAGGCAAGGGACAGTGGGAGGAAAGAAAGAATAAAAGGAGAAAAAAAGGGAAGCATGGGACAATAGGAGGAAGGAGAGAAGAAAAGGTGGGAAGAGGAAGGCAAAGGAAAGTAGGAGGAAGGAGAGAAGAAAAGGGGGATAAGGGAGGCAAGGGACACTATGTGGAAAGAGAGAAGAAATGGGAAGGGAAAAGGAGGCAAGGAACAGTTGGAAGAGGGAGAGGGAAAAGGGAGACAGGGGATAGTAGGAAGAAGGAGAGAAGGGGAGGGAAGAGGGAGGCAAGGGACAGTGAAGAATGGGATGGGAAAAGGGGGGTAGGGGATAATAGGCAGGAGAGAAGAGGGAGGCAAGGGACAGAAGAAGGAAGGAGAGAAGAAAGGGAAGGGAAAGGGATGCAAGGGACAGTAGGAGGAGGAAGAAAGAAAAGGAGGGAGGCAAGCAACTTTGATATTCATCACAAAACATTCACACAAAAGGGAGAAACCTTTACACCATCAATTAACCATTGTAGAATTTCATTAAAATTAAGAACAACATATGAAAGTAATAGAAGGCAAGTCTCAGGCCCCAATGGACAACATTGCTCACCTGAACTACTGCATTTTCCCATGTATAGTTTCACCTTTACTCTCTTGGAAGCACATTGCTCATCTGGGTTGCTGAATTTACCCATGTACAGTTATGCCACTCCCCTTTTTGTGACACTATCTAACATGGGTGGGTGTGTGCTAAGAACATACTTGAATTTTTACATGATTATGCTTGCATACAATTTTTTAAAAATGTACCATTGTGGTTCCTGAGAAAAAGATTTGTAAGGACTTTTCCTAAATATTCCTAGTATGTGTTCAAGTCCCAACTTTGGTCCAGGTGTCATGGTGTAAAGAAACTTGAATCTACACTTTATGGAAATGCCTTGATATCAAATTAACAAACAGAATCCTTGTGATTCTTGAGATGAAGAATTTTCATATACATGTGTATATCCCAATGTAAAACTTGAAATATCTATCTTGGCCTGATCCTGAATAAATTATGTGCCTTTCTGGTTCTTGAGAAAAAATGCTTTTATTATAGAATTTTTCAATATATTTCAATTTACAGATGACTCTCAAACTCAAAGTTCAAGGGACCTTGATAAAACTTCGAGAAATCGAGAGTTCCAGAGATCGAAATTCGTAAATTGAAGGTCTGGGGAAATATCTACCAACAAGATCATATCGTTTTGACATGCTTTCCTTCATATTTGTCAGGTAGTTAATTTGATATCAAAATAAAGAACCTTATTTTGCATTAATAAAAAGATTTCAAAGTTTATGTATTTATTTTTTCTTTAATCATACTAAGATAGGCATACAAAACCAAGTTCCGATGAAGCTTTACTACTGCAAACTAAACAGAGCACAATGTTATGTTGCTTTACACAAAGCAAAAATTCTAACAAATGAGTTAAAACGATGTTTTAGAGTAACTTTACACAAAGTACAAACTCGAGAAATTTAACAGTCTGTAGATCCCTAAATTAATGTATAAAACTTACTCTCTCATTGTCAAGTCAAAACAGATTATAGATTTTATTCATAGTCAGGTTATATATAATTTTAATCATCAGGACACAAGACCTCAGTGTATGGTGTAAACCAGCCAATTAGCCAATTATATACTCAAGCCTGTCACCTCCACAAAGAAAAACAGGTGATGTTTCACCTATGTAAATACTTTAAAATTACCACAGCCTCCAGCATACAACAAAATCCAGGTAAGGTCCAAATGGAAATTATTACATGCTTGGGTGGGTATATGCTACCACCACTTCCAGAGATCAAGAGTGAAAAACAATGAAATGTGATTTACTGGACCCAACTTCACTTTGATACCTTTTGGCTCAGGTGAGCTGAAAACCAATGACACCTTGACAATTTTTTCACTGACAACAAAGAGTTAACTCCCTTCCTGCATAAAATCAGATGGAATAAGATCAAATGAAATAAAACGTGTCTTGTCAGTATAGGAATTAGAGGCATAATGGCTTATTTTATTTTGTAAAATTAACTTTAGTTCATAATCAATTTGATTTCAAAATTATATTGAAAATCAATTTACAAGATTTTGAGATTTTACAAAGGCAAGCAAGTATATACACTGAATTATAATTTATATAGACCTGGTGATGAAACTAAAGTCTATATTTTCTGATCCATTTTAAACAATTTGAAAAATTATTGACGAATTTTCACAGGCCTTGAAGACATGATGTTTGATTATAAATGTACTACACCCATGCAACCAATGTAATCTAATTATCAAATCATCTTCAAATTTCAGATGATTACTATTTGGAATTAGTCAATTCAAACTATTAACAATGAAGAATTTTAATGCATGTAATCAAATCTGAATAACGAGCGACTAAAGTTGTATGTATATACCATTCAGCGTATTCAGATATACCTAAATTCAATATCATTAAATTCTTTATTTTACTACACTGTATCTTCCAGCTGTCAAGATTGCTTTAATTAAGTTAAAATCCATCCACAGATACTGATGCCATAACTTAAATTTTGTCATTTTGAAAGAAATCTGTCTTTTTAAAGAGAGAGAGAGAGAGAGACTTTGAAATGTAAATATTAACTTACTTTAGTAGCAATAAGATGTATG
The DNA here is from genome assembly GCF_947568905.1 of Ostrea edulis. Taxonomy (NCBI): domain Eukaryota; kingdom Metazoa; phylum Mollusca; class Bivalvia; order Ostreida; family Ostreidae; genus Ostrea; species Ostrea edulis. The sequence goes on from NC_079167.1 coordinate 51,854,777, forward strand.
CCCTTCCTCACTTGTAGCAAAACTGTTTTATCCTTTAAAAAATACAAAACAACGAAAAAAAACTTCACACCTCTCCAGCAAAATCAAAGGTTGCCAATTCTCTGTCTCTGCTGGAGATGCTGCATTTTTGTGAGGAGTGCGTCCTGCATTGTGATTGTCAGATAGAATCCTAGCTGTGGCAACCACTCCAGCTTGTTTATCATGTACCAAAATATAACCATTACAGCCTTTCTATGTCAGAACCTCCACTGCTGTAATAAAGACAACCTGAAACAACAGCCCCCCACTGACGAACAACTGCCACCAGTCAGCTTGTAGTGCACTGCACAATTCCTTGTGTCAAAACAAATGGTTTCAAATATATATATATATATAAACATAAAAGTACATAGATGATAGGTCACTTATCAGAGGACAATAAACTGAATTATATTCATACTGTATCAGAAGCATTGCAACTCATTCTTAAATTAGTGGTGTTCCTTAGTGAGTGATGTTCCTGAGAGAGAGAGAGAGAGAGAGAGAGAGAGAGAGAGAGAGAGAGAGTTTAATATTTTTCTTACTACATTCAAGTGCATGTTATTAAGGAGGAATACTACACCTGAGAAATTTCATGGATGAAAAGTGGAGGATATATATACAACTCTATTTGAAATTGAAAACTTTCAAAACTTTATTTAGTCAAAAAATGAAGTTTTAGTCAAATGTAATTTTGAAAATAATAAAAACCCTGCTGGACTTGAACTCACGATCTACAGATTTGCAGTCAACATGTTAGTCTCAGTGACTGAGCTACTTAGCTAGGCATTTAAATCTATAACGAACAAATATTGCTGATATTTATATTTTCATTCATGTTTTACAAGGAAGTCAGCCATTATGACAATGTAGTATAAATCTCCTTAACCCTTACAGTGTCTCAAGTCCAAACGGAAAGTAACGAATACTGATTGGTCTGGCTTACTGCTATATAACATAATCAGACATATCAGAATTAATATGAATAATATTTCTAAGCCCTTCAAAACCTTATGTCAAAACCTTATGTCTACTATCATTATTATAGGAACAAAGGTCCACAAATCACTATGCTCACATAAGTCATAAATCCCTTTTGCACTTTAAGGCTAATCTTTGATACCGGTATACAAAATTACAAAAACCCTCCATTTTCTAAATATATCACAAAAATTATAAAACCTCACCATTTTTGTAACATATTTCATAGTCAGCAGGGGCAGATCCAGGAATTTTTAAAGGGGGGATTCTACCATTAATTTTGGTTTTCATAGAGGGATTTCACCCTCAAAATAATTATTTTTACCTTTTTTTAGCAATAGTTCTGATAAAAAAAGGGGGGGGTGTTCCAACCTTTGGAACCCTCCCTCTGGATTCACCACTGGTCAGTAGAAGTGAATAGGTAGTGCTATATTGATGAATATACCTACAGCTAAATAGATCACTTTCTGACTTTCGTAAAGCATTTGATTTTCAAAGGTGAAGAAATCACAACTAAACCCACTTCTTTTAACCATTGACGGATGTCTCATCATAGATAGCAAAGAGAACATGTTTGCATGTATCTCTAATGTATCATTTTTTAACTAATACATGAAATTGTGCTTAATAGATATTTGAATATGTACAATGTATTTTTAAAAATCATGTTCTTCTATCTGAAATTGTTGACTTTCCCTCAAATTAAATGGTATGCTTTATTTTTTAGTTGTTTCACAAGAAATTCGGGGCTTTTTTTTCAAAAACGCTAGGTAATCTTTAAGCTTTTAGGGTTTTAACAATATATAATCAAATAATTCATAATGAGTACATTATTTATTATTTTTTAAAAATCAGAAATACAAAGTTTTAAAAAAAAAAAAAGCAAGAGGTCCATGGGCCACATCGTTCACCTGAGTCACCTTGGCCCTGAAATTGTTCAGCTGCTGTGATTTTTAAAAAGATTTTTTTTTACCAATCTTCATTGTCAGGAAAAATTCTGACCTCATATTGTGGCCCCAACCTAGCCCCAAAGGATCACAACATAACTAAAGAGGGAATTCACACGACACAGAGATGTCTCAACACCAATATGACTAACCTGATCTTGCTGTTCTGGATAAGACCACAAGGTCATTGATCATGGTATGATATGAAGACCTTGCCATAAGAAATCTATATACAAAATATGAAGGCTCTATCTTCAATGATTCAGGATATCAAATAGCAGGGTTTTTTAAGGTATTGATTTCAAGGGCCTGGGCCTTACTAATTGGGAAAAATAACAACATTTGCATGAAATGGGGAAAAATGTTCCATGGATAAAAGAAGTGGGGAGAAAACCAAACCAGTACATTAAGGAATAATTGGACTCCTTCTGACTTGCATTTAAATAAGCAGAGGCCAAAAAAAGGTTTACTTTTAAAATAATTTTGAATCAAAAATTGTAATCTGTGGGCCTTTGATGATTTATGAACAATAAGGCTACCCTGCTTTGATTTGTTTGGGAACTCTAAGGCAAAAATTGGGAAAAAACCCTACTTTTTAGCATTGAGAATGGGACCTTATTTTGGCCCCATACAGACCCTAAAAAATCTCTGAATAGGTAAGATTTTTACCAAGTCAAGGTCACAGGGTCAAGCTTCACAAAATAATAAGGTCTTGTGATGAAGAACCTGATATACAAAATATGAAAGCCCTACCTTAAATAGTTAAGGGCATATTGAATAGATCAGATTTTTCTTAAAACTAGGTCAAGCTTCCAAGTCAAGGTCATAATATCACACACCATTGCATCACATCAAAGTTTTTCTGTAAAAAATGTACATACAAAATATGAAAACCCTGCCTTAAATAGTTCAAGAGATATTTTTAAGGATTTTTCCCACCATATATCAGCATACAACACTTTGATCCCCGGACCCACTGTGGCCACACCCTACCCCCAGGGGTCATGAATTGCACAAACTTGGATCTACTCTATGTCAGGAAGCTTCCATGTAAATTTGAACTTTTCTGACTCATTGGTTCTTGAGAAGATTTTCAAAGATTTTCCCTATATACTCGTATGCAGCACTTTGATCCCCTATTGTGGCCCCACCCTACCCCAGGGGGCTATGATTTGTACATTCTTGAATCTGCATTATGTCAGAAAGCTGTCATGTAAATTTCAACTTTTCTGGCCCAGTGGTTCTTGAGAAGAAGATTTTTAAATGACCCCACCCTATTTTTGCATTTTCATGATTATCTCCCCTTTGAAGAGGGTATGACCCTTCCTTTGAACTTATATTCCCTTCACCTATGGATGATGTGTACCAAGTTTGATTGAAATTGACTCAGTGGTTCTTGAGAAGAAGATGAAAATGGAAAAAGTTTACGACAATGATGACACCAACGACACACAACGGAAAGTTTTGATCAGAAAAACTCACTTGAGCCTTCAGCTCAGGTGAGCTAAAAACAAGAGGCCCATGAAACTTAATGGTCACCTGATTAGCATACAGCATTTGATGTGTTGTGAGTAGATGGTGTAAGTGTGCATCTTTAAAACTCTGAGAACTGGAAGACCTTATGGACAAAAAGTATGTTTAATTATTCTGATTCTGGTCATAGCAACTTTTGTGCCTTATATGAGCTAGGCGAGTGCTGATACCTCTCACTTACTATTAAGCTGTGACTCAGATGAATTTTTCTCCTTCATACTAGTTTAAACCAAAATCATTTTATTTGTAAACTTCTCTAGCTGTACAACATATATCATTAAAATATTCAGGAAAAAAGTCAGTTATATAGGAAATTTGACCTTGGTCATTTGATGACCTTGATTCCCAGTCATGACACCTGTTCAGTTATAACAACCTTTGTGTGAAGCACATGTATAAGGCAGACAAGCAAGACTACTTTTATATAGATTTAATGCATTTCAAATTCATGAGTCTTAGAGTTGCACCTTGGAGCAAGAACTCAACTATAATTACCCAGGGATTATGAATTTCACACCTACAGTAGAGTCCTCTGTGCTCATTATAACTATGCTTGCTGATGTTTAGAGTTAAAGATGACATTTAAAGATTTTCATTAATTTCACAATGTGATATTCTCCCATGGGGTCAAGATTCCCAGTCTAGGGGCCATGACTTTCATAACCTCCTTGCTCATTATCACTACTCACGTAGCTCTTAAATGTGATTGGTATTCAGGAACAAAGATTTCTACAGTTTCAATAAGACGGTTTCAAGATTAAAGCTGCGACTCCTGTGTAGGAGGTGCATTTAGTGGAACTTTAATTGAGTGCTTAAGTGGGACAGAGTGGACCAACATGTAGTTACTGAGAAAGATGATAAACGTATCAAAATCGACTTCTCTTTAAATATTTAATGTAGGAAATAAACAATTACCATCAAAAGAAATGTTTTACTAAAGTGAAAACATGAATACAATGTCATATTTGCAAGTAATATAAGACTGGTAGGAGCAACAAAATAATATTAATGGGATATAATAAGGGTTCCAAGTATTTAATTACTCCTTAAATACTTATCATTTACTTAGTTTGTGTATAAGTCGAAATTGGGTGATGAAAGTGCGTATGATAAACTTGCTGACTATTGAGCACATTCGCTTATGCAGTGATGAATATTTGTCCCACTCCCTCATGTAAACAAGTTGTTTTGCGCCTTTAAACTATTTACAAGAGTTCTCCAAAGGGAAATAACTCGGACATCTCTCGAAACCAGAGTATTAACTGCATTTTCAATATATGACTTATAACCCTTCACTGGAGCCTGAACTCCTGACCCACAAATTTCACAATTTTGGTACAAGCCTCTTTGCTCAATATATTTACTGGTATGCACCGTTTGTTTCCTATTCTTAGATAATGAGGAGTAGAGAAGAATATCTAATAAATTTCCCGGTAGAACACTACCCTTTAGCCTGAACCCCTGAATTTCACTTATTTAATAGAGATATGCACCCTATATGATCCATATAGATCTGCCCTTTGGGCCTGAATCCTTAAGCCAGAGGCCATGAATTTCATTTTGGTAGAAACTTTCGGAATAACTTCACTATAAGTTTTTATGACAGATGCCCAGGAGTAAATAAGACATTTTTTAAAAGATTGTATTAATTTCAGATGTGTTTCCCTATATACTTCCATATACAATGTAAAACTATTGTGCCCCCTCCAGGTCATGATTTGAACAAACTTCAATATGGACTACCTGGGGATACTTGCATATTGATATGACTAATCATGGTCCTGTTGTTATTGAGAAGATTTGTAAAGATTTTTCCAATATATTCCCAAGTAAAACTTGAATCTGCACTACTTTTAGATGCTTGCATATAATCATGGCCCTTTGTTCTTGAGAAGATTTTCCATATATATCCCCATGTAAAACTTTGATACCCTATTGTGGCCCAACCCTACCTCTGGGGACCATGATTTGAAAAAATTTCAATCTACATTATGTCAGGAAGCTTTCAATCTTATGTATTAATTTCAACTTTTCTGGCACAGTGGTTCTTGAGAAGAACATCCTGAATTCAGAACCTCTACCCTGGGGATCATGAAATTTACAATTTTGGTAAAGGGCTTCCTGCTCTATATGACAATATGTATTTCATTTTTCTTACAAATGTGAGGTAGAGAAGATTTTTTAAAATTTGTCAATTTTTGCCCTACTCCCTAAGGCCCTGAAATTTACAATACACGTCCCCTTGTCCAAAAGACGTATCAAATACCAAATTTGAAAAGAATCGGAATGGTATTTATCAAGAGGAAATTAAAATGCTTAATTGTTAATTATGCATGATGTAGATCATGGGTTCGAGTTCCGCCAATCTGATTAAAATAAGATCTTTGATCCGCTCCGTTATGTTATGTCGCTACACAAAGTAACGACATAACAATAACGGAGCGGATCAAAGATCTACACAAAGTAGCGACATAACAATAACGGAGCGGATCAAAGATCTACACAAAGTAATGACATAACAATAACGGAGCGGATTAAAGATCTACACAAAGTAATGACATAACAATAACGGAGTGGATCAAAGTAACGACATAACAATAACGGAGCGGATCAAAGATCTACACAAAGTAATGACATAACAATAACGAAGCGGATCAAAGATCTACACAAAGTAATGACATAACAATAACGGAGCGGATCAAAGATCTACACAAAGTAATGACATAACAATAACGGAGCGGATCAAAGATCTACACAAAGTAGCGACATAACAATAACGGAGCGGATCAAAGATCTACACAAAGTAATGACATAACAATAACGGAGTGGATCAAAGTAACGACATAACAATAACGGAGCGGATCAAAGATCTACACAAAGTAATGACATAACAATAACGGAGTGGATCAAAGATCTACACAAAGTAATGACATAACAATAATGGAGCGAATCAAAGATCTTATTTTAATCAGATTGGAGTAATCTGCTAAGGTTTTGAATTTTTTCCCAGATTGCTTTCTATTGAAACTGCATTTTTTGACTGAATAAAATAAATTTGAAAGTTTTCAATTTCAAAATATTGTTGTACATATATTCTCCACTTTTCATCCATATCAAATTTCTACGGACATGTGTAGCATTCATCTTTAAAACCTTTTTACAGTCTGCACCTAAAACCTATTTTTTCCATGTAATTCCATTTTTCTGTATTTCAACCAAAAAGAAATCTTAAGGAACAACTTGCCCTTTAACTGAATCTAATTTTTATATAACAGAGTTTAATAATTCGTTCTTTAAAAAATGAAAAAAATAGATAAGTCTTACCATTTGTGAAATGCTCACAGAAACCAAAGGTGTTGTACAATAATATAGAGTGCTAATATTTTTCATCCGCTCTCCCACAATTTTGGAGGGAGGTCTTTAATAAATGCTCTAGATTAAGATAGATTAAAACTCATACAGAAATATCCCTCACACTGAGAAATTCCTCCCGACCAATTATCCCCCCAAGAAAACATATCTGTTAATTATATCCTTAATTAAATCATGCTTTCATATTAAACTCAGGTGTGCAGATACCCTAGTATTAACACATTTCACTGCGGACACATGTCTCTCATAATAAAACAGTATCAGGAATATTTTCCGACATTTTACAGCCAGTAAAAAATTACTAAATATTGACAATTATCAAAGCTCCAATTAAAAAAAAAAAATCAAAATTGCTTAATGTTGCAATACATCTTTGTCAAATTTCTAAATGAGAATCTATGGGTTCCCTGATAATGTTATAGCAAACCATCCTGCATTCAAAGAATCTTGCAACCCTTGTTTTCCTAAGCAGTGAAACAACCTCTATTTATCAACTTGCTTGTCAATTTCTATATCTTTAACAAACAATGAAATCCTATATTTACACCACAAACCAAATTTTACATCATACCCTATTAAAGTTGATGAAAAAATGGACAATCGGGTTCGACCACCGGTGAGTTCAAGTTCAGATAGGAATCAGTAGACTGTGGCAGGAAGAAAATTTCTGCATATTAGAGTTCATCGTCACAAACCACGGGTTATTGTTTCATTCTATTTCACAAAATAGAATGAAACAATAACCCGTGGTTTGTGACGATGATTAGGGTTCTAGTCCCTTCACAATCAATAGAATCAGTGTAGATAAACTTTATTAATGTGAGCCCACAAATTCTTGGATTCGTTCATGCAGGTAATACTTTCTTTTCTACAAAACAATTTCAGATATCTTTTAAATAAATGAACTTATATATCCAGAATGTTCCATTTTTCAAGAAACAAGATGCATTTGGGGTACACACTGCCCACACCCCACCCCTTTGGCATTTGGTCACAGTCACCTATGAATCTTATATATGCAAACCAAAATATTTATCTTTCCAGACTAGATGATTTAGATGACATATTCATGCAATATAATTAGATTTCCACTCCTACACAATACACTCCATAGTATATCACAGAGAGGCAGACTTTCAATTTTAATCAGATTGATGACATTAACTGAGAATAGGATTTTTGAATGACTTTAACAGGGCTTCCACATTTTCTATTTTTCCTCACAAAGTTATGAACCTTTTTTTTTAAAATTAGGCATATCATACATGGAATTTATGGGGGAAAAGGAACAATTCTGTTTTTATTTTATGGCTTCCACCTATGAGGTCTTTTTGGAATGGACTGAAATCAAAAAATAAATCATTTTTATCACTCATTGAAGCATGTGCATAGTTGAAATCAGATTTCAATAAGCATTTTCTACCTACCTATAGTGAAAGATTAATAAAAAGAGCATGTAACCTTGACCTCTTGACCCAGAAATTGGTAATGTTCTCTCTCCTCCTGTCACCTATGTGGCAACTATGAGGAGAAAAACTACAGTTGTACTCTTCATATGGTGTCAACAACAATGGTGCACTTCTTGTGACTTTGACCTATGACTGTAATCAGTAGGGATCTTCCTCTCACTCTTATCATTCGGTAGTTATGTCTTTGTGCTAAGCATGCTTTTACAAAACATTTCAAATCTTCAACAACTTCACACCCTTTTATATTCATATAGCAGATTTAAATCACAAAATTGAAAACTGTTCAAAATTTTTCACTTTATCTCTTATATCTGCTACATTTTACACCTATCAAAAAATTCTGCTTCGCAACATTTCTATACTAGCATATATATACTGAGTAGAGTAACTGGCAACACTATTAAAAAAAACTGTTATATATTGAAAATAACTAAAACCTGACCTTTTGACCCAAACACCAACATGGAATTTCTCTGTATCTGTTATCTCTGTAGTAAGTATGAAACTGGAATGAAACTTGTGTTTGGAGTCCATAACATTATTATATTCAATCACTGACTGTGACCTTGACCTTTTGACCCATACATCCAAATCTTCTTTCCATCCCGGTGGTCTACTCAGAGGTTACAGCGTTCGCCCTGCATGCGGAAGGCCGGGGTTCGAATCCCGGCCGCGACAAACCTAAGACGTTTTAAAAACAGGTAGTGACAGTTCCATCGTCAAACGCTCGGCTTCGGGTGTCCGAATGTCACGGGGCCTCGGAGATGACCTTAAAAACGGATGCCCCATGTCACAGTTGGTGTGGTACGCTAAAGAACCCTCACTGCTCAATGACCTTGTAAGCGCCGAGCAACACCGTCAGTCCAAATATTTAGTCAAGCCGAATCTCAGCCGAAATTAACGTTAAACAAGATACAATCAATCAATCTTTCCATCCTGTTATTGCAATATCTGAAATAATTCTCGTACATACTGCCGACATGGCGGCTGAGTGTCCACATTTTTCAAATGTACGCAGGAAGAAGGCTTATATATAGGTGCTGCCTGCTGCCTAATCCTTATTATGTTATACTGGTTTAAATCAGGTGCAAGCTAGCTGCAAAATTTTCAGAGAGCTACAGTTCTGCAGCTAATGTAAGCAGACATGGATAACTTTGATCCAAGGGGATCGTATCAAAGTATGGATCCCACTTGGCCACTAAATTTTGAAGGATTTAGTCCTCAACTAGGAGCTAAATTTATTATACAGTAAATATTTATGTGAAGATCTTTATCAGTTTTCTCCATTACTAATAAAGATAATTAGCCCGGAACTTCTGATGAAGTTGAAATCATTAAGTCAGGAGACTGGACCTAAGGCAGGGTTCATCAACATCACATAGGCCTACCCCATAGGGCCTTTAGAATAAATAACAATGCTAAACATAATGAATGGTAATATTCTGCATCAAATACATGTACAAAACATTCTTTTACCGCTATTGGGACGACAGTGGTTTGCCAATAAATCATATCTGCAGACAACCTAGAGCTAGCTGGTAATTTTATTTATGACGTAATAAAAAATGACGGAAATCGCGTACACACAATCGTAACTACTCGGCTATTTCCGTAACCGCAAATGAATGTACATATGGAGACGTCACCATTGCCGGTGAAGGGCTGCAAAATTTAGACCTTTGAGCAGGGAGGATCTTTAAACGGGGCTTCGGCATTTGCGATCTCCTCCGACGGACCGCCCATATTTAGTCGCCTCTTACGGCAAGCAAGGGGTACTGAGGACCTATTCCAACCCGGGTCCCCAGACCACGGGACTAACCGCAAAATTATATACAAAGATAATATGAGCTTATCTTTGACATTTTGTGCTGAAACAGCTTATGGTGGCCGACACATAGCGACTTCTCGGCCCCATAATAACCACACAACCACATGCACACACACACACACACACACACACAATCCCGTGGGAATCCGGGTTAGAATAGATCCTCAGTACCCCCTTGCATGTCGTAAGAGGCGACTAAATGGGGCAGTCCTTCGGATGAAACCGCAAAAACCGAGGTCCCGTGTCACAGCAGGTGTGACACGATAAAGATCTCTCCCTGCTCAATGGCCATAAGCGCTGAGCATAGGCCTAAATTTTGCAGCCCTTCACCGGCAGTGGTGACGTCTCCATATGAGTGAAATATTCTCGAGAGTGACGTTAAACAATATTCAATCAATCAATCACACACACACACACACAAAAAAGACGACAAGTTGAAAAAATACAAGCGAAAAGACGACAAACAAAACTAGCAATTTAAATATAGCGATTTAATTTGTCGTCTTTTCGCTTGGCGTTTTGTCTTTTCGAAGCGAAAAGACGACAAAACGATAATAAGCGACTTTTCGCCTTGAAATAACGAAAAGACGACAAAACGATAATAAGCGACTTTTCGCCTTGAAATAACGAAAAGACCACAAAAGACAGGTCAATCAAATTAAAATTAGAGCAGGACTATGATCCTCTCATCTAAGTACTATCGCTACACATATCGATAGTAAATGAGCAGATCATAGGATCTAATTTTAATTAGATTGAAAGACAGGTTTTCCCGTTATTTCTGCTGTCTGATTTTCTAGGAAATCAATATGAAATTTGCTGTCGGTAGTTATTAATTACATTTACAAAAAAGGGAACATCTAGAATTGAATTATATAGTTCTCAGATACTTGTATTCTATTGAAGAAATCTTTTTGTGTAAATGTTATATCAGGCCTGTTGAAATAGGAGGTTGGGGTGGACAGGGGACATGGTCTGTCCCCTTTTTACAATTCACTTTTCCCGTTATTTTAATATACATGTACCTACAAATACCATATTTTCTACTTGCAAAGTGCGATTGACCCCCCCCCCCTTTCTTTTTTAAAGTAGTAGTGAAAGGCAGTCGATGTTTGAAGTGCTGAATTGAGAAATACGTGTAACTAACTTTTGCCCCCATCCCCCTTGCGACACACTGAACCCGTAATTTGAATATTTTTCCTGTTTTGAATGCGTGACTGCTCCGGATTTTTGCAATTTCTGATCATGTGTGTATATATATACAAAGTACATCTAGCCTATTTGGATAAATTGCATGCACAATTCAAAATTTATAGATAAATATATACAAATATGAATAATAATCGAAAATGTACATCTGATTGAAAATACGGGTACTCCAGTTGATTACACATATACAAAGAATCATAGCGCAGCTTTCAAAAATTGTTAATTGTTTCTTCGGGATTCACAATTATTTACAGTCACTTTGGATGTACATATGCATTGATTGAACAAACAGGTGAGAGAGAGAGAGAGAGAGAGAGAGAGAGAGAGAGAGAGAGGGGTGAGCAGTAAAAAGTGTAAAGTTAGGAAAAATTTCAACCAATGGACAGACGTTGTGAGGACAAGAAGTGCACTATCAGGACAAATAAATGTCCTCACAATTACGTCCTCATAAATGTGACCTACAGCATGTGAAAGATGTAGATACAAAATATTAGCTTAGTGAGGACAAGTGGTGTGAGGACATGTCCTTACTAATATTCTCTCTCAAAAACCTTTTTTTCATAATTCGAAACCTAACATAGTACTTTTTTGCCTTTAGAATAATATATGTGTGTATATATTCTCTTCTACACATTGCGAGGACGTCCTCATTTATTAGGTTTGCTCGGGGAGAGAGAGAGAGAGAGTCCTATTTCGAAGTACAATGTCATTACACAGAAGGAAAGAAAATTGATTACGGGTTTAAGTGTTAGCTTACAAGCATTCATGAATTTCAGCTATTTTAAAATTTTGTGGAAACTTACAGAAGTGACGTCGGTGCTTATATCTGAATTCATCATTTAAAGAAAAATTAGTTTAGGTTTGGACATAAAATCATTAAAATTCAAAAGTACTAAACATCTATCCAATTGAAGGAAACTCTTTAAAAGTTTCAATTCATTCTTGGTATTGAGATGTACAGTTTTTTATTTATTTTATTTTTTTATTGGGGGGGGGGGGGGGGGGGTAAGCTGGAGTTCATTTCACACTTGCAATAAATTTCTTGACAAGTAAGAAAAAATGAATATAGGGTACTTCTGCCCAAATCTCAATATCCTATAAATCGTAAGGGGGGGGGGGGGGGGGGGGGGCAAAAGTGAGTTCATTACACATTTTCTTCAATTCAGCACTTCAAACATTTACTGCCTTTCACTACAATGTACTACTTTGGGGAAAGAAAAAAACAACTTTGCATGCAGAAAATATGGGATTTGTAAGTACAAATAACGTGGAAAGTAAAAATTGTAAAAAGGGGGACAGACCAGATTCCCTGCCCACCCCAATTGCTCAACCTCCTGTTTTAACATGTTTGGTATAATTATTTACACAAATAGATTTCTTTAGTAGAATACAAATATCAGAGAATTTTAATTTTAGATATTTCCTTCTTTGTAAATGTAATTATAACTATGGACAACAGACAGCAAATTTTATATTGAATTCCCATAACATATCAGATAGCAAAAATAACGGGAAACCTATATTTTGTCGTCTTTTCGCCTGTATTTTTCGTCTTTTCGTTATTTCGAGGCGAAAAGTCGCGTCTTTTTGTATAGTCATCTTTTCCCCTCGAAATAACGAAAAGACGACAAATTATAAAAAGGCACAAATCAGCTACTATACCCACCTCAACTCATTGTGTGGGGTATAATAAGGCAGCTTAAATTGTCATAATTGATGTCTCTTTCAAAATATATATTGTGTAGAAAGAAGGACAACTCTTACTTCATCATCAAACTTTTTTGGCGTCAGATCATCTTCGCAAACCAAGAGTTTTCGGTCGTCCGCTTCGCCCCCCCCCCCCCCCCCCCCCCTCCCCCCCCCCCCCCCCCCCCCCCCACACACACACACACAAACGTTTGTGGGGAGCGTAGCGGACCGAAAACGCTTGGCTTGCGAAGATGGCGTCATATGGGAAGCATGCAACTTTATCATAATATTTCAGCCGGACAGCAGTTTGGCAAGGGTAAACCCCTACGGTGGTCCCTTTCCGTCTCTCCGAATCAAGGGGTAAATTACATACATTAGGACGCTTGCATATTAATTTTGACTAAATTTTAACCCTTTTAAAAAAAAATCTTATGGTGAGCGGGTTGTACATGTACAGGCCTATGCACCCATTATGTGAACCTGATGGCCACTTGGTGTGAAGGAACTTGATGGCATAGTCCTAAATTTTAACATATTTGAATCCCTTGTTCCTATGAAGTGCGGTTGTAATTAAAGGGTCGAGTCCAAGTCTATCAACAGATTCCAGATAAACTTCCATTTCAATTAAATTCAAAATACTTGTCATTGTCCATTTTGAGTCACGACTGAAATACATTTCACATTAACCGGACGACTCTCAATTCATTGTATCTCGTCTCAAAAAAGAATGCAAAAACACTGCTCAACCAGATTGCTTGATAATCTTGTATTAGCGCAATGCCAAAGTTCGCAAGAAATAGATCACTTTGACTAGCAGCTGCCGAACTGTTAGTCTTCGTGAATAAATTGGAACAAACTAGAGAGCTACAGATCCACCTTCAATTTACAGCACAGCTATTTCTGCACACGACTCAGACCAATCTCTGTATATCTTTACATCGTTGCTTCAAACTATTAAAAAAAATCCTAACATAGTTAATTTTCCCACTATACTTGTATCAAGAAATACCTTCAATCTCCTATTAGATCCCCTTTCAAAGTGAATTTAACTCGCAGCTTCAATAAAGCTCCCCAATGTCAGGTTGCCAATCAGGTGGGTGATCTATACCTGGTCAATCTGGATGCTAAAGTTCTACAGGTATTAAATATAGATGATTCAAGAGTGAAATAATGCACGAATCCTTTTTATTAAACAGCAACACGGGATTTGCCAGATGTAACAGAAAGGGAGAAAATGCAATGGGCCAGGCCGAGATTCGAACCCAGGCCCACTGAATTTCTAGATAGCCAGGTGTTCTACTGAGTTGTCTGGTTACTGACGATCAAATCCACCCGACTACCACACAGGCATGATTTTTCTCCATGAAACAAAAAACATAAACTGAAAGTAGCTTACAAAATTACTTTCTTTATAAAGTTTTTGTCATTGTTAAATTTTTCTTTAAATTATAAACATTATGTCCCTTCGTGAAGACAAGCTGCAAAATATACCGTCCAATATATTAAAGTAATGCAGTTGTAATAATAAAAAAAAGAATTATATATATAAACCATTCTTTGATTTAAAAGGGAAAAAGAAGGGGGGGGGGGCTCCGAAAGTATTCTTAAAATACTCGAGATCTCAATATGAAGAGGGTATCAATAAAATGTTAGTCCTAAAATAGCTTTGATCAATATGATACTGAAGAAATTTTACTCAATACTCGAAAAGCAAATTCTTTACAAACAAGAGGCCCATGGGCCGCATTCTCACCGAAGTCCTTCAAATGATAGATTTTTCTACCCTGATCTTCAATCTCACACAATTTTTTGACCTAATAGAATCACGACTTTTAAAACTAACTAAACTGGAATAAAAAAAAAAACCCATAAGAATGCTTCAATATCAATTTGCCCCCCCCCCCCCCCCTTGTAGTCATACATCATATACATCATGCAAAATTTGATCCCCAATTCTAGCCCTACCCTAACCACAGGGTTCATAATTTAAGGGAAAAAGACAAGCAACTTAATTCCATGTGACTTGGAAATGTTTGCATGTGGTTATTGTGACCCTACTATTGAAAAGAATTTTTTTTTTTAAATTCCCTGCCTATATTTGTTGCCATCTAAAACTTTGAATCCCCCCATCTATGACCACATGATATAGAAGAAACTCGAATCTGCACAATTTGACGATGCTGGCATATCAATGACTAATCATGGCCCTGCTACTCCCGAGAAAATTAATTCCGATGTGAAACTTTGGACCCCATGTTGTGACCCTCCCTCCAGGAGATTAAATATTGAACCTGAAATGGGATGCTTGCATATCATTATTAATACGACTAAATTAATCACAATATTTTTTCTTGAATACCCCAATGTAATACTAGCTGAGAAGGGCACGACTCTTCGTTTAAGCTATTGAATCACCTTCACACAATATTAATGCTTTATGGCAAACTTGGTTGAAATCATCCTGGAGATGTCCAAAATTTACAATAGGTGATCTGGCAACTCTTGCACTGAACATGGGGAACATATATACCTAGTTTGATTATCCTAACCGTAGTAGTTTTTTACTCCATTAAATTCACATGCATCTAAGGGCTCGAGAAATAACGAGCACCTTCCTCTCACGATGCACCCCTTCTACAATGGTTGAACATGTGTATCAAGGTCATCCTAGCCTCATCTTGATTTGATCCGTATAAGTTTGACCCAAAATTCATAGGCTTTTTCCATCAATCATTGGGAATATAACAAAGATTGATCATAGCCTTATACCCACAGACGGATGGACAGAAGCGCAGTATAAGACACTAAGCCTAGAATACTATCAATTACCGTTTTGTCTCAAATCATCTTTCAAGAATACGATTCTTTCCCTAAATTTGGACTTTGTAACGATACAATTCTAATCAAAGGCTTATACCATTCAAGTCGAGCCAGTTGATAGCATGTTCCTAGAATATGTAGTGATTACTGCTCAAGATTTGAAGCAGCTCGACTTATTTTTGTAGATAATGTGCAAACTGGACTATAGGAAAGCAAATCCATTTGACTCAAGTGGGACCTTACGATACAACAGCAAAGATAACTCAACATAATTCTTCACAAATTAATGAAGTATTCCTCGGACAATTTGACTGAATTGAGTCAATGTTGTACATCCATTTGAAAATCATGATTATAGGAAAATTTCGTTTTAGATAGTGTCATCTACAGGCACTTGGAGTAAGGATATTACTTTTAACCCGATTTTCTTCCCGGTGATAATTTCTCCAAAATGTGTAGATTCCCCTGTTCCCATCCCTCTTTCGATTTATGCAATCGTTTCATGCTTTTTGCAAGCTTCAGAGAACGGCCTTCTACCAGTTTAATAAAAATATAAAAACGGTAGAAGGCCAATCTCTAAAGCTTACAAAAGCGTGAAGCATTACGCCAGTTTCGAGATACGAACTCTTCTGTATAGGAGGTGCATTTAGTGGAACTTTGAATGCGTAAGTGGGACAGAGTGGATAGACAGCCAACGAGGAAGACGATGAAATGTATTAAAAGCGACTTCTCTTTAAATATGTAAATGAGCGAAATACTAAATACTATCGAAAGAAATGTTTTACCGAAGTGGAAACATACGAACAATGTCATATTTGTAAGAAATATCTTGGATATGGTACATATGACCGGTGAGATAACGTGATAGGATAAGAATTCTATGTATTTAATTACTCCCTAAATACTTATCACTTACTTAGTTTGTGTATCAGTCGAATTCGGGTTATCAAACAGCGTATGAGAAACTTACTGAGTACATTCACTTACGCTGTGATGTGAATATCTGTCCCACTCCCGCGTGTAAACAAATTCTTTCGCACCTTACTATGTACGAGATTTCTCCAAAGGGAAATAACTCCGACGTATCTCGAAACCGGCGTAATACATCAATCGAAAGAGGGATGAAACAGACATGGGATCCACGCATTTCGTAGAAGTTATCGCCACAATATATATATTTCAAAAAGGGGGGAGGGGGTAAGTAGTATCCATACTTCAGGTGCCTGTGGTGTCGTCATTGTACATTGACACCAGAAAAAGATCAAAGACTATTTCAGAAAATTTTGATAATTTATTGTCAGCAGTTTTCATTTGGTTTAATTTAGTCTTTGTCAGATTTAGATCCTTGTGGTTGAATGATGTACCAACAATCACAAGCTAATATAGCTGAAAATAAAAGACTTCCAGATCTAGGAAATAATCTCACTCAAATTGACTAGTCTCTTAATACTCCTCCCCCTCTTCATCTTCACCACCTTCCACTGAGTCCACACCAACTTCTTCATAATCCTTCTCTAGTGCAGCCAGATCTTCACGAGCCTCAGAAAATTCTCCTTCCTCCATACCCTCCCCTACGTACCAATGGACAAAGGCTCGCTTGGCATACATCAGGTCAAATTTGTGATCCAGACGGGCCCAGGCCTCGGCAATGGCAGTGGTGTTGCTCAACATGCACACGGCACGCTGGACCTTGGCCAGGTCACCTCCTGGGACAACTGTGGGTGGCTGGTAGTTGATGCCAACCTTGAACCCAGTGGGACACCAGTCCACAAACTGGATGGTACGCTTGGTCTTGATGGTGGCAATGGCCGCATTGACATCTTTAGGCACAACATCTCCTCTGTACAGCATGCAACATGCCATGTACTTGCCATGACGTGGATCGCATTTGACGAGTTGGTTAGCTGGTTCAAAACAGGCATTGGTGATTTCAGCGACTGAAAGTTGTTCATGGTAGGCTTTTTCTGCAGAGATGACTGGAGCATAGGTAGCCAGAGGGAAATGGATACGAGGGTACGGCACCAAGTTGGTCTGGAACTCAGTCAAGTCTACGTTGAGGGCACCATCAAAACGCAGGGAGGCAGTGATGGAACTAACAATCTGACCTATCAAACGATTCAGGTTGGTGTAGGTTGGGCGCTCAATGTCCAGATTACGGCGACAGATGTCATAGATGGCTTCATTGTCCACCATGAAAGCACAGTCCGAGTGCTCCAGAGTCGTATGGGTGGTCAGGATGGAATTGTAAGGTTCTACTACTGCCGTAGATACTTGGGGAGCTGGATAGATGGCAAATTCCAGTTTGGATTTTTTGCCGTAGTCTACACTGAGACGTTCCATGAGGAGCGAGGTGAATCCAGAGCCAGTTCCACCACCAAAGCTGTGGAAGATGAGGAATCCCTGAAGTCCTGTGCACTGGTCTGCCAGTTTACGGATTCTGTCCAGGACCAGGTCCACAATCTCCTTGCCGATGGTGTAATGTCCACGAGCGTAATTGTTGGCAGCATCTTCTTTTCCTGTCACCAGCTGCTCTGGATGGAATAGCTGACGGTATGTTCCAGTACGCACTTCATCTGAAAGTATTAACAGGGACTATTTAAAATAACCAGGCACAACAGTAAAAAGTTTCCTGCTTTTGATTACGTAAAGGGATGACAATACTAGACACAGGGAAGTGAATATTAGATAATAGACTATCAGTATCAAAATTTGGAGAGACAAATTGCTTTAACCTAAAATAGAAACTCACTAGCAGTCTCTATGATTTTCTTTTAAAACTAGTCATTTGGGAAGGATTGTTTACAGTATAAAACATTACTAGACTCAACGTTAATTTGCCTAAATAAAACACCAAATACTTCGTACACTTTTGTTTTCAGTCAAATTTCTTCCAGGAATAATTCCAGTACTTCCTCCATTATCTCTTCAAATTATGAATATTGTCCCCGTTTCAATCCTCATTACCTGGGGTGTAACATTTTAAATGCAAGTCAATTATACCAAGAAGTCCAAGCCCATTGGACTGAAGCCATAGCTTGATTTAACTGGACTGTTTTCACACCAGTGGTTAATATTAAAGACTACCAGAGTTAGTGGTGCAACTTCTAAAAGCACAATATCTGGAGAGAAAAAATTTAACTAAGCAATGTACATACATTCAACATTTT
The DNA here is from genome assembly GCF_947568905.1 of Ostrea edulis. Taxonomy (NCBI): domain Eukaryota; kingdom Metazoa; phylum Mollusca; class Bivalvia; order Ostreida; family Ostreidae; genus Ostrea; species Ostrea edulis. The sequence goes on from NC_079167.1 coordinate 51,873,810, forward strand.
AAATTTCGAGTTGGAAGATGTGCATCATCAGTGCATTATCTAAATAAAACAAGAGGCTAATAGGCCTTATCGGTCAATTAGTTAAACAGGATCACTAGTCCCAAGGGCTATAAAATCTAGAAAAAATTCCTGTTCTGAATATCTAAGCTAACTTAATACTCAGGTGACGTTAAAAAAAATCTTCTTTTTTATTTCCAGTAACATGCCAGAAAAATCGCAGTTGGTAGGTAAATATTTGTTGTACATTACATACTTGTAATGATCTGACTGTCTCTTATTTGCAAAATTGACCAAATAGGATACATAATCAATGATTATTGATAATCTAAATAATTTTTGTGAATGAATTGGGTAAAAAGTTTTCAGTAGACAATCAAAATGGAGTTAGTACTCGGTAGGGTTTATTATTCACAATTTCCCCAGAGTGGATGGTTCCAAGGCAGTAGAATTGATGCATGATTTCTATTTAATAGATTATATTGATTATTTTCAAGATGCAGAAACATTGGAACGGTCTTGTGGGACGATTAAATGGCCGATTCCTCCCAGTATTGTACAGACATCACAATTATATATAAATGTGGAATAAAATCAATAATGATGCATCACAGTGCAGATGAATCATCCTCTGCAACTTTTTAATAATTACTTCTGAGTAATCATGATGCTCAGTTTTTCAACTAGTTAGCAAAGCCATCTTATAAATACATGTGGAACTTATCACTAGCCCATCTGAGAACACTTTACAGCTGTGTAAGCATTTTACAAGATAAAGGAATGTAAAACTTGCTGTGTTAATAAAACAGCTGCATTTTGCCGTCTGCTACCATTGATTTTGCATGATGAGTCATAAGTTCACTCATGACAAACCGCCATGCTTTCTCCATCACCACATAGTAACATATGCATGTTTTATCAGTACCATTTATTTTAAACCTTGTGGCAAGTAATTCTCTGGGCCTTTTTCAAAATATAAGAAATCAAGACTGAAGGATGGTTATACTGGAAACCTCTTTTAAAAATCACTCCTTCAACGATGAAATGCTGCCAAAAATAATATAAATTTTTCTCACCTACAACTGTTGGCTCTAAGTCAACAAATACAGCCCTGGGCACATGTTTGCCTGCACCAGTCTCACTGAAAAAGGTGTTGAAGGAGTCATCTCCCCCTCCTATTGTCTTGTCACTGGGCATCTGACCATCTGGCTGGATTCCATGCTCCAAACAGTAAAGCTCCCAGCATGCATTGCCCATCTGGACTCCAGCCTGGCCAACATGGATACTGATGCATTCCCTCTGTTATGTAAAAAGACACCAACTTTTATTTCTACTAAATAATCTAGCTACTTTACTCTTCACGTGGGCGTTGTCTAGCATATTTTCCCGCCATTATTGACTAAACTCAGAAATAATATTAGATCTATATAAATATAGTTTATAAATGTTAACATCACGATAACATATCATTGTTGACTCCATATTTTCATTCAAACTTCAATCATATATTTTAACACTAACATAAAAAGGGTCGAAGAATGTAGAAAGGCCTAATGTAAAGATAAAAATATGCCGGCCAACCAAAAAAAAAAAAAAAATCTGCAAAGAAAGTAAGATCTTCATTTAAAATAAAAAATGGGGAGAAAAAACAAACATAACTTACCATTTTGAAAATCAAGAGTGGGGATGAGAATAATCTCAAATTAAACTACTAAGTCCTCGTCTGTGACTAATCAAAGAGTCTGGAGGAAGGTGGTGCTTGACGTAAATCATTTTGTATTTATACTCGATAGGCCCCGATTATGCACATTTAGTCATATCGGAGGCAAGCGGTAAATATAGTACAACAGATCGGCCGAAAGTTCTCTCTCTCTCTCTCTCTCTCTCTCTCTCTCTCTCTCTAATATAGAGCAAACACTCAGTGATTTCTAATTGTAATCTGTTTAAAAGAATGAAAGGTTGATCCGGTACACTGGTTCAATAATCAGTTCGAGCATGCATTTCCACTAATTACAATTTAAAAAAGGGGGACTGTCTATAAATGAAACTTTACATGTAAAAATTGGACTTTGCATGTGAATATAACGGATTCTGCATGTGAAAATGAGAGGATACGCACACTGTAAAAAAAAAAGTGATATTCTCCCATGGGGTCAAGATTCCCAGTCTAGGGGCCATGACTTTCATAACCTCCTTGCTCATTATCACTACTCACGTAGCTCTTAAATGTGATTGGTATTCAGGAACAAAGATTTCTACAGTTTCAATAAGACGGTTTCAAGATTAGAGCTGAGTGTAGCAGCCAATATCTACATTTAAATTTTTGCGCCAATTTGTACACGTTATCCGCGCGCTACGTCATAGTTTTTAGGGCACATATATTTTTTTGTGTATGCACGAGCTCGCTGCGAAGAATGTGAGTATTATGTACCTGTTTCACTGGACATTGTACTGAACTGCCGTTTCTTAGAGAAACTACTTATTCGGTAAGACAATGATGAACATTAGCACATTCCATAGATTTATTTGAAAACGTGTATTATTTGAATTGATAGTGTATAAAGCATGTTCTCTGAGTAAACACATGTGTATGTAGTTCATGTCCCGAATATTTATGCAAACTATGTTTACAGAATTACAGTATTGTGCAATATAATTCAATGTTAGTATTAAGATATATATGACATATAGTAAGACCATGCGTAGATTATTTTTGCACATAAGGCGAAAACTAGTTGCACTCAAACTTTTTGTAACTTCAGGGGCAATAACTCTGTTTTGTTGTGCAATAGTGAATACAGATGCTCTTTATATTTATTGTAATTTATATCAGAGTACTATTTGTTTGGTGCAGTCTGTGTTATAAACAGCAATTTTCTGTATTGAACTCAGTTTTTGGATAGTTTGAATTATTATTATACATGATCATATGTGTTGTCAGTATCAATTCACTGTTTACAATTATTGTTTTGTTTTATTACAGTATATCGTATGAAGTTGAGGAAGTCACATGATGCCAATCATTGACTTAAGAATAAATTTTCCAGGCATACGCATAGACGATTTGTTTCTATTCATTATGGACGGTGGCCAGTACACTGAGACTCCTGTGTAGGAGGTGCATTTAGTGGAACTTTAATTGAGTGCTTAAGTGGGACAGAGTGGACCAACATGCAGTTACTGAGAAAGATGATAAACGTATCAAAATCGACTTCTCTTTAAATATTTAATGTAGGAAATAAACAATTACCATCAAAAGAAATGTTTTACTAAGTGAAAACATGAATACAATGTCATATTTGCAAGTAATATAAGACTGGTAGGAGCAACAAAATAATATTAATGGGATATAATAAGGGTTCCAAGTATTTAATTACTCCTTAAATACTTATCATTTACTTAGTTTGTGTATAAGTCGAAATTGGGTGATGAAAGTGCGTATGATAAACTTACTGACTACTGAGCACATTCGCTTATGCAGTGATGAATATTTGTCCCACTCCCTCATGTAAACAAGTTGTTTTGCGCCTTTAAACTATTTACAAGAGTTCTCCAAAGGGAAATAACTCGGACATCTCTCGAAACCAGAGTATTAACTGCATTTTCACTATATGACTTATAACCCTTCACTGGAGCCTGAACTCCTGACCCACAAACTTCACAATTTTGATACAAGTCTCTTTGCTCAATATAACTACTGGTATGCACCGTTTGTTTTCTATTCTTAGATAATGAGGAGTAGAGAAGAATATCTAATAAATTTCCAGGTAGAACACTACCCTTTAGCCTGAACCCCTGAATTTCACTAATTTGATAGAGATATGCACCCTATATGATCCATATAGATCTGCCCTTTGGGCCTGAACCCTTAAGCCAGAGGCCATGAATTTCATTTTGGTAGAAACTTTCGGAATAACTTCACTATAAGTTTTTATGACAGATGCCCAGGAGTAAATAAGACATTTTTTAAAAGATTGTATTAATTTCAGATGTGTTTCCCTATATATACTCCCATATACAATGTAAAACTATTGTGCCCCCTCCAGGTCATGATTTGAACAAACTTCAATATGGACTACCTGGGGATACTTGCATATTGATATGACTAATCATTGAGAAGATTTGTAAAGATTTTTCCAATATATTCCCAAGTAAAACTTGAATCTGCACTACCTTTAGATGCTTGCATATAATCATGGCCCTTTGTTCTTGAGAAGATTTTCCATATATATCCCCATGTAAAACTTTGATACCCTATTGTGGCCCAACCCTACCCCTGGGGACCATGATTTGAAAAAAATTCAATCTACATTATACATTATGTCAGGAAGCTTTCAATCTTATGTAAATTTCAACAAAAAAAAAGGGGGGGGGGGCAAATCAATCAAACTTTGCATGCAGAAAATATTGGATTTGTAAGTACAAATAACGTGGAAAGTAAATTGTAAAAAGGGGACAGACCAGATTCCCTGCCCACCCCAATTGCCCAACCTCCTGTTTCAACATGTCTGGTATAATATTTACACAAAAAGATTTCTTTAGTAGAATACAAGCATATGAGAACTTTAATTTTAGACATTTCCTTCTTTGTAAATGTAATTATAACTATGGACAACAGACAGCAAATTTTACATTGAATTCCCATAAAATCAGACAGCAAAATTAACGGGAAACCTATATTTTATCGTCTTTTCGCCTGTATTTGTCGTCTTTTCGTTATTTCGAGGCGAAAAGTCGCGTATTTTTGTTTGTCGTTTTTTCGCCTCGAAATAACGAAAAGACGACAAATTATAAAAAGGCACAAATCAGCTACTATACCCACCTCACCTCATTGTGTGGGGTATAATAAGGCAGCTTAATGTCATAATTGATGTTTCTTTCAAAATCTATATTGTGTAGAAAGAAGGACAACTCAACTTTTCTGGCGTCATATCTTCGCAAGCCAAGCGTTTTCGGTCCGCTTCGCTCCCCACAAACGTTTGGCTTGCGAAGATGGCGTCATATGGGAATTTAAGCATGCAACTTTATCATAATATTTCAGCCGGACAGCAGTTTGGCAAGGGTAAACCCCTACGGTGGTCCCTTTCCGTCTCTCCGAATCAAGGGGTAAATTACACACATTAGGATGCTTGCATATTAATTTTGACTAAATTTTAACCCTTTTAAAAAAAAATCTTATGGTGAGCGGGTTGTACATGTACAGGCCTATGCACTCATTATGTGAACCTGATGGCCACTTGGTGTGAAGGAACTTGATGGCATAGTCCTAAATTTTAACATATTTGAATCCCTTGTTCCTATGAAGTGCGGTTGTAATTAAAGGGCCCAGTGCAAGTCTGTCAACAGATTCCAGATAAACTTCCATTTCAATTAAATTCAAAATACTTGTCATTGTTTATTTTGAGTCACGACTGAAATACATTTCACATTATCTGGACGACTCTCAATTCATTGTATCTCGTCTCGAAAAAGAATGCAAAAACACTGCTCAACCAGATTGCTTGATAATCTTGTATTAGCGCAATGCCAAAGTTTGCAAGAAATAGATCACTTTGACTAGCAGCTGCCGAACTGTTAGTCTTCATGAATAAATTGGAACAAACTAGAGAGCTACAGATCCACCTTCAATTTACAGCACAGCTATTTCTGCACACGACTCAGACCAATCTCTGTATATCTTTACATCGTTGCTTCAAACTATTAAAAAAAATCCTAACATAGTTAATTTTCCCACTATACTTGTATCAAGAAATACCTTCAATCTCCTATTAGATCCCCTTTCAAAGTGAATTTAACTCGCAGCTTCAATAAAGCTCCCCAATGTCAGGTTGCCAATCAGGTGGGTGATCTATACCTGGTCAATCTGGATGCTAAAGTTCTACAGGTATTAAATATAGATGATTCAAGAGTGAAATAATGCACGAATCCTTTTTATTAAACAGCAACACGGGATTTGCCAGATGTAACAGAAAGGGAGAAAATGCAATGGGCCAGGCCGGGATTCGAACCCAGGCCCACTGAATTTCTAGATATCCAGGTGTTCTACTGAGTTGTCTGGTTACTGACGATCAAATCCACCCGACTACCACACAGGCATGATTTTTCTCCATGAAACAAAAAACATAAACTGAAAGTAGCTTACAAAATTACTTTCTTTATAAAGTTTTTGTCATTGTTAAATTTTTCTTTAAATTATAAACATTATGTCCCTTCGTGGTGAAGACAAGACTAATTCTCATGCTGCAAAATATACCGTCCAATATATTAAAGTAATGCAGTTGTAATAAAAAAAATTATATATATAAACCATTCTTTGATTTAAAAGAGAGAAAAGGGGGGGGGGGTGTCCGAAAGTATTCTTGAAATACACGAGATCTCAATATGAAGAGGGTATCAATAAAATGTTAGTCCTAAAATAGCTTTGATCAATATGATACTGAAGAAATTTTACTCAATACTCGAAAAGCAAATTCATTATTCTTTACAAACAAGCGTCCCATGGGCCGCATTCTCACCGAAGTCCTTCAAATGATAGATTTTTCTACCCTAATCTTCAATCTCACACAATTTTTTGACCTAATAGAATCACAACTTTTAAAACTAACTAAACTGGAATTTAAAAAACCCATAAGAATGCTTCAATATCAATTTGCCCCCCCCCCCACCCCCTGTAGTTATACATTATGCAAAATTTGATCCCCAATCCTAGCCCTACCCTAACCACAGGGTTCATAATTTAAGGGGAAAAGACAAGCAACTTAATTCCACGTGACTTGGAAATGTTTCCATGTGGTTAGTGTGACCCTACCATTGAAAATATTTTTTTTTAAATTCCCTGCCTATATTTGTTGTCATCTAAAACTTTGAATCCCCCCATCTATGACCACATGGCATAGAAGAAACTCGAATCTGCACAATTTGACGATGCTGGCATATCAATGACTAATCATGGCCCTGCTACTCCCGAGAAAATTAATTCCGATGTGAAACTTTGGACCCCATGTTGTGACCCTCCCTCCAGGAGATTAAATATTGAACCTGAAATGGGATGCTTGCATATCATTATTAATACGACTAAATTAATCACAATATTTTTTCTTGAATACCCCAATGTAATACTAGCTGAGAAGGACACGACTCTTCGTTTAAGATATTGAATCCCCTTCACACAATATTAATGCTTTATGGCAAACTTGGTTGAAATCATCCTGGAGATGTCCAAAATTTACAATAGGTGATCTGGCAACTCTTGCACTGAACATGGGGAACATATATACCTAGTTTGATTATCCTAACCGTAGTAGTTTTTTACTCCATTAAATTCACATGCATCTAAGGGCTCGAGAAATAACGAGCACCTTCCTCTCACGATGCACCCCTTCTACAATGGTTGAACATGTGTATCGAGGTCATCCTAGCCTCATCTTGATTTGATCCGTATAAGTTTGACCCAAAATCCATAGGCTTTTTCCATCAATCATTGGGAATATGTACAAAGATTGATCATAGCCTTATACCCACAGACGGATGGACAGAAGCGCAGTATAAGACACTAAGCCTAGAATACTATCAATTGCCGTTTTTCTCAAATCATCTTTCA
>NC_079167.1:51886406-52090246 GCF_947568905.1 Ostrea edulis
TCAACGATGAAATACTGCCAAAAATAATATAAATTTTTCTCACCTACAACTGTTGGCTCTAAGTCAACAAATACAGCCCTGGGCACATGTTTGCCTGCACCAGTCTCACTGAAAAAGGTGTTGAAGGAGTCATCTCCCCCTCCTATCGTCTTGTCACTGGGCATCTGACCATCTGGCTGGATTCCATGCTCCAGACAGTAAAGTTCCCAGCATGCATTGCCCATCTGGACTCCAGCCTGGCCAACATGGATACTGATGCATTCCCTCTGTTATGTAAAAAGACACCAACTTTTATTTCTTCTAAATAATCTAGCTACTTTACTCTTCACGTGGGCGTTGTCTAGCATATTTTCCCGCCATTCTTGACTAAAGTAAGAAATAATATTAGATCTATATAAATATAGTTTAAATGTTAACATCACGATACTATATCATTATTGACTCCATGATATTTTCATTCAAACTTCAATCATATATTTTAACACTAATATAAAACGGGTCGAAGAATGTAGATAGGCCTAACGTAAAGATAAAAATATGCCGGCCAACCAAAAAAAAAAAAAAATCTGCAAAAAAAAAAAAGTAAGATCTTCATTTTAAAAAAAATGGGAAGAAAAAACAAACATAACTTACCATTTTGAAAATTAAGAGTGGGGATGAGAATAATCTCAAATTAAACTACTAAGTCCTCGTCTGTGACTAATCAAAGAGTCTGGAGGAAGGTGGTGCTTGACGTAATTCATTTTGTATTTATACTCGATAGGCCCCGATTTAGCCTGGTTCCCGAGGCCTGCCGATGTGCAAGCACGAAGGCCAGGCACTCACTGTCGAATGGATTCTTCCATAGGTCAAAATCCAATATGGCGGACTCAATGGTAAGTAATGGGAATGTACGTAAATGAGCGTATCATGGCTTAATTAGCTGTGTCACTTTCGATTTTATGTCATTAATTGCCAGAGACAGACCTTAGGAAATGTATAATACTTGGTTTTCCATGTGACACGCTTGTTTGATATAGTCTTATCCCTTTGTTTTCAAGCAAGTAGGTGATTCGCGTATTCGTCAACTCGCATATTTTTCACGTGTGTTAAATTAAATCTAACCGTGTCACTTCGTTTTTTCTACTAATGATGGGTTGTATTGGGTTGCTGGTGAAGATATATACTGAGTTTTATAGATGACACGCACCAGTTTTCCTATTTCGAACCGGCAATTTCAGATCGAATTTCCTCGACTCATTTTGACTGGTTATCCTTGTAAAGCAGTATAAATATTATTGTAACTGCTAGCTGTTTATGAGTCTCACTTGCATGTTGTAAATAATTGATATTAAGCAAGGCATAACATTTTATCGTAGAAAGATACAAGTTACACCTACATGCACTAATTGTGTAAACACGTACAATGTGGATCGAATGGACAATAAAGTTTTGGTCTTATGATTGATTGACTGTATATTTTTAACGTCCCTCTCGAGAGAATATTTCACTCATATGGACCCAAGAACTTCCATCCAACGATTTTCAGGACCTATTATGTTGCAATCTTATGCTAGTTCAGTTCTTAATATATTTTAATGTACATCATATATATGTAAGTTAGTCATTATTTGTTTCTCTATTTTTTTTAAAATTCATATTCAAGGGTCACCATCAATTGCTTGTATTTAGACCTATACTTGATACTTTGGTCTTTTGCGCAGTAAGGGTCAGATCGTTCTTAATTAATTGTGTCACACTTGTGACACAAGATTTCAGTTTTTAATCTTATTCCATGATCACTCTTATGTTCACTCTTTTCTCACAATATGCAATCAGGTGCAGAGGACCTATTCTGACCCAGATAATCACTGGGTTACAAAGACATTTCTTTGAACTAGTTTTAAAGGTATTTCACATACAGAAATGCTAGATTTATTTAAATTTCAGAATATTAGACTTTCTTCATGAACAAGGAATATATTCAATTCAAACGCTTTATTGACGACTACCAAACATGAGGAATACATTATATATACTTGTGTGTATATATATATAATATATATACATATATATCACACTAACTAGTATCAACTGTAGAAGAATAATACAATATTTACTCTCCAAGGCTACCAGTTCTTAATGTATGCCAACATGGTGTAATGGTGCACACTTTCGTATCTGTACGATGGAGGAACAGGTTCGATTCCTGTTGTTGGCTTTCCTTTGAAAGAACTAGTAGAAATCTTCCATTGTTTAAGAATACTTCAATGTCATAGCATTTAATGTCATTCAAAGACACACACTTGCGCAGAGAACATGTTTACTAATGAAATAGCTAAATTTCATTTACACTAATTATTTGCATAGAAAAGGTTTTTAATAAAAGAGGGTTGTGATCAAGCATTTCTTGTGCAACACATTCCAATCTGAAAGTTAGCAAAATTCCTCATAAGTGTTATCCCCAAGTAACTGAAACATGTCTGTGTTATATATTTCGAAGATTCTTTAATCTCCACATGAAACAATGCCAAATCTCCTTTTTCAGGTCTTTCTAGTCATGTATTTCTCATGTCATACTGTGGAATGAATTGCTACTCCTACTGCTAGCTAACTTCTTGATCTGAGAACTGACACTCTCAAACTTCCTCCATGAGTCTTTCAAAAAGCTCACCTCTGATCTAAAAATTAAAAACAATGTCACAAACATCAGTATAATCAGTAAAGATTTGTATTGATATGGATCAGGAATAGTAGTAAATACACAATGCACATACATCATAAATATTAATTATGCCATAATTTTATCATAGATAAATAATCAAACAAGTCTGTATTTTTTGTAGAAAATGAACAACCGACTGTGAATTTTGAATGTCAATATATTTCCCTTTTCATCTAAAGTTTTATATTCATGCAGGTTTTACTTACACAAAGAAGAGGGAGGGAATGCTGATGTCTGCTTGTATGCATGCCACATTCTTCACTTCCACTCAGAAATTTCTCATTTTCAATGAAGTCATCTGAAGATCTGGTTTTATCAAAAGGGTCTGCATGATGCACCTGAAATAAAACAAGGTAGGTCAGTTCATTCTATACAAAAAAATCATGCATTTGTCACTATTGTGTTTTATCAATCCAGAAAATGTCAGTATTGAATTTAATCAATTTGGGATTGAATTTCTTCCACTAACAAAGAGAACATATTTTAGAATATGATAAACTTCTTAACTAAATACTCACACCTTTAGATGCCAGAAATAACTGTTTTTGTTATTGCTATAAGAGGTGGGAAACTTGAAATAACAGGCTGTAACAAATTGATTTAGGTGTTAACCTGTTCTGAAAGTCTGTAATTCTTCATTCAAGTTGGATGTTAATTCCTTCCAATATGAATTAGTGTGGAGGAGGATGGGTCCTTGAATACCCCTTTAGAAATTCTTTCTCTATCTCTTTCCATCTGGAGTCTGTAGACTACATGGTAAAATAAAGAGATCAATCTGGTTATCTTTCTTTTCTTTTTTCCACAAAACTATATTAAGAATCATTAATTTGGTACACAAGTACCACAAAATTTTCAATACAGTGAGAGAAACATAAAAGCAAAACTTTGTTTTTGAGGATGAATGAGGGTTTCTCCAGATTGTGATCTTCTACATTTTTTTCTTTGAAGCTTTAGCAGGTGTGAATTTAGTATAAAATCCAAGCAGTACCAATAAGTTTGTGCAAAAGCATAACAATGAATGTTACTATAGCACCATATTATGTACTTCACATTATGTAAAATTTGTTTTTGTTGTTAGATACAGAATTCCTGGCTACTACATAAGATTTTTAAATTGAAGTGTATGAACTCAGTTCTCTCATAAAGAAGACAAAGAATTTGAGTTACAAACAAATGCAAAATATAATGCTAACACAAAAATAGAATACCTCAATGTATAACATTTGGCAATATATAAAAACTGTGGACCGACCCACAAATATAATTTTGGACAAGCAGGACTGTGAATCAGAAAGGAATAGTAACTGTTGACAATGAAATTAATAGTGATCCCCTCTGAAATCTGAAGAATATTCACAATAAACCAAAGTAAAAACAGAAACTTTAAATCAAGCCTATTGGGTCAAGCATAAAGTTGGCAGGTCAACATAAGAATTAAATAATTGTGTCAGAGACCATGATACTGAATTATAAAATGCATAAAAAGCCTTATCTACTACACAAGCAATATATACATCTTATTATACCTGTAGGCATGGGTTTGCATATTCATGAAGCATTATATATGAGGGTGTTTTTTTCACCAACTATCATATGTTTCTTCTTTCCATCTGTATGGAAAATTATCTGGCATTAAAACAATTAATATACATAGTGATACACATGTATATAATTTCTAGAATCTGTAAAATTGTACACTATAAGTCCAATAAAAGCTTACAAGACCTCCATCATCGCACAAGAAAGTCATTGTATAAACTTCAGCTATAGCCTATATAGTCTTATCAAAGTAAAGCAGTCATGAGATCTATATGTAATGAAAAATTGTCCAAAAATGAATCGAGGAAATTCGATCTGAAATTGCCGGTTCGAAATAGGAAAACTGGTGCGTGTCATCTATAAAACTCAGTATATATCTTCACCAGCAACCCAATACAACCCATCATTAGTAGAAAAAACGAAGTGACACGGTTAGATTTAATTTAACACACGTGAAAAATATGCGAGTTAACGAATCACCTACTTGCTTGAAAACAAAGGGATAAGACTATATCAAACAAGCGTGTCACATGGAAAACCAAGTATTATACATTTCCTAAGGTCTGTCTCTGGCAATTAATGACATAAAATCGAAAGTGACACAGTTAATTAAGCCATGATACGCTCGTTTACGTACATTCCCATTACTTACCATTGAGTCCGCCATATTGGATTTTGACCTATGGAAGAATCAGTGCCTGGCCTTCGTGCTTGCACATCGGAAGGCCTCGGGAACCAGGCTAGGCCCCGATTATGCACATTTAGTCATATCGGAGGCAAGCGGTAAATGTAGTACGACAGATCGGCCTAGAAAGTTCTCTCTCTCTCTCTCACTCTCTCTCTCTCTCTCTCTCTCTCTGATATATAGCAAACACTCAGTTCTAATTGTAATCTGTTTAAAAGAATGAAAGGTTGATCTGGTACACTGGTTCAATAATCAGTTCGAGCATGCATTTCCACTAATTACAATTAAAAAAAGGGGGACTGTCTATAAATCAAACTTTACATGTAAAAATTGGACTTTGCATGTGAATATGACGGACTCTGCATGTGAAAATGAGAGGATACGCACACTGTAAAAAAAAAAAGTAGGACGAGTTTGAGTACTATATAGCCTAATCTTTTTAAAGACACCACCCCCCCCCCCCCCAAATCCCACAAATTTTAAATGAATCTCAAGTTGGCTGGAGACGTTCTATACATTAATACGAGACGCCCCAAAAGACGATTCACCCTGAGACGTTTCGCCCTTGGACGCTTCGCACTCAGACGTTAAAAAAAGATATTAAACTTACATTGATGATTGTCTTTATTTTCTTTATTTTGTAGATTAATGTTTATAAATATCCATACTGATTTTAAAAATAAGTTAATAGTCTATGTTATAAAAATAATCAAACATGAGGAATTACAATTATAGGGATGAACACTCTCAACAAACTAGGTAAGTGATCTAAGCGAGTAAATAATGTGTACATGGGATCGCTGTCTAAACACTATTTGGTAATGCCATTTCTTTAAACAACTGTAATTAGCGTTGTTGCTTTTTTAAGGTATTCAATGTATAATGACCATATTTCTTATCTAATAAATGGATGGTTGAATTTTTGTAATCATCGTATCATTTTGAAGGGTTCATCAAATAAAACTAATCCACCATAGGAATTTACTGCTTGAATTATTTCACCTAGAATTTAACATTGAAGTATATGGGAAAAGCATGTTTTATTACAATATTTTAAAAAGAAATTATATTTTCATACAAATCTCTTGGTAGAAAGTTACATACACTTTCTCCTAATGAAAATATGAAATAAAATTAATCATTGACCACACACATTTTTAGAAAATTAGATTTTTCTTATTTTTACAAAGGGCAGACAACTCTTCCAAAAAGTTTTAAGTGCAAAAAGTTCAGCTTCTAATCATTCACCGGTCATGTGTATTTCATTTGCTTCACTTTCATCATTATTTAACAATAAACATTTATGTTGATCTAAATCCTTCAAAATTGTTCATTATCCTTTCATTATACATGGAATACCTTAAAATAAACAGTGCAATTATTGTCCCCCAACGCAACGCGGAAGGGGACATAAAAATACCGGTGTCCGTGCGTCCGTCCGTCCCACTTCACTTTGTGGATGCAACTCCTCAGAAACCGCTTAACGGATTTTGTTAATATTTTGTAGGATTGTTTGTCACTGTGTCTAGTTGATCATATTTCGCTGCCATTTTGATTCGACAATTTTTACAAGAGTTATGGGACTTTGTTGAATTTGTACATGCTACACTATAGGAACACTTTGTGGACGCAACTCCTCCGAAACCGCTCACCGGATTTCATTCAAATTTTGTATGTAGTTGATCATATTGCACCATCATTTTGATTCGACAAATTTTACAGGAGTTATGGAACTTTGTTGAATTTGTACATGCCACACTATAGAAATTTAACACTTTGTGGACGCAACTCCTCCGAAACCACTCAACGGATTTTGTTCAAATTTTGTAGGATTGGTAGTCACCATATGTAGTTGATTATATTGCGCCGTCATTTTGATTCGACAAATTTTGCAGGAGTTATGGGACTTTTGTGTTTCAACTTTTTTTGCGGCGGTGGGGGACATGGCTACGTGTAGCAATCTTGTTATTAAATTTATTTTTGGATAAGTTAGATAGGCCTGAATTATGATACGATTACGTATCATTGACAACTAGGCCTACTGTCACGGGTGCATTTCGAGAAAAAATAAATAAATAAAAATGATCAAATTTATAGTGAAAATCACAATACTTTTAAATTATTTTGTTCAAGTAATTTTATTAATCATTATTATTTTTTTTAATAGTTGTTACTTAGGAAGTGGGAGCGCGGCGTGCTGTTGTTGTTACGTACGTGTTCCTAGAAGAAAAAAATGAAAGCATTATAATTCAATTCAAAGTTGGGAAATATCATATTTTATTATTCATAATTGAAAGTTCAATTATCTTTTATCTTTAAATTTCTTTTTTTAAAACTATCAGTTGGTAGAAACTGCGAACACAAGTTCTGCCTATATGTTGTTACAAGTTGAAGGTCATCGTAATTTTTATATCGAAGAAAATATGCATATCGCTTGATTTGAATTTCATTGCTTTCAAACTTGAAAACCACGAAAACTGTGTCATTTAAAACACATGTAAAGTAGTTTTAGGCATGAAATGAATTAATTTTGCTGAAAAAATTTATAAGTTTAGAAACATGCGATGTGTCCTTTAAAGAAAACTACCGCGATGGCGGTACCACTTCAAATAATAAGTTAATTGCATCTATAATTTGCGTTTGCCGGGATTAATATTAATTTGGAGATGCTCAGAAAAAAGGGGTTTATGGATCAAATTTTCGCATTGGCAAAAATATGAAAATTTCATATACAATACCAGATACAAATAGGGGCGAACCGTCCTAGTGCAAATCGTCTCAGTATACGAAACGTATTTTGGGGCGAAACGTCCCGTTACCCTATAGATTACCGGTATAAGAAACAACGGACAATTGAGATTATTAATAGTTACATATATATACTGACTATAGGGTATATTTTATAGTCATAACGCTTGCTTGTTATATAGTGCTTGCCCTACTCTTATGATTTTGTTCATTAAGTAAATTCAGTAAAATTAGTTGTAGGCCTAACTGACGTTTGAAAGTTATCAATACCAACGTGCATGGGGAAACAGATTGGATTGTCTATTCGTCAAACCTTTTCTCTCTCACTAAATGCAAGATTACTATTTTCTGCCATGCATGAGAAAGTCATGCGTGTAGGGAGTGTGGGACGTTTCGCCCTAAAATGTTTTGCCCAAGACCTCAGGTTAATTTCCCATATTTTATGCGATATCAAGTTTACCTGTTGCACATATATGTGTTCAGTCAAGGGTGTTATCAAAACAGTTTATTCCATTATAATTATTACTTTTATCAAATCATTAATTAATTGAGTGTAAATTAACATGCCATGTAGCAAAATATAAGCAAGTGCTACTTATTTCATAAGTTATTTTTAAGTTTCGTTTAGATAGATTTTGGTCAGTATACAGAGAATGCTTAATCTGGAGTATCCAGGGGCCCGTGCTTGCCCCACTCTTATAATTTTATATTCCTTACAAGAATTATGAGATTGATCACTGTTCGTTATCCTCTCTTTAATTTTGTTGGAATCTATCTACATGTATGACTAAGACCGGGCCTCGAAGATCTCATAACTCCTATTAGGAATATAAAATAAAGAGTTGGGCAAACATGGACCCCTGGTGGGATCAGGTGCCTAGGAGGAGTAAGCATTCCGCCATATCACGTATCAAAATGCACCCAGCCGGCTAATCTGTACCAGTTCTCGATATGTTTACTATTTAAGTTAAAAATTACGCACTAGGTTTACCGCTTTGTTCTCTCTCTCTCTCTCTCTCTCTCTCTCTCTCTCTCTCTCTCTCTCTCTCTCTCTGTTTTTTTTTTAATGCAAAAACTTCGGTTCGGTTCGTAAGTGAAAGAATTCCCTGGAAAACTTCTTTGATTCTTGTTCCGGAAATTTTCGGCTTTTTGACCTTTCTATTTTTACCACTTGCCCTTAAAAAAAAATGTTTTTCCTTTGCTTTGTGATGAACCAATCAAATCACTCCCATTAGAATCGCCCGCGTTTGAAAGAAACGGGGGCATATATAAATCGAGTGGAAAGCCGGGGGATACAAATCTTGTTTCATTTTATCGGCAAAAACGTATCTTTAAAATGGTAAGTGTTTTATATAGGCCTAGTAAATTTGTTATTGTTAATATTTGTAATAGATAACATATTATCTTGAAAAAAGAAGGTGGATATACTGTAATATGAGATTTAGTAGATTTTGGCGCGATGATGAATATATTTCCTGAACATTGAACTCGGACACTTGTAAAGGAAATATTAACATATATTATATTACACCTTTATTGAATGTGCCTGGTTTATTAATATCATTGGAGATATTAAAATGATGGAAGTATGAGGTAATTTGTTAAGTTGTGGAAGTCGATTTTCAGTTTGGTCTTGGGCGTAAACCGGAAGTTAAAAAAAAATCTACGTTGGGTAGGTGTAAAAGAAGTTTAGGATGCATTATACCAAGCCTCGACTTCCATTGTTTCTGCATATTTACTGTGAAAATAGTGCACCAAAGCAATTTACTGTACCATTTACGGTGTTTTTCACACCAATTTTAAAAGCTGCCCTACGGCTTTTAAGTCCTCGACATTTATATAATGTCATTATTGGGAGTGAATCCTTCCATGAATAAAACATGATCACTATAACTAGTCTATTGATTTTTGTAACAGTAGATGAGTTTTTTTTAAAATTATTATTATTGCATATCGGCTAATACTCTGAATCGTTGCCATGACATGATGGCATTTTATTGGCGGTGTGTAAAATTAAAGGTGGACCAATAGACAATGTCAATAGAAAATCTCATTGGTCTTCATCAATCAAAATGGCAATAGACCAACTTGTCTATAGGAAATCTGACCAAATCATACAAATGTCTGTGTTACATTGATTTGTTTCTGCCTACCCTTTTGCTATAAAAAAAAAAAATGAAACATTCGAATCAGAGTTTTCCATTTTTAACAAGATAGTTGGATAGAACAGAATCAACTCAATGTGTACTTTTATGTTCATCTTCATGCACTTTTCGTCATTTTCTGTGATCCACACCTTGTTGTGGTTCGTATCGGGTTTAAAAAAAAAAAATTCCAAGTTTTGCTACCAGCAATGATCTCATTTAATCGCCATTGATCATTCTTCATAATATGCTAAGTAACTGGATGGCTCTTTTCTACACGAACACATTTTTGCTTTTCTGCAAACTCTGACGCTTTAACTCCTCTTTAGGCTCTTTTAGAATGCTGAAAACAGCTGATAAATCAATGTTTGTAATATCATCAAGGTTTTCCCACAGTATATCTTGCATCTTCAGCAATTGCAGTTTTATGTGCTGCAACTGTAATTTTAGTGGTTTTTATAATGGTCTTATTGGTCCATAGGATTTTGTTGTGGTCTTATAGGAAATAAAATGACTGTAGACCGAATGTCTGCAGAATTTAAAAGTTAGTTTCGTACACTGTCTTGGTTATATAAAAGTGGGGCAGAGACATAAAGGTTTGTTTTTTTTAACTAAAAAAAATTACTTGATTTAATGATGACCCAACTTGAAAAATTAGGTTAAGTTTTGCTATGCATTAAAATATGACACGTTTCCAAACTAATTTCAGAGGGAATGCATCAGTATCCATGTTGGCCAAGCCGGAGTCCAGATGGGCAATGCATGCTGGGAGCTTTACTGTTTGGAGCATGGAATCCAGCCAGATGGTCAGATGCCCAGTGACAAGACAATAGGGGGAGGAGATGACTCCTTCAACACCTTCTTCAGTGAGACTGGTGCAGGCAAACATGTACCCAGGGCTGTATTTGTTGACTTAGAGCCAACAGTTGTAGGTTTGTACAGAATGTGTCGTCTCTTGTCTGAAAATTGTGCATAGTGAATGGTATTAATGTGACAAATATAAACCATGCCATTTATTAACTTTGAAGATTCATAACATTGGTCTTTTTGTGGAAATGGTGATGAATGTACTGCAGAGTTTACAAAACTAGTCAGAAACCTATCAGACAACTGCCCGGCAAATCTTTGAAATAAGTAACAGACTTCAAATGAAAAGCGGTAATGAGTAAAAAAAATTCTTGCAAATCAGCTGTAATGTGCCTCCCCCAATCGTTTAACAGACCAATAGATCTCTGGGTTGGAAAACCTATTGAAGAGTTGTTGGTAATTAGGCCCTACCAAGCTTTCAAGCCATATTTTCATAAAAATAACCATCTTGCAGGTATGGACTAGCAATGCTAATTAGGTCAAGCATGTCAGATGGCTGGTGTAAAAAAAAAAAATAGCACTTCCCAGGTATGGAGTGTAAATTTTAAAGGATTTATGTATAATGAGATTTAAATTTTACTTAATTTAAAGAGATTCAGAGGAAACTAGAGGAAATTTGCTTATGTATAATAAGATGGGGTGGGCAAATCAGGACTCTGAGATTACTTAGCGAGATCGAGAACTCTGAGAGATCAAAGTTTCACCTTTAGAGGAAAGAGATCAAATACATTGATGAACTTTTATTTATAAAGTGTCATTCAAAAAAGAGGAGATACTTTTTACATTGAAATCTGATCCATACTTCACAAATTATTGTATGACTACATATATCCATACTGGATATATATAGATAGATTTGTTTAACTTGATCATACTCTAATGGCTTGAGAATGTTAAATGTAGTCTTCACAGAAACTTCTGAGCAACTAGCCAGTAGGTTTGACATTTTGACTAGCCCAGAAAAAAATAAAATTCAAAATGTTACGTCATTTTATTCCATTTCACTTGAACATCTTTGTTTGATAGTGTCAGAGTAACAAGTTTTATAGTGACAAGGTAATCAATAGAAAAGCTCAGATGATTTTTCAGATTTACCTGTAGTATATACAGTTTGTCCAGTAGAAACTCAACATTTACCCAGTTACCCTACTTTCTGTTTCTCTATTATAGAAAGAAAAATGAAAATCTTCATTATTTCTTTAAAAGGGGCAGCAATTTCCATTAAAAGTATTCTTACTTAGATAGATGCAGTGTACTCGTTCTTATTGCATGTTATTTGGTGCTATAATTTTGATAAACTCTTATTCTGACCCATGGTTAAAAGATTGAATATTTTAAAAGTGGAGAAAAATGAATTGAGAAACAAGTATTAGTAAATTATTGTGAAAATTATGTAAACTTTCTGCATAATGAATGATTTTCTTCCATACAATGTTTCTGCCATTTTTTTCTATAGATTTTTGTCAAAATTACTACAAAGAGATTGCAATGTGTTTTTATTGGGTTTGTCAGTGTTGATTTTCATGTAGTGTAACACTATTAACATCTTGATAAAAAAGTTGGATGGTAGGTTATTGCATGTGATTAAATGAAACCTTCACAGCTGTTAAGTTATGTACAGGACATTCCTTGCGAATATTCATTTTATTTCAAAATATGATTGATTTTATTTTCAGATGAAGTTCGAACAGGAACATATCGTCAGCTCTTCCACCCAGAACAGCTAATCACGGGGAAAGAAGATGCTGCCAACAATTACGCTCGTGGACATTACACCATTGGCAAGGAGATTGTGGACCTGGTCCTGGACAGAATCCGTAAACTGGCAGATCAGTGCACAGGACTTCAGGGATTCCTCATCTTCCACAGCTTTGGTGGTGGAACTGGATCTGGATTCACCTCGCTCCTCATGGAACGTCTCAGTGTAGACTACGGCAAAAAATCCAAACTGGAATTTTCTATCTATCCAGCTCCTCAAGTATCTACGGCAGTAGTAGAGCCTTACAATTCCATCCTGACCACACATACGACTCTGGAGCACTCAGACTGTGCTTTCATGGTGGACAATGAAGCCATCTACGACATCTGTCGCCGTAATCTGGACATCGAGCGCCCAACCTACACCAACCTGAATCGTTTGATAGGTCAGATTGTTAGTTCCATCACTGCCTCCCTGCGTTTTGATGGTGCCCTCAACGTAGACTTGACCGAGTTCCAGACCAACTTGGTGCCGTACCCTCGTATCCATTTCCCTCTGGCTACCTATGCTCCAGTCATCTCTGCAGAAAAAGCCTACCATGAACAACTTTCAGTCGCTGAAATCACCAATGCCTGTTTTGAACCAGCTAACCAACTCGTCAAATGCGATCCACGTCATGGCAAGTACATGGCATGTTGCATGCTATACAGAGGAGATGTTGTGCCTAAAGATGTCAATGCGGCCATTGCCACCATCAAGACCAAGCGTACCATCCAGTTTGTGGACTGGTGTCCCACTGGGTTCAAGGTTGGCATCAACTACCAGCCACCCACAGTTGTCCCAGGAGGTGACCTGGCCAAGGTCCAGCGTGCCGTGTGCATGTTGAGCAACACCACTGCCATTGCCGAGGCCTGGGCCCGTCTGGATCACAAATTTGACCTGATGTATGCCAAGCGAGCCTTTGTCCATTGGTACGTAGGGGAGGGTATGGAGGAGGGAGAATTTTCTGAGGCTCGTGAAGATCTGGCTGCACTAGAGAAGGATTATGAAGAAGTTGGTGTGGACTCTGTGGAAGGTGGTGAAGATGAAGAGGGGGAGGAGTATTGAAATTCCGGGACTTTTCTATTCTTCTGTTCTATTCTTCTATTCTATTGTATGTTGATAACTAAATAAACACTCTGTTAAAATTAAATGTACTTTTATGATTTAATTTCTGTGTTGCCAGTGGTATTTCAAATAATTATTTACCATTGAAAAGTAATTATTGTCGGTATCTAATTTCTGAAGTTGTTTGGTCCGATGCTAAATACAGGTGAAGGTGTATGGACTGAATCTTCACATGTAACAGTGGTTGGGCTATTGGAGATCGTCAAACACATTTGAACAAAACCATTTAATTTTGGATACTTGGACATGGAATTATGAAAAAGATAATTCAGTTTTGTAGTACTATCTCTTAATAGCAATGGCAGCTTCTTGATCAATACTTGTGCTCCCCTCGGTATATACTTGGATGACATTTCTATCCGATCCCAATGATCCTTTTTCTTTAAAACATTTAAAAGTAATGGTGTTGAGGGATAATACATTTCATTACAGCAGTGAATGAAATGCACATTAATTGCTAGAATCGGCCGAAGCTAAAAGTAAATTTCCAGACATGCATTATGAAGGACTGCTCTGGGATTAAGACATTATTGACTGCAGTAGACAAAGATGAGATTTTGAGTGCACTTGTGAAAGTGTTCTTAGAAGTGGATAGGCATAGCCTACATCTGTTTCTCTTCACAAACCTTCATGTTTTGATTTCTGGAATCGGATTTTATTGAAAGATTTCTTTTTTTTATGCAATTTACATCTAATGATTTTTTAGGTCACCTGAGTAAACTCAGGTGACCTATTGCAATTGGTTTTCGTCCGTTGTCCGTCCTGCGTTAACAATTGAACATTTTTTAACTTCTTAATAACTACCAGTCTAATTCTTTTCAAATTTGGTATGAAGCATCATTGGGACAAGGGGGGCATAAATTGTAAATTTCAGGACTCCAGCACTCCTGGGGCACTAGGAGCGGGGCTAAAATTGACCAATTTTTAAAAATCTTAAGAACCACACACATGTAAGAAAAACTAAATGCATAGTGATGTAGAACAGGATGGCCTCTACCAAAATTATAAATTTCATGATTCCCGGGGTAGGGGTTCTGACCCCAGGGCGGGGCCAAACTTGTTATATAGTCTTTATGTGGAAAACACTTAAATTACATCTTCTTTAATGCTATTGATACTAAATTGAAAGTAAATAGATATTTAGGAAGAACAGGTAGTCCTTTACCAAAATTATAAATTTGATTATTCGAGGGGTAGGGGTTTTCGGATCGGGGTGGGGCCAAAATGGTCAGTTATTAAATGTGTGAACAATAGACAATTTTAACTTCTTGATAACTATCATTCAAATTTGGTATGAAACATATTTGGAACAAAGAAAAAAAAAATCATAAATTTTAGGATTTCTGCACCCATGGGGCAGGGCAAAAACTGCCCCAAAATGACAAATTTTCAAAAATCTTCTCAATGAGAAAAACTAAATGCATAGTGATGTAGAGCAGGAAGGATTACCAAAATTGTAAATTTCATGATCCCCGGGGTAAGGGTTCTGACCCCAAGACGGGGCCAAACTTGTTAAATAGTGTTCATGTGTAAAACACTTAAATAACATTTTCTTTAATGCTTTTGATACTAAATAGATAGAGCAGTTAGTCTTTTACCAAAATTGTAAATTTCATTTTCCCCAGAGTAAGGGTTTTGACCCCAGGGTGGGGCCAACTTAGTATATATAGTATTTATGTGTAAGTTTGCTGATGCTGTATAAAATGTAAATGCATACTTAAAAATAGCATAAAAGAATGTACAAAAAAGGTGAATTTCACAACCCAGGGTTATGACTTTAGGATGAGTCCAAATTAGTCATATATTTGATGTTTTAATGTTAATACACCTATTATTTAAAGCCTTTCATGATCAGTGTATGCACTTTTAAGGGCAGTGAAGTTTTAAGAACACATCTTGTTTTATACTGTTGCTGAACATTAAAATTTAGGTTAGATATTCAGAACAGGAAATTTTTTGTAGATTTCATAGCCCGTGGAAGTAGTGATACTTTTTCACTAGTATTCAGGTGACCGATAAGGCCTGTGGGCCTCTTGTTTAAGTAGTCTGGTTTTGAGGTCACCTGAGTAAACTCAGGTGACCTATTGCAATTGGTTGTCGTCGTGCAGGAAGGCCTCTACCAAAATTGTAAATTTCATGATCCCCAGGGTAGGGGTTCTGACCCCAGGGTGGGGGCAAACTCAAACTAAATGGATATTTAGAAATAACAGGTAGTCCTTTACCAAAATTGTAAATTTGATGATCCCAGGGGTAGGAGTTTTGGTATCGGGGTTGGGCCAAAATGGTCAGTTATTGAATGTGTGAACAATAGACATTTTTAACCCCTTGATAACTATCATTCCAATTCTTTTCAAATTTGGTATGAAGCATCTTTGGAACATGGGGGGCATAAATTGTACATTTCAGGATTCCAACACACTTGGGGGCGGGGCAAGAAATGACCAATTTTCAAAAAACTTCTAAGAACCGCACACGTAAGAAAAACTAAATGCATGGTGATGGAGAGCAGGAAGGCCTCTACCAAAATTGTAAATTTCATGATCCCCGGGGTTGGGGTTCTGACTCCAGGGCGGGGCCAAACTTGTTATATAGTGTTTATGTATAAAATACTTTAATAACATCTTCTTTAGTGCTATTGGTACTAAATTGAAACTACATTTGTAAATGGATATTTAGAAAGAACAGGTAGTCCTTTACCAAAATTGTAAATTTGATGATCCCAGGGGTAGGGGTTTTGGTATCAGGTTAGGGCGAAAATGGTCAGTTATGAAATGTGTGAACAATAGACATTTTTATGCCCCCCTTTTATTGCTTTGCACATGTCGGTCGGTAGACCACATGTCCGCTCAATATCTTGAGAACCATTCACTTGATGATAATATTTCATATGTGGGTTGGTTATGAGTAGAAAAGGACCCCTATTGTTTTTCAGGTCAAGGGTCAATCTACTCTGGACATAGGAATATTCTGTCCGCTCAATATCTTGAGAACCTTTTGCTTGACAGACATCAAACTTGGTACATTTTCAGGAGAAGATGGCCCCTATTGATTTTGAGGTCACATGGTCAAGAGTCAAACTGGACATGGGAATATACAGTCCGTTCAATATCTTGAGAACCCTTTATATATTCAGAAGAAGATGACCCCTATTGATTTTGAGGTCAAAGGGTCAAACTGGACATTGGAATATACTTTCTCTCAATATTTTGAAAACTCTTTGCTTGACAGACATCAAACTTGTAACACTGATACATCTTCAAAAGAAGATGTCCCCTATAGATTTGAGGTCAAGGGTCAAACTGGACATTCAAATATACTGTCCACTCAATATCTTGAGAACCCTTTGCTTGACAGACATCAAACTTGATACACTGGTACATCTTCAGGAGAAGATGACCCCTATTGATTTTGAGGTCACATGGTCAAGACTCAAACTGGACATTGGAATTGTCAGCTCAATATCTTAGAACCCTTTGCTTGACAGACATCAAACTTGGTACACTAGCTGGTACATCTTCAGGAGAAGGTGGTCCCTATCGATTTTGAGGTCACATGGTCAGTGGTTGAACTGGACATAATAATATATTGTCTCCTATATTTTAAAGGAAGTGATTCACGATTCCCCCCCAAATTTTGTTTTTCATTTTTATTGATCAGAATCTACTGTCTAATGTGTTCAAATGATTTCACATAAAAATTAAGGTTATACATTATCCCAGAAGTTCATTATAGAGAGTTCATTATTTGTTTTGTAAATAAAGTTTGCGGTATATTATTGTTTACGAAAATTTCAGAAGAAATGGATATTGATCTAAGTTTATTACATGTATATCTTTCACATTTCAAGCATTCTTCGGGTAAAATGTGTCATCTTAAAGTTAAAATTTGTAACTGTGCAAAATTACGATGCTTTATATTACAAAATTGATATATCACTGGTTTGTTTGTTTACATAAAAAGACTCGAGTCTTTGTTTACATAACACAGATTTAAGGCTGAAATATTGCTTTTATTCTGGGATTCAGTAGGTCAAAATGTTGGCTGACAACATTAAATGAGTTAAATTTTTGATGTTTCACATCAAAAATAAAAAGTTGTTGAAAAATCGTGAACCAGTCCCTTTAAGAATTTTTTG
The DNA here is from genome assembly GCF_947568905.1 of Ostrea edulis. Classification (NCBI taxonomy): domain Eukaryota; kingdom Metazoa; phylum Mollusca; class Bivalvia; order Ostreida; family Ostreidae; genus Ostrea; species Ostrea edulis. Next base: position 51,904,095 of record NC_079167.1, read on the forward strand.
CTTGATTGACACCAAACTTGGTACACTGGTATAGCATAAGGAGTAGATGACCTCTATTGTGTTTTAGGTCACATGGTCAATCCACTCTTGACATAGGAAGATATTGTCTGCTCAATATTTCGAGTTGATGATACTACTGTCAATTAAATGATGTGTGTGTATAACCCTTGTCAATTTTGTGAGGGTGGGGGGTGGGGGTGGGGCTTTTGTGTTTTACAAACATCTCTTGTTAACTTCTTGATAACTATCATTCCAATTCTTTTCAAATTTGGTATGAATCATCTTTGGAACAAGGGGGACATAATTTGTAAATTTCAGGATTTCTGCACACCTTGGATGCGGGGCAAAAACTGCCAAAATTGACCAATTTTCCAAAATCTTCTCTAAAACCGCACATGTTTAAGAAAAACTAAATGCATTAAGATGTAAAGCAGGAAGGCTTCTACCAAAATTGTGAATTCCATGATCCCCGGGGTAGGGGTTTTGACCCCAGGGTGGGGCCAAACTTAGTATATAGTGTTTGTGTGTAAGTTTGCTGATACTGTATAAAATTTAAATGCATACTAAGGAATAGCAGAAAAAGATGTACAAAAAATGGTGAATTTCACAACCCAGGGTTTTGTCTCTAGAATGGGTCCAACTTAGTCATATCTTTTAATGTTAATATATTAACCAATTATATTATGTGAAACCTTTCATCAATGTATGCACTTATGAGGGCATTGAAGTTGTAAGAGCACATCTTGTTTTATACTTTTGGTGAATGTTAAAATTTAGCTTGGATATTCAGAACAGGAAATTTTTTCTAGATTTCATAGCCCTTGGGAGTAGTGATAATTTTTCACTAGTACTCAGGTGGCCGATAAGGCCTGTGGGTCTTTTGTTTATTATTATTATTTAACATATAGATTTAAGCCAAACTTTCCATAAAGCTGTTTAAGCACCATTGGGTAAGGGAGATTTAAGATTGTTAAAATGAAGGTTCACATTCCATTCAAAAGGGAGATATAAATAGTAAAAATATAGTGGCATCATGTAAAACTCTTCTCGAGAGCTGCTGGACCAGAAATGACAAAACTCGTAAAAGCTTCCTTGAATAATGTAAATTCAAAATTATTTACATCATGATTCCCGATGGTATGATGGAGCCACAATAGGGGATCAAAGTTTTAATGGAGATGTATAGGGGGAAAATCCCATACAATGTTGTCAAAAAACTGCTCAGGGCATGCAAACATCTTCAGGTAATGCAGATTCAAGTTCGCTCAAATCACGACCGTGGCGTATAGGGTGGAACCACAATATGGGATCAAAGTTTTATATTGGAACATAACAAACTTTTGATGCCATATTGTGGCCCCAAGGATCACACATAACTGAAAGTGAATTTGCGTTACACAGCTCGATGCTTCAACACTAATATGACTAACATGGTCTTGCTGTTCTAGACAAGAACAAGGTCATTGATCATGGTATGATATGAAGACCTTGCCATAAGAAATATATAAATACAAAATATGAAAACTCTCTTGAATAGTTTAGGAAATATACCGGTATTGAATAGGTCAAATTTTTATTGAAAGTAAGTCAAACGTCAAGGTCGTACACCAAAGTATATCAAGGTCTTGCCATAAAGAATCTATATACAAATCAGATCCTTTGATCTGCTCGTGAACGTAGATTGCCACACTAGTGTATCGATGTGATCAATGTCATTGTATATGATACAAAAATAATGACTGTTATGCTGAAGTACCAGTAAGAAAGTGAACATGTCCTTGTGCATGAAAAAAAAAAAAACCCTATAAAACACTCCTCTTTGATCCACTGTAAACTGTAGGAGACGAGTAGATCCCTGGTCAGAACAATGTGAACATCACTAAATGATAATGCAGTATTGTACAAAGTTTCAAGGCTATCCGATAAGTGATATAGGAGAAGTGTTCACAAGCTATTTTACACTCCACCCCTCTTAGATCCACTATAACTTTGAGGATAACTATTAGATCATCCTGTCCCGACAATATGCACATCTGCAAATGGTAATGACGTATTGTACAAAGTTTGAAGTATTTCGGATAAGCAATATAGGAGAAGTGTTCACAAGTTAATTTTCATCCTACACCCCTCTTGGATCCACTATAAATTTAGAAAAGATAATTGGATCCTCCTTTCCCGACATTATGCACATCTACAAATGGCAATGAAGCATTCACAAGATTTGTACATACAGACGAACACCCTGACAGAAAGTACAAAAACAATGTATCCCCCTGGAAGAGCGGAGACGTGATAATGTCCTAATTTTAACGAACATTTCAGAATTCAACAACTTTTATTTCAAGATTATGAAAATATTTAAAAGATCTCTCATGTAAAATTGACATTCAGAAATGTATGTTAATTACGAGATGCATAAAGTGTTGAATTTAAACTTTAATTGAAACCTCTTTGTTTAGTCGAAACCGTTTAAAATTAATAGCAATTAAAAAAAACATCAACTAAACCTTATTAGAAACATATTAAAAGTTGTAACTTGGTTAAGAGTATGCAATTTCAGGAAATATCCGTTACTGGCGTTACATATTTAACTAAAGGTTATCAATCTTTTCCCAATATTCGTTCTCGATGATAAAGAATCTTTTAGACTTTCCTGAAGGCATACTGAACAAAATATCTTGACTTCTTGCACCTTAGCGCATCCGAGGATTCTTGGCCATCCAAACACCCTTTTTAGCCGAGTTTCGTAGCAAATCTCGGCTTTTAAATTGGCGAAGGATATTAGTTTGTCCGGTCTCTAACTTTCATACTTTATGGTACATCTTTGTGAGACTTAAATAACATGATCACATCCCAAAGAGGAAGGTTCCTATTTATTTTGAGGTCAAAAGGTCAAGGTCACTAAATGCCATAGATATGAGCTGGTCCGGTCTCTAACTTTCATACTACTAGGGGCATCTGTGTGAAACTTACATAACATGATCACATCCATAAGAGGAAGGTTCCTATTCATTTTGAGGTCAAAGTCACTAAATGCCATAGATTTGAGCTTGTCCAGTCTCTAACTTTCATACTACTAGGGGCATCTGTGTGAAACTTGCATAACATGATCACATCCATAAGAGGAAGGTTCCTATTCATTTTGAGGTCAAAGTCACTAAATGCCATATATTTGAGCTTGTCCGGTCTCTAACTTTCATACTACTAGGGGCATCTTTGTGAAACTTATATAACATGATCACATCTAAAAGAGGAAGGTTCCTCTTTATTTTGAGGTCAAGGTCACTTTGTCACTAAATGCCATAGATTTGAGCTTGTCCGGTCTCTAACTTTCATACTACTTGGTGCGTCTTTGTCAGACTTCCATATTTTGATCACATCTAAAAGAGGAAGGTTCCTATTTATTTTGAGGTCAAAAGGTCAAAGTCTCTTTTTCACTATATACTGTAGATTTGAGCTTGCCTCTAACTTTTATACATGTACTTGCTGGTGCATGTTTATCAGACTTCAAATCCTGATGACATTCAAGATTCATGTTGCTTTTGAAATCCAAAGGTCAAGGTCATTATCACACTAAATACCTATTGCGGCCATTCAAAGCTTCATACTTATAAACTATATTAGATACGTGCATGTTTTTACTTGGAATGGAAGCGTGCATAATTTTCCAAACTGCAACTCGGCCATACACATCTTTGATGCGTTTTAGCGATTTTCTTCTTCTCCATGAAAAATATCTAGAATTGAAATTCTTCATCCTTATCGATATACTACGTCATCATAGAGTACAACAACGTATTCATCAATTTCATGAGAGCTTGAATCAGATCTTTTGCTGCACTGGTGGCATCCGATTCTTCCAGTTCATGTGTAGACTCCACTAGGCATCTAACTTCCGAGACATCTGTTTTTGTTCGAATTTCCTGATAGTCTGCATCAGCTACATTATTCTGATTAATGTACAGTTGGGGATCCTTTGGGTGATTGTCAAAGATCGGTGTAGATTTATCCTCTTTAGGCTTTGTTGATTCCCTCCTCCATGATTCACAGTTGGTTCCATTATCATGCAATTACTACATGCAGTAGCAGCTTACGTTTCCGACTAGAATGATATTTGAACCCTTTCCTTCAACTGCATGGACATTGTATCCCTTACTGGCTTTGCATTCCACAATGCGATCTCCTTCGTTTCTTAACACTTCTTTTGCAACAAATCGAAATTTTACCTGTTTCAAAGAACAGTGCGTTGATTGAATCTAGCTAAAAGGTCATTCGCTTTCTGAGAGATAACTTTTCCCGATTTAACAGCTTCGTCTGCCAAAAGCTTTGTTGATTCCCCATCACAAGGGCTTTTATCGTGTCCTGCTGCAAAGAAATTCCATTTAGCTGTTATTCTAAATTGCAACTAAGTGAAAAATTGTTTTATTCCCGTACTGTGATGTTGAACTATGTAATGTCTGGGTCTGGACTTTTAACACCCTTTAGAATTTCTTTAAGAAACGTAACCACAGATGTGGAGTTGTGATTCTGGTTATCAGAAATAATTACGTAACTCTGATGTTGCAATTCAGGTCCCTCAGTTGGACGAGTATAAATCTATGTGGGATGTAAGGTAACGCCTGTCTGGTTCCAGTAGGCTGACTGGATTTCTTCTACACTCTTGCAGTGGTAATTTTCTGCAAAACCTATAATGGATTACTGCGTGATTAACAGAAGTTTCTCTTTTAGCAGTCTGATTAAAACCAGGCCTTTAATCTCGCTCCCCTTTTTCTTTGTCCGCTTCAACGAGCGGACATAGAAGAGAAGGTCTGGTTTTTATCAGACTGCTCTTTTAATAAACGTATCTGTTCATACTGGACTTTCTTCTCAGAAACATTATCTGAAAATTCCAGTTTGCTTTTCGAGGTGAGCAAGGGATTCTTCTTTTTTGTTTTAGTCACATGGACAACCCTCATCACCACATTTGTCTTCCACACATACACGCTTCCATACTCGACAATGGAAATCCACGTACCTGTTCAAATGGAGGATCTCCAACATAGGTTTCAGGGTTAAGCGACCAAACTGACGAATAGCTTTAAGAACAAGAGCCATGGTCTGATGCTTGGCACATAAACAGTAGTCCCGAGTTATGAAGGGAGTAGTTAGGATATATTTAGGTCGTGAGTCTCTGAAATGATTCCAGTGAGAGTTTATGGTCGGATTTTCGCTCAAGAACTTTTGTATGAATATCTTGACCTTGTCTGATTTCCCAGGCAGAGTACGACTAATATCATCTCTTGCTAAGAAGTTAATGACACGATTTTTAAATCTCATTACTTCCCCCATTCGCTTCTGTTTAATACATCATAAAGTCTTTGACTTTGATTTCCTACAGCCTTCAGTTTATTTCTACTCAGACCTGTCCATTTACTCAGTAAATTTGCGTCCCTGTACTTTCCACTATTGCGCCTGCTACAACCTTGTGAAGAATCTTCACTCTTCCAGGACTATTTGGATTTTGCAGACCTCACTTCATCCATGACAACGTTGCTCAATAAAAGCCGTTTCCTAGCTTTCCTTGCCTGTTTTTTTTTTTATTATTAATTTAACAGCATTTAGTTGGGTCTTACTCATTGGGTATGTTGGTTCTCGTTGACCCAAAGATACTTTTCGACAGAACTGCAGAAGTTACCTTTGTGTGGTCTTATGTTTAGATTTGGGCTTTTCTAACTCTTTCCTCGGTGTAGATACTTCTCTTGGTTTAATTTGCAAGGGCCTTGGCGATCCCCTTTCTAGGTCCTTTTCTCCTATTCGGAAATACCATCTTCACAACAAGTCTGCGACCAGGTTGGTTAAGTGAAGGAGTCTGTGCATCAAGGCTGTTATGGCCACTTGTAATTTCAATTTCTCCTGGGACATTCTGATGCAGTGATGTTGCTTGTGCCTCCTTTTGTCTTCTTCGATGACGTGTAACAGCTTCATTTAGTTTTATATTGCGCCTAAGGCGTTCTCTCCCTGTAAGTTGACTGGATGGTATGTATTTTTTTCTTCTTCTTTCTCTTTCCTTTTTTAGGTATTCTTCATTATTTTTTGCCTTTAATCTCTGTCTGTATTCTCTTTGAATCTCGGCTCTTGATTTGGTCATTTTCTGTTATAAAATGAAATATTTTCTCAGTTCAAAATGTCGACGAAATGATCGTTACATATATCACGGTACATATACGTTACCCAAGTTGACAAGGAGATATATTACAGATGTGTTCACTTTATTTCTTATGGATAGAGTGAACCCTAATTATTAGTGGATAATTGATTTTTAAAAGGGTGTTTTTATTGTCAAGACCTCTTTGTTCGGACTTTGTGTGTTCTAAATACATTAAATGCATATGTAACCTTTTTACATGCTGTTTTGCAGTGGTTTTCGTGAGGTAAATTCTACTTTTTATCAAGTAATATAAAATGCAATAGTAGAATGAATATTGGTACATTTTTGTAATTAGCCGAGTTGCAACGAAGTTGGTTTGGTGATGCGGGCGGACGGGCGTCAACAATTGGTTTCCGGCTGATAACTCGAAAAGTTTACAATCTAATCAAATGAAACTTTGATATATTGTTGGGTACCAGGTAAGGAAGACCCCTGTTGATTTTGAAGAAAAAAGTCAAAGGTCACGGTCACAGTGACCGAATATAGAATGAAAATTTCAGAAAAATTTGGTTTCCGGATGATAACTCAGAAAGTTTAAATCCGAATCAAATGAAACTTTAATATATTGTTGGGTACCAGATAAGGAAGACCCCTGTTGATTTTGAAGAAAAAAGTCAAAGGTCACGGTCACAGTGACCGAATATAGAATGAAAATTTCAGAAAAATTTGGTTTCCGGATGATAACTCAGAAAGTTTAAATCCGAATCAAATGAAAATTTGATATATTGTTGGGTACCAGATAAGGAAGACCCCTGTTGATTTTGAAGAAAAAAGTCAAAGGTCACGGTCACAGTGACCGAATATAGAATGAAAATTTCAGAAAAATTTGGTTTCCGGATGATAACTCAGAAAGTTTAAATTCGAATCAAATGAAACTTTGATATATTGTTGGGTAACCAGGTAAGGAAGACCCCTGTAGATTTTGGAGAAAAAAGGTTGAGGTCACAGTGACCGAATATAGAATGAAAATTTCTGAAATATTTGGTTTCCGGATGATAACTCAGAAAGTTTACATCCGAATCAAATGATACTTAAAGATATTGTTATGTACCAGGTAAGGAAGACCCCTATTGATTTTGGAGACTATAGGTCAAAGGTCAAGGTCACAGTGACCGAAAATAGATTTAAAATTAAAAAAAAAATTGGTTTCCGGAGGATAACTCGAATTTTTTTAAAATTTGAATCAAATGAAACTTGGATATATTGTTGGATACCAGCAAAGCAAGGCCCCTATTGATTTTGGAGAACAATGGTCAAGGTCACAGTGACCGAAAATAGATTGAAAACTTCAGACAAATATGGTTTCTGGACAGTAACTCGAAAAGTTTAAAACTGAAATTAGTTCTTCACACTATAAATATGCCACATCATTCCTGACTTTACAATGTATCCCATGCAACCCGGCTCATGCACCCTGGGTGCATATATTGATTTTTCTGTGTTATTTTCAAATTTGATACATACAAATACATCACAGCGTGTCTCTTGTTACAATCGGTAACGGACATTTCACGCTTTAGTGAGAGATATCACAACAATATTCGTTATTACATGGGTATTTTCTTGCATTAAAACTGCTCTCTATAACTTGAATAGTTTGTACACACTAAAAATTGTTTGATATATTCGTTATAAAAGCACTTATATTCACGTATGTAAACGCATACTCACGAGATCAGACTTCTTGTTGAATTTAACAGGAGTCACGTTGTTCAATCGTTCAAGGCCACTCAATGGCGGATGCAGATGTTCTCACAATTTGTCGCGAGTTTCATTTGCACCACACATTTCAGATTAGGATCAAATTCAAAGACAGTTTCATAAACTGCGGTAACGAACATATCGACACCCTAGTTTGCTAAGAACTTAACGGGTATATATATCAACGGTAATTTTTGACGGCAGCAAATGCGCTCATATATTCGTAGACGATTTCAAACATAATTTCTCATATTTGGCCTGTAACGAACATTACAGTCATAAACCTACGCATAGTGATACGAACGATGTTCAATATTTTGATATTTATCAATGCAAAACGGCGTAACAACGTGTTCTATATTCTGAAGAAATAGTTATAACTCTTGTGATAAAGCATTTCTAGTAAACATAACGAACATTACATCGATTCAGCTGGATGTAAAGATAATTCTCATTCCTGTAAACTAAAGTTTTCTCTTTGAAATCATTCAGTTTTCAGGCTGAAAAATGATATGTGTGTACATACAGCGCCCAAATTCTAGTTATTCTAGTAAATGTCGATAGTAACGAACATGTCATTTTCAGCTATATCATTTGAATTTCTGCACAGAAATAACGAACATGTCATTTTCAGCTATATCATTTGAATTTCTGCACAGAAATAACGAACATGTCATTTTCAGCTATATCATTTGAATTTCTGCACAGAAATAACGAACATGTCATTTTCAGCTATATCATTTGAATTTCTGCACAGAAATAACGAACATGTCATTTTCAGCTATATCATTTGAATTTCTGCACAGAAATAACGAACATGTCATTTTCAGCTATATCATTTGAATTTCTGCACAGAAATAACGAACATGTCATTTTCAGCTATATCATTTGAATTTCTGCACAGAAATAACGAACATGTCATTTTCAGCTATATCATTTGAATTTCTGCACAGAAATAACGAACATGTCATTTTCAGCTATATCATTTGAATTTCTGCACAGAAATAAACGAACATGTCATTTTCAGCTATATCATTTGAATTTCTGCACAGAAATAAACGAACATGTCATTTTCAGCTATATCATTTGAATTTCTGCACAGAAATAAACGAATTTCTTCGATTTTTATATTGTTTTTTTTTTTTAAGCAAACGAACCACCTTTACATCAGTATGATAATCACAATTCCGCTGATTTTCATGTGTATGTAATTTCGGGGCGACATTAATCGCACCCAATTACTGAGTTTAAGTGTAAGTACTTAATAAGTCTTGGAGCACTTAACCATATACATGTATATATAATCATATCTGTGCTATGATTTTTTTTTTAATAAGAGTAGTAAATATTTTTTGTATGTTTAAGATTGAGTAAAATAAGAAATAAGGCCAGGGCACCTCAAAGAACAATGACAGACTTCCTCGTTTATTTCATACAGTTATATGTCTAGTTATGATTCATAATTATTGAGTGTTGAATAAAATTGTTTCAGCTCAGGATGCTATGTTCAGAATTCTATCAAGATATGCTAAAGGTAGACATTCCTTTTAATGTGTTCTGTGAAATGCATGGTGTAAAATTAATAGAATCTGTACATGTTCTTGGAGTAAATGGAAATAGCATCATGTTTCTGATAATGCCTGTACTGACTGTGTCACCAGAAATCACAATGCAGACTCTGGTATCCAGTATTCACAGCAGCTATTGATCGTCGTCTAGAAAACCTGCCATTTGCTAGATTCGATGCCGAAAATCAATATGGAGTCCCATTAAACAAACATAATAACAGAAAATGTTGCTACGTAACGCATAAGGACACGTACTGCATGGTTGCTATTTCTTGCTGTTTATTCGTGTCCATAATAAATTACAAGAGACCCATGGGCCATAATGCTCATCTGAATGACATTTACTCAACAGATGAAAAAAAAATCTAACATGTAAAGCCGAAGGTAATCGGGATGACGCATCGGCAGAGCTACCCTTACAACAACCTGCACTAGGAATGCCATTTGTTTACTGTGAAAATACCCCCCCCCCCCCTGCGATTTCATAGTATGTTCGTTGAAGTTCATTCTAATTTGGAAAGGACTACCGACCGGTACATTTTGTGTGCCTGGGTGGTGTTGTGGTTAACTCACTCATTCCTCACAACTGTGAACCGAGTTCGATCATTACGATCAGCAGTGGTTGGATGTGAGATGTATGGTGGCATATTTCTGCCGCCACTTGTCAGATAATTATGTTGACTTGTCAGATGATTTTGCCAATTTATCCTTTTTCTTCTATCTTTTAATTTTGATATACAGTACTAATGCCATTTGTTAATATCTGCTTTCCGTTTTAATATTGACAAGTCAACATAATGATCTGACAAGTCAACATGATCTGACAAGTCAACATAAAGATCTGACAAGTCGACAAAAGATCTGAGAAGTCGGCATGGTTATCATTGTTTGTAATAATTGGATCCTCCCGTCCCACCAATATGCACATCGACAAATGGCAATGAAGCATTGTACAAAGTTTCAAGTCTATCCGATGAGCCATATACGAGGAGAAGCGTTCACGAAATTTTGTGACAGACAGACGGACAAACGGACGGACAGAAAGTACAAAAACAATATGTCTACCCCAAAAAGAGTGGAGACATGAATATACCGGTAAAGATAGACATATTTCTATATTATTCAGGAATACATTTATTGAGGAAAGGTTAAGGGAAATTTAGAAGCAGCAAAGTAACAGCGATGGCGTCCTAACGATCATTATCTCGACTTGTTAGATCTTATGTCGACTTATCAGAACATTATGTTGTAAAATGGATGACACATTTTGAGCGTGAAATCATTTTTATGGTTACCCCTTTTTTTTTTTTTAACTCTTATTATTTCACAAGTGGAGAACATTATCTGACAAGTCGACATACATGTATGCCACCATTGAGATGGAATTGTGGTCGCTCACTCGAGGACGTAGGTTTCCACATCAATGACCCCTTGCACCAATATCCGAGCCGACGAGAAGCATTTTTAGAAGAGATATAGATCTTGTTTGTTAATCGTCGTAAAATATGTAGTTATTGTATAGATTGTTTAACGTCCCGCTTGAGAATCTTTTATTCATGTGGAGACGTCACCATTGCTGGTAAAGGGTAATCTCGGCTGAGATTCGAGTCGGCTGAATATTTGGACTGAAGCCTTCACCGAATTTTGGAGCAGTCCATCATAATTCATGTCTGGAAATTTACTTTCAGCTTCGGCCGGTATTAGCAATTAATGTATGAACACTTAGATGACACTGCTGTTTGCTTCAAATAAGTTAGATGACTGTCAAACCAAATCAGTGTCACTATTAATGCTGCATTACTTACCATCTAAGTACCGGTATTTAAATTCCATAAAATAAATCATCTCTAAATTTTCCGTTCAAATGATCGACTTCCATGGCGCAATATCTTATCTCCCTAAATTGAAGAGTTCCTATAGTTTGTTTTTTAAATTAGCGATGTGTATGGCGCGTCAAATTAACATAAACTCAAATAATTGAAGATATCTTCAATTATTTGAAGATATCATCAATTCAATTATTGCTCTCTTTAATTGAATTAATGCTCGCATTAAATCAATTATTGCTCTCATCAAATGAATTAATGCGCGCTTCAATTCAATTATTGCTCTCATCAATTGAAATAATGCGCGCATCAATTGAATTAATGAGAGCAATAATTGATTTAATGCGCGCATTAATTCAATTATTGCTCTCTTCAATTCAATTGATGAGAGCATCAATTGAATTAATGGGAGCAATAATAGATTTGATTCGCGCATTAATTCAAATATTGCTCTCTTCAATTCAATTGATGAGAGCATTAATTTCGTAGAAATATTGCTCGCAATAATTGATTTAGAGCTCGGTATAAATAATTTGATGATCTCTTTAATTCAATTGAAGATATCTTTAATTATTTACAATGCTTTTGTATAAGGAATTAATGCGCGCATCAATTCTTTTAAAGAGAGCAACAATTCAATTAAAAAGATCATTAATTCAATTGTGGATATGTTGAATTGAAGATATCTTTAATTATTTAGTTGCTCTCTCTAAAAGAATTATTGCTCTCTTCAAATGAATTAAAGATATCATTAATTCAATTGAAGAGAGCAATAATTGAATTAATTCGCGCATTAAATCCATTATTGCTCTCATCAAATGAATTAATGCGCGCATCAATTCAATTATTGCTCTCATCAATTGATTTAATGCGCGCATTATATCAATTATTGCTCTCTTCAATTGAATTGTAGCGCGCATCAATTCAATTGTTGATATCATTAATTCATTTGAAGAGATCATTAATTCAATTAAAGCGCGCATCAATTCAGCAGAAGAATTAATGCTATCATCAATTCATTTAATGCGCGCAACAATTCAGAATTGAAGATATCATTAATTATTTGAAGAGATCTTTAATTAAATTGTTTCGCGCATCAAATGAATTGATGATATCTTCAAATAATTGAAGATATCTTCAATTATTTGAGTTTATGTTAATTTGGCGCTCCATAGATATACAAGTCGGTATGTGAAGAAATCTGATAAAACAGACTATAGGAACTCTTCAATTTCAGGAGATAAAATATTGTGCCATAGAAGTCACCATTTGAACGAAATATTTAGTGATTGTTTTCATTTAAGGATATTCATACCTACAGACGGTAAACAATACAAAATAGTGATAGAGAGTGTTTTACAATCAAATCACTTATCTGAAGCGAACAGCAGTGTCACCTAAGTGCACCATAGCTGAGAGTAAATTTTCAGACATGAGTTATCAAGGACTGCTCCGAGGTAGATTCGGTGGAGGTTAGCCGAGCCGAATCTTAGACGAGATTAGGTAAAGGGCTAGACCTATGCTAGGCGCTTACGACCTTTAAACGGGGGGGGGGGGGGGGGGGGGGGTCTTTCTCGTGCGACTCGGGGCCTCGTTTCGTGCGTTCTCATCCGAAGGAACGCCCTGGGCATTTAGTCGCCTTTTATGACATGAAATGGGTACTGAAACCTATTCTAACCCGGATTCCCACAGAATTTGTTGTAAAATAAACAATGTTTTAAACTTTTTAAAAAAAAATGTGGGAAGAATTTTCTAAATATGCAAGGTAGCATAAAGCTATATAAATCTGCACGATTTTAATTATCGTTATTTATATCCCTAAACATGCATTTCAATTTTGTAATTAGTACTCTAGGTAGAGACTTGAGACTAACTCGAATATTGTAAATTCATGAATTTGGTTGATATATTTCCCCAGACAGAGCACATATTATTGATAAAATTTTGTTATTACATGTATCAATCCAAAATTTTATATGAAAATATAGTTTCTTGGACAATTATTCAAAACTTTCAAATAAATCTCTGCTTTTTTTAAAGCTCACGTGATCTATAAGCTCAAATGAGCTTTTCTGATTACCGGTTTTTTGGCACCCGTCCGTAAACATTGTGGATTTCTTCCCCAGAATTACAGGGCCAATTTCAACCAAACCTGCCGTAGAGCATCCTTGGGTAAAGGGGATTCAAATTGGTCAAATGAAGGGGCGCACCTTTTTTTTAGGGGGAGGTGATTAAGAAATAGCGAAAATATTGTGTCGTGTATTAAAGATTTTCTTCTCAAGAACCACTTGACCAGAAAAGAAAAAACTTTCGAAAATCTGAGAGCTCCTTTAATGAGTGGAGATTCAAAGATGTCGAATCATGACAAGGGGATATATTATGTTACATTGAGGCTTCCCCATGTTGTGTGGATTCAAATCCAGTTAAGTCACAACCCTATAGGTCTAGGTTGGAGTCATAATATGTGTCAATTTTTTTATGGGATTAAAGAGGGTGGGGATCTTTTTAAAATCTTCTAGAGAACATAGGATCAAGGTGACTTAAGTGAGCACTGTGGCCTACGGGACTCTTCTTTGTATTGCAACTTGTGTCACCAGGTGTGACGCAACATTGGAGGGTTCGGCTTTGTTGGTACGCAGTTTCGGGTGTTTTTGGGGTTTGTTTGTTTGGGTTTTTTTTTTGGATGAATCATGCAGAGGATGTCAAATCACGTGTATGACACACAACAAGAAAGGTGTCTACTTCGAAACATATTGGAATATACTCCACACCATTAAGTAGTCATTCACCATTTGGAAACAATTATTTCTTTGCTGTTTCACTGAGGACATCCACGAAGTCCCTTTATCCTGAGCTAGAGACAATACACACTGCTTTGGAGAAACTATATTCGTTAAGAGAAAGATGAGTTTTTTTAACTTGTAGCTTGTGAAAATTTTTCACTTGATAACATCTTTCCTTGTACACCATGTGTGGCTCTTCATCATAGGCTCCCTTTGAAAGCCAAAGGGTTGACCTTTTTCTCATGACTGAAACAGAAGTAATAAATACAATATTGCAACATACCTTACGCACGAACTACCCGTGGAATTATCAAGTCTTTGAGAAAGGAAACCAAAAATAAATAAATAAATAAAATAAATAAGAGAATAAAAAAAGAAAAGAATGAAAAATAGACTCTATCTAGCTAAGGAACAAATCCCAGGGTATTTGTATGTTGAAGGCAAAATATACCAATGTAAAATGATGCTTCGAAAAATATTTGTTTTCACCATTTAGTAATATTCCCCCATCTTATACAGCTTCAAAATGTTTTAGACAAATATCAAAGAAAAACCCGGACACCATCACTATTGAACATCCAATGCATCGAACCCCTGTTCCAACTGGAACCGAACCCACACTCCAACATGTTAACAGTTCTAAAAGGCTAGATATCATTTCCATAAATTGCAGAACCTGCCAAATCACTAATAGCGACAGCAACACGATTCTTTACAGATAAAATCAAAACTTAATCCAACGAATGTTTTTCAGCTTCATCCCAAGGGGTCGACATTTTTTTTAAATACATTTATCTTAAACTATATCGCTATATATTGGCCTCGCCTTGTAATCTCCTGCTGGGGCAGGGGGCAAAGAGCTCACACATGTAATTAGAGAACTTGGTGTACATATGATATACAATGTATCCATGCAGTTTATGAGGGGTAATGTCTTATATCTTACAATTCAAAGTAGGTTTTTTTTTTAAACAAAGCATTTAGGTGGTGGACCCTTTTCTGCTGCTCCTAAATATTCATTTTACTTTTGCCTAGTGTATGTTAAACTATAGATGAAGTTAGGATATCAACAGCAAATAACCAATATTGACCCTTCTCTTGATTTGGAACCTCTTTCATTCACAGTTCTGGTATTCTTTCCTACTTTCCGTAAATATACATTTTCTTTTTATATAGATCAGCAAAATTAGATAAGAAATCTTTCAACTGATAGAGACATTTAATCACTACAACCCCACCCTGGTACCAAAACCCCTACCCCTGGGATCATTTTCATAAGGATCTTAAAATCATCGTAGAGTATTGACATCTCTATAGGGATTGGTAACTGAAACGGATATCAAAGTTACAGAAATGTTTTTATTGAAGAATTTATATGAATTATGGATCAAAATAAAAATGTACTGTATAATGAAAGAAATATTGTTTTCAGTTTGTAAATTTCTCATGTTCATAATGTGATGAAACTTTTAAGCAGTGACCTCACAATGCACAAAGAATGCAAATGGTGATATGCGCGACTTTATGCGCAATATTTCGAATTGGGTCCATCGTCCTTCAAATCAAAGACATTAATAACATATATTGGTACCGTATAAGTTTTACATTATGACCCCTGGGTCGAGGCCTCTGCTGGTGGACTGTTAGTCCCCGAGGGTCTCTACAACCCTGTAGCTAAGTACTTCGTTACTAGCTTGAAAATACGGATGTATATTTAATTGCTGTTATAAAATTTAAAAATTCATTTCAAAATTAAGGATTATCTCCCTCACGCATAGCTCTTATCCTTAGACGAATTTGACTCCACTTTTTGGCACACTGTTTTTCCCTATAATAGCTCTAAAGCTTCATTGTCATTTCGGATTTCAAACATTTCGGTTGAGCATCACTGAAGAGACATTATTTGTCGAAATGCGCATCTGGTGCATCAAAATTGGTACCGTATAAGTTTTACATGTTATATATGTCTCTGTTAAAATTCAATTTTAAAGAAATATGAATACAACTCAATTTAACACCAAAACCAAAATTTTGCACACAGGAGAAAGGTAGATTTAGAAAAATTTGTAAGAAGAAACAAGATAATTTGAAACAGCTACCTCTACGTGAACTAATTGAGAATTTTTCATCAGTCAAATAACAGTTGGAATGCTGATATTCAATATTTCGGTTTATAGAGTCAAATTGAATTTTAAATGAAATATAGTCTAAACGAACTTGGCATTAACTTCACTTTTGGTACTCCAACTGCCCTTTCAAAAGACGAAATTCTTCAAAACCATGCTTCAATTTTAGGCACATTTTGTTATCCTATAGTTGGTGGGTCGAATGAATATGAGTTACCGTACCTATACTATATTCCTAAACTACACAAAAACCCTTACAAAGATACATCGCTGGATCCAGTAAGTGTTCTACCAAGCCCCTATCTTTACTCCTCGCGAAAATATTAACAGTTGTGAAGAAGAAACATCAAACTTACTGTGCGACTACATATGCCAGAAGTGGTGTAAATCAAATGTAGATTCTAAAACATTCTAAAGAACTTTTAGCTAACTTGAAATTGCAAAACTTTTCTCAGAACACGACCATTCCTCACGATAAATTAAAGACCAGAATTTTTGAAATCATAGACAGTTGCTTCTTCAAGAAAAATGGAAAACGGAAATATTCACATCAAGTGATCAGTCATCCTAAAAATTACTTTGTTAAACACCACTCTAATTCCACGCACAAGTATTCTGAAGTTGAAATAAAAAATATGCTAGAGTTCCTCATTGACAATATCTTCGTGGTCTTTGGTGATCAGGTCTTCCAACAGTTTGTTGGAATTCCCATGGGCACGAATTGTGTTCCTTTGTTAGCTGACCTGTTTTTATATTCATATGAAGCAGAATTTATGCAGAAACTTCTACTTGAGAAGAAAAAAATTATTTTGTAATTACTATTGTATTCAATGTGTTTGTGAACATTCTGAAGATTTTCTAGTTATGATCTTAAATTTCGCCACCTTTTTGGAACATACAAAATTTCACCAATATCTTAGACCCTATGTCTTTAAAATATCTATAAAAATAATTTTTAATTATATAGTCTATTCTCGCACCCTTTAATTTAGAGATGCATACGAATTTAATGCGAATTAGTTTACTTCGCATTAAATATTACCGCCGTGTGAACGCTATTTAATTCGAATTAATTTAATGCGCATTATTTTACTTCGCATCAAATTTAATGCGAAGTAAAATTTAATGCGCATCCGTGTGAACGAGGCAAAAGGTTAAGAGATAATGTAGCTTCTGTTTCATTCAATATATCTTCTATTTTAATACTCCAATTTGTATTTCAGTTTTTTGATTAATGCTACAAGTAGCTGAGACCTGGAACTGGTTCAGATGTTGTAATTCATTAATTTGGTTGATTTAATTTTCCAAACAGAACACCGATTCTTCAAAAAGTTTGTATAAAATTCAGTATTTTGCTATTAATTAAAAAAATTTAAAGTTTAAGATAAGACCCAGAAATTATGACATTTTAGAAAGTGACATTACTTCGAATGTCCTTTTAAACTCTTAATTTCATATTTAATTTTTTCGTACATCAAGTGCAAAAAGGTCATTATTTCCGTTACTAGCATTAAACTTCTTTCTCTTAAAATCTGTAGTTAGTATCTATTTCGTGTATTGATTGATTTGTGTTGATTGTTGTGTTGACACCAACAGACAAATCAAGTTTAATTGAATAATTCTTTGGTCAATTTTATATGCAAAAAGGTCATGTTTAGAACACTGTACATAGCTCAATAACAATTAGCATTGCGACCCCTGTTTTTCGTTTAAATATCTTAATTCTCCATCAATGTAGAAATCTAAAATATACTTCCCAAAAAACTGACATTACTCCAAATCTCAGGTGCGAACCTCTTTGAAGACATTCTAGAGACCATGTTGTCACCTAAATTTTGCTACTCGCAGTCAAGAGATTTAGATGGCAACATTTATCCTATGACAGAGAATCATTCTGGTCCGAGGCAAAACAAAAGAAATTACAATCAAACCTCATTATCTCGAACTTGATGGTGCCGGGAAGAAACTTCCAAGATATCCGAGATGTTGAGTTTAAAATACGCAAAGAAAACGTAGTTGGGACTTCCAACTCACTCCGACATATCCATGGTATTTTGAGATTTCAATGTTTGCAATACCAAAGATTAACTGTACATGGTCTAGGGATCTAAATGGTTTTCAATATATTTGGGATCTAAATCTATTAATATTTGAATATATCTATGAAAGGGTGTGGCTACAGATGGTCCTTAGTCACAAGGAACAAGAAAATATATGGTTTTGGGGTGTGGATCTCAAAATAATGGACCATTTCTGTTAGAAGAGTTAAAGGATTCTGCCACCACTGACAATAACAGGCAACAAGCACATTGCCATTAGAAACACTCATGTGAGCCAAAACCATGACACAATATCTTTCTTTTGTTTTAATTTTCTTCCGCATTTGATGTAGAAGGATATCATATTTGTATATATAATAAACAAGATTACCTCATACATTCACTCGTACATGCATTAATCAGATACTAATCAGTACAAACATCAACATTGTTTGGCATCAGGGGTGGCATGAAATACATGAGTTAGAGCATTAGGTACATCTAAATTCAGTTCATTCATTCAAAAATTCTTTTGTACAAATAAATAACAAATAATTTACTCTACGCACCAAAAGCTGCTCATGTTTTTGAAATTCATATTACAAGATCAATTTTGAAACTGATCTACAAGTGCAAAGAGATATTACCTTTCAAATAAAGCCACGAAATGTTGAAACTCAACTGTAGAATACCAAACGAACACACAAGGCAGAATTAACAAGTATACAAGTTGGACAAAAGCAGTTTAAAAGCTTTGTCAGAAACAAAAACACAAAATACATGCCATGCAACCCCTCCCCATTCACACCTCAAACAAAATGATGAAAAATGAATCAAGTTAAACCTGTTAGAAGTGGAAAAAAAAATCTGTTCTCAAGAAACTTGATTTACATCTTAAAGCAATCTAATTCAAATTAGACATGAGACCAGTTCGCAAACTCACATGCGAGTATGAAAGTAAATCTAATTTTAATCAGATTGATATTAAAGAAACTTTGAATTTCTAAGTGATTTTAACATCAACACATATGTCATTGATGAAAAATGTACATGTACTTGAATGATGATGTAATACAAATCTACCACGATTATATCGATACTGATGTACAATGTACGAACTAATGTTATACACTAAGACATATGCACAATACAAATGATCTAGTATACCCAAATATCTGTGATCTATGATGATTTTGCTAATATCACATCAGAATATCACAAAACATTAAATCAATTCCCTGAAGGTTCTTTGGAAGATTGCGGAATGCACACTTGTACGAAAACCATTTTTCTCTGCATTTATTTGATCCATTATCAATGATACAAAAAATATACTCGTTTAAAAAATATATATATCCATAAACCAAAAAACTTTCAAATAAGAAATGTTTGAAATCCCTGAACAACAATTACATCCATGATTTATAATCTTCATACACATATCTGAGTATAAAATGGATTTCATTCTAAAACAATATGTACATGTATAAACAATTTTATACACGTATTCCAAACACAAGCATTCATCATTTGCATTCAAACCGTATCAACTCTAAAACAGCCATCTCAGTGCTGCCCAGAGAGCGAAGCACTGTAGCAGAGGGAATGTCTACTCTTGCGTTTAGTTGTCCGTCTCAGGGT
The DNA here is from genome assembly GCF_947568905.1 of Ostrea edulis. Classification (NCBI taxonomy): domain Eukaryota; kingdom Metazoa; phylum Mollusca; class Bivalvia; order Ostreida; family Ostreidae; genus Ostrea; species Ostrea edulis. The sequence goes on from NC_079167.1 coordinate 51,923,966, forward strand.
CATATAACTAGTAGCACCTTGTTTTTCTGAGCACCTTGGAGAAGACATTTCGGAGTCACTGGAAACATTTTTCCTTGCAGTATTCAATGTCCAGATGTGCGAAGAATGTCCAGAAATGCCTAGAGGTGATTTTGGCACAAATGCATAGGAACACGACGGTGAATTTTCTGTTACTGTATTTGGGGAAGAGGAAACTCCAGATGAAGATTCCTGGTAACATGACTTTTGGGGTGAATTATGGGTAATTTTATCTGATGGGATGGTGGAGAATGAGAGGTTGAATGGCATTTCAACATTTTTGTCTGATTTGGAGATACTGGCGAAGTAGGTATCACTCTCTGACCCACATTCCAAGTCTGAAGGACTGCAATGATCCTCACTGGAATCTACAGGAAGACATGTAATTTGATAAAATGTGAAAAATTTCTATGTAATCTTCTTAGACTGAAAGTCATGTCCTTTCATTCTCTCTCTTTATCTAAAACAAACAGGATATTTTACCATCATATTCTTGGAAAGAATCTTCCTCATCCTCTTGATCGCCAAAATATCCTGACATAACAGATTCATCCATGATGACTGAATTGTCTTCAATAGATGGAGTGGCTGCATTCTCTCTGTCTTGTAAATGTGGGTAAACTCTACAGAAATAAAACAGCCTACATTATTTCACAAGAAAATCAATTTGACTATCAAATCAGAGCAATTCTGCAACTCATATTTATGAATTTTACCAAGTCACATCATACCTTTCACACTTTCTCTTTTTCCTAGATGGTGACAAAATAAGCTCATCTGCATTCCGGAATTTGACACAGACATCAGTACCCTGTAGGATATGCTCAGTAACTCCCAGCATAGCGCACAGTTCTTCATAACTCATAATAGGAATCTCACTGACTTTGTGGAACTTTTCCTCTGCATACCGCAGTTTGACAGCTTGTAATTTCACATCTCGGTGATCTACCACAGACCCTTCTAAAAAGCTGCAAATGAGATTTTATTTCTTTTTTAATGCATACAATATAAGTGAATGGGATTTTATTTCTTTTAATGGCATATTATTTTACCACTAGAGTAATTTTACCATGCTTCTAAAATGCTACAAATGAGATTTTATTTTTGTTAATGGCAAATTATTTCACCACCAGACCCCCCCCCCCCCCCCCCCCCCACCCCCCCCCCCCCAATCATCTAGTAACTATTTTAAGATATGTAAAGTCTTACCACTTTTCATGCATATGGAAAGCACAACGACTTATATCTTCTATGGTGAATCCACTGAACTCTATCATTTTGTCTGGCCACGGCATTTCTGTGATAAATGATAACATATTCTTTAAGTCACCATATAATAAATTTTGCATACAAATTTAATAATATAAATGCTTGTCAATATAAATGAACACAACTGAAAAACTTTACTTGTTAATTTTCATACCTAGCTTCATTAGCAGCCTTGCTAAAAGGACACAGCTAGCAGCAATTTCTGCCGGACTGTACTGTCCCATCTCAGCCTGAAGGAGAGTCAACTCACAGATGTACTCGGCCAGACAACTGCACTTCTTGTCTAGTCCAGCAACACTGGAGAAGATCTCAACGAAATCGAGACTATTGGGAACCCGGATGTTCCCTTTCAGTGTAGCAGTTATCTCTCCCATCATTCTTACTACATCCTCGTACTTGTACGTATTGTCGGTAAGCCAGGCTGCCTCGCGGATGGTGATAATGTCTTTTCCAAGAAACCTATTAAAAAGGGAGAAAAATTTCAGCTGATGTGTTTGTAAGCATTATGAATAAATTCTTCATCACCAGCAGGGATTTTTTTTAAGGGTCTGTAGGGGGGAGAAAAAAGGACCCATTCCCAATGCCAAAAAGCAGGTACTTTCCCCAATTTTTGCTTTAAAATTCCAAAACAATGAAAACAAATCAAAGCAGGGTAGCCTTATTGTTCATAAATCTTCTTCAAAGGCCTTTTTGCTTCAAAATTGTTAAGTAAACCTAATTTTGTTTGGCCTCTGCTTATTTGAATGAGGTAAGCTTTGACCAAATTGCAAGTCGGAAGGAGTCCATTTATTCCTTAATGTACTGGTTTGGTTCTCTTTGAATCCATGGATTTTTTCCCCCAATTTCAAGCAAATTTTGCTGTTTTTTCCAATTGGAAAGGCCCTTGAAATGAAGACCTTAAAAAAACCCTGCCAGTACATGTATTAGATTGCATGAGAGAGAGAGAAAAAAAGAGAGGTAGAGAAAGAGGTGTAAGTGTCTGTATATGTATTTCCCCTCCTAAGAGTTTTGATTTATTTTTTCTCCTGTACAAGAGGTACCAAATGAAAAAAGTAATGCTCCATCTTACCTTGAACACAAAACCATGGCTGATACCCCTAGAAGTTGAAGTTTGGATCGAGTTGTTTTGTGACACTTTAGGTAACGATCTACTACACTAACTGCAATATGTAGAGTGTGACTAGAGAAGTCTTTCATTCCTGCTATTTCTACCAACCAGTCTACTAAAATATACCTGGAAAAAAAAACAACAAAAAAACACATAAATCCATTGTAATTTAAATGCTTAATATTTCCCCCCAAAAAAATCAGTTGGAATTGCAGCTCGCCTGCTGAAGATGGTCCATTTCTCAGGCGGGCTGGAACAAAATTTCATATGATGGCCCTGCAGTCAGGCTAATTCTAACAGCCAATGTACAAAAAATGTCACAAATATGCTTTCATAGTAAATTCATTTATGTACAATAATAAACATCATAAATCAGGCCTGGCAGATTTTGAACAGGGCTGGCAACTTTTGAGTGTAACCAGCCCTGTGATTGGCTCGTAATTTTGTCATGTTTCTGACCCTGCAAAAATCATGACAATTGCTACACTCTCATATAAATATACTGTACATGCACTATATTCAAGAAATAAATTTTACATACATGTATTTTTGAAAATACATGAGAATATAAATTGCGATGCTTCACAATGCATACTTTTCATGAAGCGCTAACACACTTCATATCATATATATGCAGGTGTGAAGCATGTTCATACCCTCATGCATTTTCAAAAATGAAATTCATTTTACTTTCATTTCTGTAAGAATTCCCAGCTGTTGAAATAGATGTACTAAAGTATAATATTCATCAAAATTCATACATGCATAGTTCACAACTGCACGGCATTCATGAGGAAATGGCTATCATTACAATTGGTAACGATATCAAAGACAAAAACATTGGGAATGTAAATCATATATATATATCCTACAGAAAACTTCAATGGCATTTTATCATTATTTAATACCAGATGGTAAACAGTGTATGAAATTCCAGTCTACCCACACACTCATGATGCAGTAAATCAAGTGAGGGTGCGGGTGTTTTAATTTCATATAGCGCTAGCGGTGTAAATATTTGTATTCTGATATTTTTTGGGGGGTTTGATATATAATTTGCCTCTTCTTTTGTCACAAAAGAGCTTGATTGTCAATTTCAAAAAGAAAATGCAAGCATTTTTCAGGGGTTGTTGATAGTTTAAGCCAATATCTTTTACCTTCATAGTTGATTCTAAATGTCAATCCAATTTCGTAATGCCCTATGACTGTGTTACATAGAATTTACAAATTTTATATAATCATGATATTCTGGTAATCTTATTTAGCCATCAGGTAATCTTATAGCTACGGATATTCTTAATGTGCTTGTCATGGCTTAATCCTACGATTTTAATTCTATCTTACAATAATCATGTCTGTCATAAAAATGTGTGGTAGATTCACAGGCTGTACATACCAGACATTCAGGATACATCCATGATGTTTATTGTTAGGATGTCACATGATCGACTTCAACACGATTCTTGTAAGCTCAAGTTGATAATGAATTTGTGTTAGTTGTGCAATTCATATACACTTATTACTTCCGAATGCATATATACTTATTACTTTCAAATGCATATACACTTATTACTTTCAAATGCATTTTTTTTTTTTATTTCAGATGGGCTGTCTGGCTTCCAGCTTGACTAAAAGACTTTCTGTATAGTGAGCCCTGTTGGTTCACCTGTGTTTTGGCTAATTTCGTACACTGCTGGTAAACGACACATATATTTACCTCATAGAGGTTGTAAGTTCCTGAGAAGTTCTGAAGCATTCCTGAGTATTTGCTGGGGTTGTAGACTGGACTAGTTCTTGTACAGACATGGCTGCCTGTTTCTGGGTTATACCTCCATACACTCCATTTGCATACATTTTACACAGTGAAAGCTTGCTATCTAAATGGTTCATTTTGGCAATCTCTCGCAGCTGTCGTATACTCTCTAGTTTTCTTGCTCTGTCTGTACTCTACAAAGTGAAACAAAAATAAACAATATCTTTTGATAATTGTAAATTCTACACAAATATGAATTCAAGCTAGCTTAAATATGTCGAGAAGTTTAAACATTCTAATCAACCTACAAAATAGTTTTGGTACTGCTTTTGCCATAACAAGAATGCAGCAGACCCAGATCCAAGCTGACTAGCGTTGTTGAGGAACACACCAGATTCAGCAACCTGCTCCTTGTCATCCAGTAAAAGCAAAGTTTTGGCAACACACACATTCACATTTTTGGTATCCTGTTTGTTATTCTGCAATGAAACTTGATAAATTTAACATTTCTAGCTTTTCTGAGGCATTTTTATCAATTGATGTAAAGTTTATGGTGACTTTCTTTTGAAGAATTAAGACTGTATCTTACCTCTTGTAGGTAATTTTTCATGTAGGTGAACACACATTCTTTACAACAAGCTCCATTGATTGACCAGGGTGGACGGATAAAGAGCCAAGTGAAGGGTTCATATGGGGTCATGGCCTCAATCTGACAAAACAGCTCAGCGGCCTTAATTCCATTACTTGTTACTTTCTTCCCTTCGAAATCACCGGGTACTGAAGTGAAGAAAATAAATATATCAATGTCAAATTATTACATAATAGCAATACAGTGATAATGGCAACTATGATATTCTATTTAGATACAGCAGGGGGGGGGGGGGGGGGGGGGGGGGGGGGGGGGGGGGGGGGAGGCAGGGCAGTATTAAAAGGAGCAATACCAATATTTTTTTTATAGCAGTTTAAGATGCAATCCATCACAATTTGATGAAAAGGAGAACAGAATATTTATGTGGTCACTTGCAACTTTTCAGAGAACAATTTACTAATGACTGAAATTTGCAACATTTCAAAGAACAATGTAACATGTTTGCATTTAGTTAGTAACAGACTGAGAGCAATGCACTAGATTGTTGTAGACCAGAAACACCCATGAATGGATACTCATATCAACACTTCACTGCAAGTTATTTCTCTTTTCAGGATCAACCAAAGGTCAATAGGTAAAAAGCCAAGTTTACCAAATGTAAGGGGTTACTACTGTGAAATTATAAAGTTTTCATACAAGTTTATGGGTTGTCTTGCTGTGCGGCATTATTGGAGTTGACTACAAATGATGGAAAAATAACAATTGTCAAAGCTACGGAACAGAAAATTACAAAGGCCAATATTATAGGGTTGTTGAACTTATATCGGTGAATATTGGCACGAGTTGGCTGTGAAAATGCACGAGCTTGCGAGTGCATTTTGACAGCCAACGAGTGCCAATATTCACCTATATAAGTTCAATAACCCTTTTATTATATAGCTAAAGTATTTGGTTGTTAAGTTATATCCATTTTCACTCAAACTACTCCAAAATAGACGAGAATTCATCAATATTGCCAGTGTGCAATAACAGCATGCATTTCTTAACTGTTCAATATTTAACCCGTCATTAATGCATGAAGCAAACTGATTTTGTAAATGGGGACATCATAATTTATGTACAGTAAAACAAAATGCTTAAGTAAATATCAAATACCGGCTCTGTCAAATTCGGAGGTCCGTCGTCTGCCATTTTTGCTTGTTTACGTCGTTACGGTAACGTCAATATTGAACGCTCATACTCGAAATGTTTCGGGCGTATACAATTTACGCAATGTAAAGTTAGCGTTCAATAAATTCTCAGGATATTGATCGCTAACATTCTCTAGATTTTACGCAGATTTTATATTAGACTATTTATTAGCTATATAATAAAGGGAAATACACATTTTTTTCATCACAAGATGGCAGAAAAGGGACATAAATTGTGGAATGGTTGATTCATGTAATGAAAAACAACTGCATTGTCACTTAAGATCAACAGCCATGGGGATCTGGGTTAGAATTGGTCCTCAGTACCCTTTGCTTGTCACAAGAGGTGACTAAATGAGACGGTCCTTCGGATGAGGCTGCTAAAACCAAGGTCCCGTGTCACAGCAGGTGTGGCATGATAAAGATCCCTCCATGCTCAAAGGCAGTAAGCGCCAAGCATAGGCCTAAATTTTGCAGTCCTTCACCGGCAATGGTGACGTCTCCATATGAATGAAAGACTCTCAAGAAAGATGTTAAACAATATTCAATCAATGAATCTTAAACAGATATCATTGTTGGGTATCCACTTTAGTGATGGTACACAAACCAGTTTCAAATGTATGAGGGCATTGTTTTGATTACCAAGTGCTGACATGTTTTAGTGATGTGTCTAAATGATACCCAAGTAGATATATTTGTTTGTCATACTATATGGAAAATGATGCGTGTATTATGGTACGTATCAATTGTTAGCTGAATATTGCGATACATATTGAACGGTCAATGTATTGTTGCAGCCATATCTAGCCTATGAACAGATCTGAATTTTTTTTGCTATAATAACATCTGTAGAATAAGTGCACAGCTTTGCAAAAACATCCTCTAACATCAATTTGAACCACTATCTTGTTAAAATTTAACAACCAAACCTCCAGTAATCAGAAGAAAAAAAATTATTTTAATATTTACTTACATCCTTCATTGTAAAGGTATGCTATTGCCATTTTGATAAGAGCTTCCATGTTTCCAAACTTTGCAGCTCTACAGACAAAAAAATGTGGAGTTAGATATTGAGCAAGCCTAATATTACATGTAAAATATAAAATTTCAATTCAAATTGTTTTTCCATCTCGAATATTTATGAATATCATAAATTTCTGAACTTGAGAATAAAATTTACTTTTCAAAATAATGGATATTATTAGATGATGGCCATGTGTCTTGAAAACTAGCTGCATTCCATACTGTTGAGCAATCATCAACTATATCACGAAAATGGAGTTTACCTACAAAGACAAAATAATGTTGAAAATGCACTATATTTAATCAATATTGGTGGTGCTAAGATTTCAGATTTTGGTTAGATTGACAAGATTTTCCTGAACTTACAGCTCGCATGCTGAGGACATCTTTGATGTGAAGACCCTTCAGTATGCACAGAATAAGTTCCTCTGGAAGATTCCATATCGATATCTGGCTGCTACGAGTTCGTGGCCCTAAATGCATGTGGACGGGGATAAATGTATTTGGAGATTTTAGCCGATGTAGTGCTGACAAAACTGAAAAAGAAAAGATGTGCAATCTGAAATTACGATAATCAGATTAATTTTTTACACTGTAACTTCGGCAAGAGAAAACTGATCTATAGATTAAGCATGAATAATACAGGTGGAGGCTATTTAATGATTAATAATTAGAAACATTCAATCCTAAAGGAAATTAGTGCTATTGTCAATGAATCACAATGGTAAGAGTCTTAACAGGATTATCAGAACCTGCTTTAATGCTTACTTCATTGATCATGTATCTAGATAAAAACCATGAGTTTGCAATTTCATTCTAGGTAATGATAATTTGTATAAAACAAATAATTAATTATTGCATGCCTCATTTTATTCAATCTTATTTAAACTGTAAATTATCATAATGTATAGATGAACCTCGATAACATTATAGCAGTAATTGAAATGAATAAAAATATTTGATTTCTGATCTCCAAAATGCCAGTGTCACTTTTCTAACTTACCTAATGAATATACAAGTTTAAACATATAATATGACATAAGATGCACATGTAAATCCATTGCCATGCCTTCCAAACAATATTTACAGTTGGCCCTTGTACTGCATGCAAGACAAGGGCACTGATGTGTAATGTTACAAACATATTTATAACATCGCTGCCCTTGATAGCTTGCTACATATCAGCAAAGTCTGTAAATTCATCATATAGATTTTTTTTTAATCCCAGCATGATTATTACGCTGACAGGTGTCAAATGTATTGACGTGAAATATTAAGGCATGATAATCAAAATACTACACAAACTGTCACAAACAAAATGTATACTTACAGAATTTCACAAGAACCATATTTATAAGTCCTTGTGGACAAAATGTTAAATGTAAGTACCAAATAACTTGACCATCAATGCATTAAATGCAAATAGCGTCGAAACAGTACAGTTGTATTCTATAATTAGTAACAGCTAAAGAGTACCCGCATTTGATTGGTTGGCAACGTAAACAAGCAAGCACATGTTTGAACCGTTGTCCAATTAAAAACGTTGAAAATGAACATGTTTGTTGACATTCACTGTCCTCCATTGATTTCAAATAAACACGTCCAAACATATACAGTCTATAATGATATTCGCTAATATTTGCATGGATTTACATATTTCGTCGCGTTCACAATAGGCTATATAGACAAGCTGTAAAATTAGATAATATTGATGACATTCAAAGAGACATCTGGTTAGTATCGATGTGAATTGATATTATAGCGACATACTAAACTAGTCTTAGAGTGTGCGACATGTAGAGCACGAGATTTTTTTTCAACAGCTCGATGTCAGAGTTCGGGTTAATATTTCAAACGGGTCAGTTTATGCCCGTTTCTTAAAGGGGATAAAATTAAAGATAGTGTAATCATATAATCTAGTTGTTATACCAAAAAAATTTTTTTTACATCTAATATAATTTTCTATGCATTTTCAGAATAGTATTCCCATAACAATGCTCCAAATATTCTAAAAACAGGCTCAATCAACAGGTTTGCGAGTTTTAAAAGTTTTTGATTGATCTAAACTTTGAAGTTGTACATAGAATACCCCCTCACTCCCAAAAGAGTCCAACAAAGTGTACAGGCTTGGTGTAAAAACAAGAGTACAACTCAATATATGACTAAAAGGCTTTATAAATCTTATGATAATCCGGTTAAGCCGAACAAGCTAATGTTAATATTTGAATGTGCCGCCTTCCAGCAAACAGCCGTTCAAAATCTCGATATTTTTTTTTTAAATACGTACTTTAGGCCTATAAGTATACAATAGTTTACGGAATAGCATGCATATTTACCTTTCATTTCCTATGGTTTCCTTTTCCTAAATATTGCACATGAAGACCCAAATTTTAAATTAAATACCAACGTTAGGGCTCTCAAACGTGCAGTACGACTCCACCGAAACTCATCTCTTCTCTGATTGGCTAATTCTTGGCTCGTTTATAAACGAAGGGAAGTGGCTTCGCGGTCACCTTCCCAGGGTGCCATGTATTTTCAAACATGTGTCAAAAAGAAATAGCCTGAGGGGAGTAACGGATTATGAATTTACTTTTGTTATTGTAGATCCGTTATCAATTATTCAATTTGGTTATGATCGAAGCCCTTACTCCTGTCAGCTACAGGTCCAGGGGCGATACTTCTATTTTGAATATTCTATAAAAATTATAGGCCTATGTTATTATAGGCAGGGGCGGATCAAGAAATATTTTAAGGGGAGTTTCAAATAAGGGTTTCCACCCTCAAAATGCGTTATCTTTACCTTTTTATAGCAAAATTTTCTGACGAAGGGGAGGGGGGGGGGGGGGGAGGGAGATCCGACCCCAGACCCCTATCTGGATCCTCCACTGGCATGAACGTTTTTGTTATATATTTTATAATGATTATAGTTTAATTTATTTATTTAGAAGTAGGCACATATACAATATAAATACAAGACAATATCACAGAGGAACACATAGTTAAAACAAAAGTTGTTGTTAAATACATAAGATAAAAAGGTAAATTTTAACAGCTACGTATTTGACTTAAATAAGAGCACAGTGAGTAAATAATGTAATATATGCCTATGCCAAGGATAACCCATGAAAGCCATATAGCTTATTTCCAATGGGGTCCTTGGGGAAATTGCAATAAATAATAATATATTATTTATCATTATATAAGAATCATAGTTTAATGTCGACAATAAATAAATACTATCAATATAATTTAATACCGAAGTTTAAATTAAAGTGCTGCCATAGGCGGATATGTCCCAACCCCACCTCATTTGACCACAGTGGTTAGGCTACATGATAATTATTCTCTCTCTCTCTCTCTCTCTCTCTCTCTCTCTCTCTCTCTCTCTCTCTCTCTCTCTCTCTCTCTCTCATTATTTGCCTTGTAAAGAATTTTTAAAGAAAAAACCAAACTTTTGCAATTTCTTTTTATCCAAACATGTGTTCATTGTCTCTTTTCATTTACTTCTTATCTGTAGGCTATGTATATAAACTGGTATTTCCATGTTTGTGATATATGTTTTCGATATGTATAGGCCTATATGATCATCTTCACTAGCCAAGGGTTTACGATCCAAGCGGAGCGGATCGTAAACCCTTGGCTAGCGAAGATGATATGTTATAGACAGGACCACAATGTAAACTAGTTTATATAACTAATTGTGCAATCCTGTATAAATAAAGGATATTATTATTTATCATTATATAAGAATCATAGTTTAATGTAGACAATAGTTTAAGTTCGTTCACAGGAGTCGGCAATTTTATCAATAAAGTAGAAATATATGAGAAATGGGCATAAATACTACCACAATCTAATTAAAATTAGATCTTTGATCCGCTCATGCAATCGCTTTGTGTAGCGATTGCATGAGTGGATCAAAGATCTAATTTTAATTAGATTGATACTACCACTGAGCTTCTCGAGCGTAGCTAGCTAGACTCGCGAAGCTCATCGGTAGTATTTATGCCCATTTCTCATATAGTTCTACTTTATTGATAAAATTGCTGACTCATGTGGTTCGTTTACTTTGGAAATACAAGTGTATTGCTGTTGTTTATATGATTAGTTTCTATGGAAAGGATGGATTGACCCGGAAAGTGCTCTAATTTTTAAAAAAATAATTTTTAAAGATACAAGAGAAAAGTATAACCCTTTGAATATTAACAATCTAGATGATGACATAATAAATGAAAATCGTTGTAAAGTGCTAAAGTAACCATGTTACCGTACAGTTGAACTTTCTCGAGTCATTAATAAATTCATAAACCAGCTAAAACTTAAAAAAAATTATTTCATATGTTGGACGTGTCCCAAAGCAAAAGATCTGTATCAATAATATTTATGTCGATCATTTCAAGTTACTTCGTGCATTCGAAGAGATAAAGAAATGGTTATAAAAATAGGGTCGTATAATAAAGCAGAATTAGAAATATGTATAGTAAAACATTATTAAAAATATGGGATCACGTCAAGGTAAAAATATCCCTGTTTTAAAACTTTTTGATTGAAAACAATATACGGTGTATGTTTATCAGTGGCGGATCTAAGGGAGGGGATTGCACCCCTCCCGCTTAGCTTCAACATTTTCATTAAAAAAAAGGTGACATTTTGTCATTAAATTTGGGGGTCTGCAACCAATCAAAAGGTACATACATGTACTTGGGTAATGCTCCCCCCTCCCCCCTTTGAAATGATCTGGATCCGCCTCCGTTTATGAAACTTTTAATTTTACTTTTTGCTGATGGTACAGTTATTTTGGCTAAAAGTGCAGCAGATTTATAATATACATGTACATTGGACACAATGATAAATTTTTTAAAAGGGTCCTAGGTTAGCATCGTTTTTTTAACATATTTTAATGAATATTAAGTCAATGGGATTGGGAACAACTTACTATAGTTCCTCTCCTGAAAATGTACAAGGTGTCATGCAAATTAATAAAATTATATGTATTACAATGGTAAGAAGTAGGTAATACGTAAAATAATAGCTAATTGAATGTACAAGTTTCACCTATCAAAATGTTTCGGATATGACCTAGGATCCTGGACCAGGGTTTTCGAAAGTATCTTGGGACCGAGACATGTTTTAGGATGGTCTTAGGGCATGCTTAAGTTATCTAAGGAAGTTGAAAACTATCAATTTCCACTCAATGTAGTTTAATTTGATTTTAACCAAAGAAAATGTATGTTGCCATCTTTTTTAAGTTGTTAGACATATAAAAACAAGTATAGGTCAACTTCAGAAAATAGCACATTTTAGTAAAACAGAATAATAGAAATAGATAAAAACTTGTTAAAATGACAAATTTTAAATATCAACAGTTTATAGAAAAACTACTCATTTATAGATATGTATAGATTAATTGTGGATATTAGAGAAAACATCGAATGATAGATATACATTGTACTTTCAGTAGAGGAAATACCAGCAGAGGAGTTATTGGCTTCTTGCCCTTGACAGCATTTTTTTTATATTGTAAATAACTGATTATCTATGGAAAATATAAAAAAAATTCATTAGGCATACTGTCGAAGGTTTCCTAAAAATAGTCCCAAGATATGACTTACGATATGTCTGAGAGCGATTCTTATGCTGGTCTTAAATATAATATATTATTATAGAAGCTCTCTTACGACTATCCTAACTAGGATGAACTTAACGATATTTCATATTTAAACTACTGAAGGTTATTCCACCCTTCTAGAATTATAGGTTCAATCATATATATGATTGTAGATTCTTCAAATAATATATCTTAGTAACAAATGAAAATGATAAAATAAGTATGTTGCGGTATTAAAAATATGTAATATATTTCTTATCAAATAGAACGAAACGATTTAATAATATTCATAATAATTTCATGAAACTGTTTAATCCAAAAATATACAAAATGTTTGTGAAAATTAAAGGAAATCAATCGCATAATGGACTTCATAAATAATTTGACAAAACAGAGTTATTGCCCTTGGATTCAATATCTTAAAACATATAATTGATTATTCATATATAACTTAGACTTTTGAAATATTTTATGGCTAACAAGATTTTTTTACAATAAGTATTGAAAAAGACTAACAAAATTTATGTTCCTGTCATGCATAAATCTTGTTTAATCATTGACTTTGCGAAATCTTATGGAGGGTGGAACTACGATCCTCGTGTGATGTCATAGTTTTTGCAAAAATCTTTTATCAAATTAAACTTTGCGCATGATAGAAATATATCTTCAGAGGAATTTTATTCACTGCATAAAATAAAAAATCTGGTAAACTATTTATATTGAAAAAGTGTACATTTTCTATAGATAATCAATTCTTTATAATTAAAAAAATGTTATCAAGGGCAATAACTCCTATGCTGGTATTTCTTCTACTGCATGTCTATTAATCATGATTTCTCTAATATCCACAATTAATTTATACATATTTATGAATTAGCAGGTTTTTTTTAACTGTTGACATTTAAGACTGATTCTATGTAACTATCAAAATTCAGTGGCCACGGTATGTCACAGATTTTTATGAAACTTTGTGTGTAACAATATTATGATAGATATAAAACAAAAAGGACATGCAAAGGTTTGACTTAGCAACGGTTGCCATGGAAACCGATCCTCTAACAACAGCTGGACAAGATATGCACATGTATGTTATATTTTGAATAATCAAAAATTAAACGCTATTGTTTATAAAAACAACAATTGTAAAAATTATTTTGAGCTAGGTTCTAGCTTTTAGAATTTTTTTTGTATTTATTTAATCCTTGGAAACAATAGAAATAATTATTTTGGCATTATCATGTTATTTGATTCGCGAGAAAGTGTAAGAGTTATTTGCTCTTTAAATTTGGTTTATTCCGTTGAATTACTATAGGATTATGCAAATTTTCAAACATTTGCATATAAAACAACCTGGTAGCGTGGTGGTTGGGGATGGTGGGGGATCTCTTAAATTACGGAATAAACAGTATATTAAAGATGTGCGAATCAAAGAGGTGGAAATTGAGTTTTTATTCAATTTGTTCTTCAGAAGTTTATCAATATCAGATGCTCTTTGTTCACTTAATTCACTACCACGATCTTTATCTTCAATTGTGCTAAAGGATTCCGGTTTATTTCATGGAATACAAATCCGTTTGATCTTTGCCATAGTCACCGGACTCTAGCATCCAATCGTCTACGTATTCGTAGAAAAAGTAAATGTTGTGGAATTTAACGCTTTATTGCATCACATCTGACTAAAAAAATGACCAGGGAAACAGAAGGCTGACAGACATATTCATAGAAAATATGAAAAAGCCCTGCCATGCCTGTTGCCGTGTTGGAACTTGTATTGACGTAAGTATTCTATTTGATTTAGAATCCAAATTCTAAAGTAAAGGCTGAATAAAATGTATCAGAAAATTTGGCTTTTAGTAAACATATGAGAAACCCAATTTATTTTATACTGCCAGCCAGGCTAGTCAGCTATAGTGATATACATGTAGACTGAACATTGTAAGTAGTCCTGTCATTTACTGCATGGGTGTACAATATAGAATACTAGTTAAGTATGTCCCCAACCTAACATTCACTCAGGGAGTTTCCTATCACATTTACACAGAGTTCAGGATCTGTAAAAATTGGGGAATACTTATAAAATCATGTTTCATGTTGAAATTTTCAAAAGGACTAGGCTTGATTTATGTAATACTAAGTGATGACCCCCCCCCTCCCCCCTCCCCCCCCCCCCCCCCTCTCTCTCTGACTGTCAAGTTTACAATAAAAACAAACATGTGAATGCCTGTGTGCATTCTAGATAAAGATTGTTAAAATCATATATATTGGTGAGCCAGGCTACTTTCAAGTTTGTTTACCTGTGGTAACCCCCACTAATATGTGATGGTTCTAATCTACAGAAGAAATCACACAAATACTATTATGATTTAAAGTTTTCTCATATCTGTAATTATGAACTTTAGGACACTTGATTTGGAAAAATTAAATTATGAAAAATTTATGATTTTGAATTGGGTCCTGTAACTGGGCCCTCAAATTTTAATACATGTAGGTCCTGTCAACTGAAGTAAATCAAAAAATATCAAATGTAAATTGTAAATATTCAAATACTTTTGAATTCTTACTTTTTCATCCAATAATCACATATTTTGGCCAAAGTACATGACCACTATTTTATGTAATTAATGTGTGCTTTTCTGTGTTTCAGCTGTATGAGCATCATACTGTGCAAATCACCTAAAGATGGAGTTGACCAAGTTGCTGACTTTGAGGAGGTAAATATTCAGCATTAATACATACACATTGAATACATAATTTGAAATTCAAATTTGAATCCCAGTATTATAAATCCTAAAACAAATTAATAAATGTGGGGAATGTGGTACATTGGGTTTAGTTTCTTGGTTATAGAGCCTGCATGGAAACTGAATTCTCTAGAATAATCACAGGAGACCATCCATTTTTTATGCGACATGATGACTTGAAACGTTTTCATCACAACTTCCTAAAAAAAATTTATTACTTCACTTAATTAGCATACTCAAAAAGACTAGTTGTTTTGTTGTCAATGACGCACATATATATGTACACATGTGTATGAGCTCAGTATCATTTGTAAAAATGATTAATTCTAATTAGGTCAATGTTGAGAATCACTCAAGTGACCTACATGTTGCTATTTGTGTGCGTCAGTCATCATAAGACGTTAATTGAACATTAATATTTTTTCTTGATAACCACCCTTCCAATTCTTTTCAAATTTCTTTTAAGCATCTTTGGGACAAGGGGAATTAACATAGATTGTAAATCTAAGGACTCTGGATTGACGGTACTTTTAAAAATTCTCTATACCAAAATTGAGAATTTTGTTTTAGAACCAGGGTTTGATTTCTTCAATTTTATGGAGAAAACTTTTTCAGATATACACTTCGTTAAATTGTAGAGTTGGGGAAGGGGGGGGGGGGTATAAGTGTATTTGACATTTATTTGTGTCCAAATTATGCAATTAATACTGAGGATTTCAGTAGTAGTCTGTTTTTAAAACAACAGACACCTAGAATTAAGAGCACAATGAAAGCATACATGTGATAAGGAGGGGGGGGGGGTGACTTCATAATAATGCCTGAAAATTCTTAACAATTAAATTTTAACAAAAATTTTACACTAGAGATGCCAATTCAAGATAATTAACATGCTTTGTTTATTGGCATCTGGTGTACATTTAGCAACAAGTAGTGTTGTTCATTGTGAAACGATAAATTGATAATGTACATGTATGCGTTGGTTGTACATGTGTATTAGGCATATCTTATTGCATGTTTTGTTGTGTTTGGTTGTTGAAAATATTGATAGAAATTGATAATGAAGAATTGCTGATATACTAAGGACATCATGATTCTGATCTAAAGAAATTGAGGACTAGTTAATATTTACATACTTTGTTACATCATGACCATGCATTGCTTGCAAGAAAAACACACATGGGCCACATACATGTAATCAGTGACTAAGACATTTTGTTCAGTTATACTGTTTTCAAGCCATTACACTTAATTCTTAGAAAAATTCCTTAACTGGCAATTGATTGCAATCAGAAATTGCAAATTTTCTATTTATTCCTTACTTGACACCATCGAATGACAGTAATGTGATGCGCGCTCCCTGTAATCAGGGGGAAATAACTCGTATAGCATTGTGAAAAATGTAGCTCAATTGGCCTACATTTTTACAGTTACTCCCCTTACACCGGAAGATTAAAAATGGCAGGGGCCTCCGTGGCCGAGTGGTTGGAGCATAGCGTTCAAAATGACACGGCCTCAGTCGGCGCGGGTTCGAATCCCGCTCGCGCTGGTATTAAGTGAGAAAGTTTCCCAATTTACTTTCGGAAGGTTGGTGGTCTCTTCCCAGGTACATTGTATCTGGGTTCTCACTTTCACCAATAAACACTGGGCACCATCAGAAAACTGAAAAATTGTTGAGTGTGGCGGAAAATATCAATAAATCAATCAATTAAAAATGACTAGGTGCAATGTAGCTAGTACTCTATGCAATGGTGTCCCCCCAATATCTTGGGCCTGTTGTTCAATTATGATATTTGATATGTTGGTTGGTTATGAATAGTAGATGACCCTAATGATTTCCAGGTCAAAGGTCAACAAATACAAGGCAGTACAATGAACAATTTATTGGTATCTACCCAATATCTTGAGAAGACTTTTTATAGTTATTGATAATAGTTTACATGACAATACAGTACATGTAATATAGCTCGTTTATGGAAATGATTGCAAAATCTACTTGGTGTTTGGGGAGGGGGGGGGGGTCCTACTGGATTACAGTTTATGTTTACATGGTTTTTTTTAATCACTCTAACTAATTTTTATTAATATGTTAAACTTCTCCATGTTTATTTTTTAAATATCAATTGCTCATATTGTTCATTTTAACTGAAAATGGTGTAGGTTGTATTATTTGTCATTAGTCTGAATTTTTGGCAAAATGCCCAAATCTACAGTTTTCGCACTACAATAGATCATTTGTACTACATTTCACCATTAATCTTTTTATATAAATTAGGAGTCTTTGATATGGACACCCTTTGATGA
Organism: Ostrea edulis; assembly: GCF_947568905.1. Classification (NCBI taxonomy): domain Eukaryota; kingdom Metazoa; phylum Mollusca; class Bivalvia; order Ostreida; family Ostreidae; genus Ostrea; species Ostrea edulis. The sequence goes on from NC_079167.1 coordinate 51,941,566, forward strand.
CAGTTGATTATGCTGTATGTATTTTCCAAATTATCTAGATTCATCAACAAAATCCAACAAAAAATCCCGTTTTGGCAAAATGCCCAAATCTACAGTTTTCATGCTACAATAGATCTATTGCACTACGTTTCACCATTAATCTTTTTATATACATTAAGAGTCTTTGATATGGACATCCTTTGATGACAGTTGATTATGCTGTATGTATTTTCCAAATTATCTAAATTCATCAACGAAATCCAACAAAAAATCCCGTTTTGGCAAAATGCCCAAATCTACAGTTTTCTGCTACAATAGATCTATTGCACTACGTTTCACCATTAATCTTTTTATATACATTAGGAGTCTTTGATATGGACATCCTTTGATGACAGTTGATTATGCTGTATGTATTTTCCAAATTATCTAAATTCATCAACGAAATCCAACAAAAAATCCCGTTTTGGCAAAATGCCCAAATCTACAGTTTTCTGCTACAATAGATCTATTGCACTACGTTTCACCATTAATCTTTTTATATACATTAGGAGTCTTTGATATGGACATCCTTTGATGACAGTTGATTATGCTGTATGTATTTTCCAAATTATCTAAATTCATCAACGAAATCCAACAAAAAATCCCGTTTTGGCAAAATGCCCAAATCTACAGTTTTCGTACTACAATAGATCTATTGCACTACGTTTCACCATTAATCTTTTTATATACATTAAGAGTCTTTGATATGGACATCCTTTGATGACAGTTGATTATGCTGTATGTATTTTCCAAATTATCTAAATTCATCAACGAAATCCAACAAAAAATCCCGTTTTGGCAAAATGCCCAAATCTACAGTTTTCATGCTACAATAGATCTATTGCACTACGTTTCACCATTAATCTTTTTATATACATTAAGAGTCTTTGATATGGACATCCTTTGATGACAGTTGATTATGCTGTATGTATTTTTCAAATTATCTAAATTCATCAACGAAATCCAACAAAAAATCCCGTTTTGGCAAAATGCCCAAATCTACAGTTTTCATGCTACAATAGATCTATTGCACTACGTTTCACCATTAATCTTTTTATATACATTAAGAGTCTTTGATATGGACATCCTTTGATGACAGTTGATTATGCTGTATGTATTTTCCAAATTATCTAAATTCATCAACGAAATCCAACAAAAAATCCCGTTTTGGCAAAATGCCCAAATTATAATACATTGGTACAGCGGTCAGTAACACACTCTTTACCATAGGTGGATATAGGTATCATAAATAAGGAGGGAATTTTGCAGTTCAATTAACCCTCATAGACTGCTGTCGGTTTCCATGGCAACGGATGGTAGAAATTCGGTGGTGGGGTTGAAATTATGTAAGATGGTGCAAGTAAAGTTAATACTGTGAAAATCAAAGAAATCTGTGACATTGAGTGGCCAGACCCTATCTGATTTCTTTGATTTTTACATAGAATTGATCTTAAAATTTGTCATTTCAACAAGTTTTTATCTATTCTAATTATTCTGTACAACGAATTTTCTTTGGTTATTGTTTAAATTCAACTATATTGAATGGAAATTAATACAGTTTTTGCACTTTTATCCATTATTATTGATAAGTCACATAAGGATCGATCCACCTTAAGAATGCGTATCTATGTAGTAAATCTTTTCATTTCAACAAGAAACTGTCATGGTACTCACTAATAGAATTTTTGTGGTAAAAATTGTTACACTCTGAAGAGCCGAACTACACAGCGTAAGCGCTAAGTGTAATTAATTAAATGTGGATCATGTGTACTTAGTCATCGTAGGATATATATATATATATATATATATATATATATATATATATATATATATATATATATTGCTCCAAGTATATGTTGGTAAACTTTTCTCGAGTACCAAGAAATTTGGTCCTGAACGAAACGAGGGACCAAATCGAGTACATGTATCACACGAAAAATGAAAACTCTTTGTGGTCTTTATTTATTTTATTATAACCCTCCCGTATTTTTTATCCTTTCACCAAGATCATCAGCATTTATCTTGATTGGTGTAATTTTGTATTGGCTGGGTTTGATAATTAGTGCCCTCAAGGAGAGTTTACCTGCATTCAACAGCCAGGTAAGGGTGTACTGTGAGTAGGTTTCATGATACAGAGTCAAAAGCCTTTTCAAAGTCAAAAAGCAAGATCATCCCAGGTATCTTTTGTTCATGAGCATATTGCAAAACATCATATATCATGCGACTGTTCTCACCAATAAATCTACCTTTAAGGAAGCCCTTTTGGTTTTCATGAATAAGGAAATACTGCGAGTAGGTTTCAAGTATTACTGGTTTTTTTTTATACACATTCGATATATCTTCATCCATATTTCAAGAATGTCTACCATATCTTTTCAAATGGGCTTATGTTATGAACTTACTAAAAGTATTGTTTAGACATTTTCGAGCATGATAGAAAATACCTCCATGCGCTTCTTAAATATCATTTCTGACAATGATCTTGAAAACAGACTCTTTTGGGTGATCGACAGAAACGGATCAGATATGTTGATAGAGAGATACACAACTGTCCCTGTGTCTTTTAAATTTGTTTCAAATGATTGATTGCTGGATGTGTCGCCTTGTGACTGAATCCCGACCACAAGATGGTGAGTACACATCTTATACTATTTTCATTAACTGAAGTGTTAGTAAGTAAGTAATTAAGTAAATTTTATTTAAAGTAGGCACTATGTACAAGTAACAACAAACAACAAATAACTCTCATGATTGGGCAGAACAGATACCTCTCAGAGAGAGAGAGAGAGAGAGAGAGAGAGAGAGAGAGAGAGAGTCAGAGAGAGAATAAATTTATATATCTTCAATATATTTATATCGCTCTATCAGCATGTCTGATCTTCTGTTTCTGTTGGTCGCCCAAGTCACCCAAATTTTTGTTTTAATATATCTGGTAATACCCACATCACACTAGGCTACGTTCGCACTACGACCATGTAAAAATTGATGATCGTAGTGCGATCGGGTACGTCGTAGTAAGAACGTAGTAAGGTCTTTATGGTCGCGATGGTCGTGGAGCAACTTTGAACATGCTCAAAACAAACGTAGTGCGGTCGTGGTCAAATTTGATCGTAGTGGAAGCGTAGTAGGGAAAAGAGTACCAATTCATTTCCCATAGACCTCAATGTTAACCTTTGGCCCTCTCACTAATTAACTATATCGATTTTAAACAAATGACCGCAAACATTTCAAAGTTCATTCCAAGTGTTGATAAAAAATGACAAAAAATATATAGGGTTTCGTGCCCTTTATAGGCCATATTTGTACTTTTTTACAACACTTAGCAATCTGCAGTAAATTACACACTTCGTTTTAAGCACACCCCTACCATGGTAATTTCCTCAGTCATTTCTCGATTTTGTGCGATAATTTTTCATCCTGACAATTAATTTGAACCTCTATAATATTTCTTTCAATTCCAAATAATTTCACTCTTGATATTAGCCAATCACGCAACACCTAGACATTTATACCTCCGCTCAATCTTGGGGTAAACTCCGTCCGGGTTACGCATACGGGGGTTTGGTACTCTCATTCTAGTAAGGACGTACTAAGGTCGTATTTAGATCGGCATGGTCGTAGTAGCATCGTAATGGGATCGTGATGCAGAAGAAAACGACTGGACTGCGATTCCACTACGCTCTCTATACGACCATCCCGTTTTCACTACGTTCTCATTACGATCATCCCGTTTGCACTACGTTTTCTTCACGCTTCCGTAGCGGCACGTCCATACCATGTTGTTGAAGACTGTAGTACGTTTCTACCAAGCTCATCCCGTCCTTAATACGTCCTCACTACGATCGAATCACGTTCTGTTCTCCCTCACACACTGGTATAAAAACTGAACAAAGGTTGCATATGACCATTGCTTCTTTGGAATCATGGAAAGGCCAGACCAAGAAATATTGATGGAGATGTTGATGCATATTCAGTATATGGCACTTAACGACCAAGCTGCTATATTGTTACTTAGGCGAAGGAGGAGGAGAATCGTTAGACAGCGTAGATCTTGCTGGATGACAAGAAGGTTCTGAGCTGTATTTATACTGAATCTGGATCTGATTCACTGCTGCAAAGCGTGGCGACAGCGGCGCGGAAACGTGGTAGAACCGTAGTAAGATCGTGGTGGAATCGTTGAAAGATCGTGGCAGAAGCGTAGGAAACTCGTGTTGCAGTCGTGGGAGTCGTGGTGAGAGCGTAGTTAGAACGTGATGGACGTAGTGGGAGCGTAGTAAGAACTTGATGAACGTAGTGAGAACGTGGTGAAATCGTAACAAGGCCGTAGTTTAATCGTAGTGGAGTCGTGATAAAAGCGTAGTGAGGACGCAGTAACATCGTGAAGACAGACAAAATTACAAATTCATACTGTTCGCACTACGATCTCACCACGATCTCAAAAAATGATAGAACGTAGTGAGGTCGTGATGTAGTGTGACAGGGCCATTACTGAAACACCGTATTCAGACAGCGCTACGCCCTTCCTTGATTGTTACCAATCGTTGATAATTATTGGTTTAATCATTATAAATACAATGGCACGATTACCCAACCATTAAGCTTGGACTCGGGGTGTACCAATTAAGTTAATTGATACACGCAAAAATCTTTTGTTCAAGGTGTGAAACATGTACTGACAATGTGTGGAAAATGAGAAATTTCATAAAACAAACTTTCTTTATTTAGTTGAATTCATCGACATCAACTTGCATTAGTGAACGTGACCTCATTGTTGGCCGATGAAGGTTATTTTCAAGCAAATCACATACGAGGGTTGTTCGATATGTAATGTGTATTGTATCACAGCGCGATAGCGCTTTGCATGATTTCGTGAATGAAGGTACTCTTGAATAGCTCTATTCAATACCTTTCCAACTGCAACGGTATAAAGAGCTCCACATAGTTTTAAACTTATAGTCATTTCAATAGAACCAGTCGTTGACCACTGTTGCAAAAATGGTTGGGAAATGGGTTGAGAATATTGAAGAAATTTGTGCTTATATAAAAGTTCGCACAAAACTCGGTCATTCGGTAATGCAGATTTTTACTGAATTGGAGGAAGTTTATAGGTCTGATAAGGTATCTTACGAGACAGTTCGTAGGTGGAGAAAGACATTTCTGACTGGCACAGAGTCCGTCAAAGATGCAACAAAATCTGTCCGACCTGTGATGACTGTTAACAGACAAGGCAAAAGTCAGGGATACAATTAAAAGTGATGGCAGCTACACGATTCGTGATATTACCAAAGCTGTTGGCATATCGCTATCGCGGGTGGATTTCATTTTGAAGCGTATTTTGAAAGTACGAAAGATTTCTGCCAGATGGATACCGCATATATTGACATATGACCAACAATGGGTACGAGTACAAACCGCTAAGCAATTGCTCAAAATGTTTCCCAAATTCAATCAAAGACAATTTGCAAACATTGTTACTGGTGACGAAACTATTTCGAACCAGTAAGAAAAATTGAAAACAAAATATGGCTAACTAAGCACGGTAGAAGGCCTGTAGTTGCCAAAAGAACCATAAGCACAAAGAAGGTTCTTTATTGCATATTATTCTCATGTGATGGTATAGCCGTACAAATTCCGGTGCCGAAGGGCAAAAGTGTTACAGGTCGGTATTACCGAGATGTTATACTAAAAATATTTAAAGAAATATTATCATAAACGACGCTCTGTGTCAGGATATAGGTATGTTCGTCTACTTCATGATAATGCTCCATCACATACCGGTACATCTGAACTTGTGAAGCAAATTTTGAAGTCGGAGAAGCTTACCGTCTTGCCACACCCACCATACTCTCCAGATCTAGCCCCATGCGACTTTTTCCTTTTTCCAAAACTTAAACAGTTCTTATCTGGTCGTCGTTACAAGTCCCGACAAGCCCTTGGCTCAGCCATCAGTCAGTGCCTCAGAGGTCTACCTAAATCAGCGTTCCGTGACGCATTTCAGAAATGGAATTTGAGATTGAAATGATGTATTTCAAACCGCGGAGAATACTTTGAAGGGATGTAATGTTCATTTCACTATTTGAGTCGAATGCTTTTGAGATATCGTACAATACACATTACATATCGAACAGCCCTCTTATACCGTGGATCATTGGCCACGTTCGTCGGTACATCCAAATACATGTAATCTAACTCTATTAAGATCAGTATTTCCTTCTCCTTTACACACAGAGAGAGAGAGGTGGCAGCCAAATTTAAGCATAAACAAAGTTAGAATATACATGTATCTCAAATTTACCTAAAGTTAAGACATCTCTTAAAGATAAATATTAGGTATTATCTTAAATTAGGTCAAATTCAATGGCATCACTTAGGACTAAGATACAGCCTAAGTAAATCTCAAGATATATCTTGGACCTAAGATGGCTTCGATAGCATGCCTGCAGGCCCCTTTGCATTTTTGTTCGTATTTTACAAAATTCACGATCTTGATTTTAAAATTATTGAATTCTATTTTTTAAAATTGCATTGAAAATACATGATTTGATATGTATTTTAGATCTACACTTGGGGACTGTATAATTATCGGTGTTGCGAGTGTATTTTACAGTTTGTTGGGAATTTTAGCTTTTTAGAAATTGTTGTTTTGTAGGATTTTTGACGCCGACTTGCTGTTCAAAGGGTCCAATCCCATTTTTAAGTACAAAAAATTCCTTTATACCAAACTTTAAAGACCTGTGGCGATTCTTGCAATGATCTCCCTTTACTTTACGATATCAAGAAGAGAGCTGACCTGAAGTGACATGATAAATGGTATTGGTATTATTTACGCCCTAAACATTTTCCCCGCTATTTAAGTGACCTTAAAGGCTTTCGTACATTTCTTTAATTAATGTTTCAACATGTTTTTATGCATTATTATCTTTATTATTAGATGTATTTCTTAAATAACCACTAAACCATTGAAAGAGAGTATACCAAATGTGCGCAAATCAAAAAGAAAACCATGCAACTCTCTCGATTGCCTTTAGAATATCACCAAAAAAAAAATAATTCAAAATCAGAACATTTTTGGTTTATACCTATTTATGAAAAAGGCAGATATCAAACACGGAACAGTGATCCATCAAGATTATAAAACTGAGAGTAGGGCAAATACGGAACCCTGGAAAGACTACCTTGGGATCAGATGCCTAGGAGGAATAAGTATTCTTTGTTCACAGGTCACACCTGCAGGTAAACGGTGCAATGTGTAGTCAAAATCAGTATGTAAAGAATAGCCTAATAATGGTATGAAATATGCCAATTAGCATTCGGCAGATTGTACCATGTATTTATATTTCCAACTTTTTTTCCTCTGTGATAACCCTTTGAAGCTCCAATGTGTTCAGAACTTACATTTCTAAGTTCAAACAAAATGAAAAGTCAGTGGGTAGGGACTACGGAATTACATGTGACATAGAATATCATGTGTATTTCAAATTATATCGTGCAGTAATTTGATATGTCGATTTTATATTTTCATTTTTATTTCAAATATGAATACAAGGATTGGTCGTTATCCATCAATGACCATACCTTCCATTGTTGTTAATAATCTATTTTCAGTAAAATATCTAAGTATGGAGCAGAAGTGGACGACTCTGTGGTTTCTTATTTCGAGTTCACAGGGATGTATTGAATCGACATATGAATGAAAATAATTATTGTTAATAGATAAAACGTCTTCGATATATCTAAAAGTTGAAGGCCACAGCAAGAGAATTTTTTTCTTTAGAATAAATTCTGCTTCATAAAAATATGCATATGTCAGAGAATTTTCTACGCGATTAACTCTTGTATTGGGTGATCTGTATTTCCTTTAGATGCTGTGACTTGTGAACTCAACGTACATAAATCACTCATCAGTTGTCACTATATAGCTAATAAAATGATTGTCAAGTCGATTAATTGAAATATAATTCTGAAATAACTATACTTTAGTAGAAATTTATGATAAGAACATAAAACGTATGCTATTTTAATTGACACCTGTATACAACCCCTCTCAGATATTTATAAAAAATCCTGCTTCTATTTAAATCAAAGTGGAAATACATGTCTCTTTTTTGCTGAAATAATGCTTCATACAGAAATAAACATGCAGGAGTTTAACAAATTCATGACATCATGTCTCATCAAGTGTCAAAAATATCAGCAGTCACGTAAAATTGATTTCAATTATACTTGATTTCAATTACTTAAAAAAAAAAATTTAATTTTTTTTCAACGTACATTCTGTAAATATTTCATGGTGTATCTTTTTGATATAATATAGAATTACAGAAGTGTTTAGTTATTTCAGAGAGAGAGAGAGAGAGAGAGAGAGAGAGAGAGAGAGAGCTATGAATTTTTTTGGTTCCATCTGTTTCAAAGGGCATCACATTTTTCGGTATCACCATTTTTATAAGAAATAAATTTTTATGTTTCATAGAATAACTTTAAAAATGATATTGCAAAACGCACACTCAAAATTTTCTCTGTACACCTTGCTGTATAAATATAATACTTTAACCAAAAGATGAGAATATTTTGTATACCCTTGTTTTTCTTAAGGATGCCTTTTTTGTAAAGACTAGTCACAACAGATTTCAACTACTTTTCATTGTGAATGATCCTTTAGTTTTTTTACATTCAGCTAATCATTTTTAATGAATTAATTTTACATGTAAATTTTTTAAAATACTGATACGGAAGATAAGACAAAGTTATGACATTTTTATTACACGTCTGCAGCAGTGTATTCTTTATAATCAACATATACCTGTCATTGATCCTATTCCATCAGCACAGGTTATGACCTACTGTGGAGAAAAGAGTTTATTCCAACATGTGAATCATCTTATTTTAATAATTTAAAATGTTTTGCAGCTTTACACTTGTAATAAATATTTCAGGTAAATGCATCGATTATTGACTTTGTTATTTCTTATTTTACCATACAGATGTATCCTACAGCAAATGCCTTGATGCAGGAATCTTTCATGGCAATAATATCCAAATGGACATTGTGACCATTGTCCCCAGTAACCTATTGCTCGCTCTCTCTCTCTCTCTCTCTCTCTCTCTCTCTCTCTCTCTCTCTCTCTCTCTCTCTCTCTGAGGTTGACAAGGTGGCTGTAATCTCCTATAAAACACGAATACGCAATATGTTGACGAAGGTATACTAACGGAAGAAAGAAACCGTGTAGTTTAGCAATTTTATTTATAGATTCATATACAAAATATCATGCTGCATTATGTATATCATTATTTAATATAGTGCATTATGTTTGAATTCAAACATCAAATAACGGATTATGTCCATTATGGTTGATACGAACAGCCACTGAAAATATGGGGGAGGGTACAAAAAAGTTTCACATATTTAATAGCGTGTATGTACAGACGCATTCTTCACACCTACGACATATTGCGTGAACGAATCAGGTTATGCAGAAATACCCGGACAATGTCCTGCCATATACGTAATTAAAAAAAACGGCGCAAAGCGCCCAACGTAGGAGGGGGTTTGGCTCTTGACGTGAACGTCGTTCCATTTCATCCCAATTATGTTCTATAGGCGATAAATCCGGTGACATCACAGGCCAGGGTAGCACATTCATGCTTTGCGGTTGTAGATAGTCACTACCAACGCGTGAGAGGTCGTGCATTGTCCATTTACATAATGACGTTACGTTGGTTGTTGTGAATGAATGGTATGACGTGCTGACGTACAATCTCGTCACGGTAGCGTACGCCGGTTAAATTGCCCTCCACTACCGTCAAAGGGATTCTTCTATGTGTTGTAATTCCACCCAGACCATAACGCTCCCTCCGCAGAACTGACGGCGCTGAATAACGCAGAGGTCAATGTAACGTTTCCCGGCACGACGGTAAACCCCAACACGACCGTCAGTGCTGTCGATATGAAATATCGACTCGCCCGTAAACAAAACTTCCGCTCAATCTCTGTTATTGAAACGACGATGCCTCTTACACCACACTAACATCACAACACGGTGACGCCAGAGCGGAACAGGACGGAGAGCAGGGCGTCATGGACGAGTGTTGTCCTCTCGCAATCTGTTTCTTGCGATACGAGGACTTATCCTACGATGCCCAGGGATGCTTTTAGCGGTCAAAGAAGCCGACTGGAATCGATTACACAAATGTGACGTCCGTATATATGTAGGTTGCCGACGTGACGGCCCACACGGACGTCCTGATCGAGGCCGGCCCCGAATGGTGCCAATTGAAATAAAGATTTCTATCTTAAATTTCTTACATTAAGTCAAATTTACTCAATGAACAGGAAAATGTAACATTAATAGCAATGGTTGTTCAATTTGTATTTCTGATGGAAGTATAAATATACAAAAAAGCAATGTTCACACTGTACATCCTTGCATAATGTACAGACCGTCATAAAATGTTTAGGGGTAGTTCCCAGTGTGTTAATTTCTTGATTGTGCATTAAACAATATACATTCAATCAATCTGAAATATAAGAGAAAACAAAGAAGAAGATATGGTATTTTTATCATAAGTCTGCTTTATCAGTGCATTCGACATAATCAGCATCGTATATATGTCACTGATCCTACTCCGTCAGTACAGGTGACGACCAATTATGGATGAAAAAAGTTTATCAATATTTATATTATACATATCATTTGTTGAGAATTAAGAAAAGTATAATTATTCCATTCCATATTTTTAGTCATTTTGATATTGACATATAAAATCGATTTCATACCGAGAACTTATAAAACCTCAGTGAGGATAAGCCAAAAAAAAAAAACACACACACCAAAAAACAACCAACTTAAAGGGAAAGGCAACCTTAACCACATTCTTGCCTTTATGAATAAAGTATTACTTACTGATATTGTAAATGACAGTCTTTAACAACAAAAATCCTTGCTTAATTAAATCAATATTAATCTATCTTATGTTTTAAATTACCCGCCGCTATAAGAGCGGCCATTGAAGTTTGATTTATTACGTTACATCGTCGGTTCCGGTTTATTTCATCAACAGCACTGTAAACATGACAAGTCAGGAACAGTTAAGTTTGGAGCCGTATAGATTTGAGCCCGTTCTTTCGCAAGAAGAATTTAAGAAAAGAAAACGTTCAGTCGAGTCGCAGACCAGGCAGATGGTACTCGTTTCTTCATACATGTAAAAACTTCTCATTACGCAAATGATGGATCCACAGTTTGCATGGTATTTTCTTTTCAAATAACTTGGTTAGGTCAAGAATTTCGAGGGGGGGGGGACTTTTTTCACATCTCCCCTTCGCATTAGTGTAATTAACTGCTTGACAGTAAGGCATCCACATATTTACAATGTACTCGTAATATCTACCACATGCACATCTATGATGATCTTAGAATCTCATCAAAACCGGAATAGACGGTGTGACGTCAAAATTATTGATTTTTGTGGTCTTGAATACAAAAGAGTTCCGCATCATGGCAGCCTCTATAGATGGCGGGAATTTCATTTTTTAACGTTTTAAAATTAGTACTGAAGTTTATCTAGACCGTATATCAAAAGAATAGTATGACAAATCTTTACCATATAATTGATCCTATCATTTATCAGGTAAAAATTTTTTTGGGATTGCCTTTCCCTTTAAATCTATTTAAGGTTGATCGATCCTTATGTGATGTCATAGGCTTTTGCAAAAATCTTAATAAATTAAACTTTGCGCATGATAGAAATATATCTTTCTGAGTAATTTTATTCACAGGATATAATAAAAAATCTGGTAAACTATTAATACTGAAAAAGTTTATATTTTCCATAGATAACAATTATTTATGATTAAAATAATTTTGTCAAGGGCAATACCTCCTATGCTGGAATTTCCTCTACTGGATGTCTATTATACATTGGTTTACCTAATATCCACAATTAATCTATACATATTTATGAATTATCAGTTTTTTTAAAACTGCTGATATTTAAATTTTGTCATTTCAACAAGTTTTTATCTATTTTTATTATTCTGTTTAATGAAAATGTCTGATTTTCTGATGTTGATGTATACTTCTGTTTTTACATGTCTGACATCTTTAAAAAGGTGGCAACATATATATTTTCTTTGGTTATTAATTAAATTAAACTATATTGAGTGGAAATTAATACAGTTTTTCCACTTTTAACCATTAATACTGATAAGTCACATGAGGATGGAGCTACCTTAACTTGCTGAAGCTTATTTTGCTCTTCTGATTTTAAATCATTTTATTTTTATATTTTAAGATATTTTTGCAGCTTTACAGTTGTAATAAATATTTAAAAATAAAATACATTGATATTCAAATTTGTTATTCCTAATGTTACTATAAAGATGTATCCTACAGCAAATGCTTTGATACAGGATTCCTGTGACTACAGCAACTTATCGCTCTCTTCATAAGGAGGATAGTGAGCCTTACGACCGCCTGTAAAACACGAATACAAAATATTTGAAATATATGAAAATAAGCAATTATCAATCTCATAAATTTCATGACCATAACATTTTCAAAGGTAGGGACAACATGGACCCCTCTGGAAACAACAGAGTTGAAATAAAAAATTCTATCTTAAATTTCTTACTAAATGTCAGCACTTCTCACTGAAACGGAAAATGGAACATTAATGGCTATGGTTATCATTTTGTATTTCATAAATGCTGAAGGAAACGTAACTATACAAAATACCAATGCGTACATTGTACATCCTTCCATAACGTACAGATCGTCATAAGAGGTTCAGTGCTAGTTCCCAATGTGTAAATGTTCTCGATTGTAAATAATTATTAAATTTCAGAATGTTCATAAAAATGCCTCGAGAAATGTGTGATACATGAATATCGGAACCATTAAATGTTTGAGAATGTGAAAAAAACCCGCACATTTCAGTTTTCACAATATCACTACACATTGAAGTCTTTCGAATAATTTTGATAATTAATTGACTGCTGATTACTCAGGGTACCCGATCGAGATATAAGGCTCACGACGAATGTGACCTGTCAACATGGGTCACTTACTCTTCATAGACACTCATTTCCAGGTCTAATATGTGCAGGGCTCCATGTTTGCCCAACTATTAATTTTGTATTCGTTATTGGAGTTATGAGATTGATCACTGTTCGTTATCTCCACCCTTTCATTTTTCAGTATACAGCTGCGATTTAAAATTCTATCATACGCAAAATACGTTCTCGAGTATCGAATCCGTTGATGGATATATAGACCATTTCTAGGTGATGGAGAAGCCCAAGTCATTCATTTTCTCATAAAGTTAATTAGGTTTTTGCCTTTAACGTTGGTTTTCATTAACATGTGCAGATATGAAGATAGGTAACACTGTGCTGTCTTTCTTATATCAAGTTTACTAGGGTTTATGGAATTGAAATATGAAAGTCATTAATATTAATAGATAAAATGTCTATTGAATATGACAAAGGAGCACATTTTGTTTCCATTGGAATCCCGATTTTTGGTAGACCTAAACACCGAGGACTACACTGATATTATGAGTGAGGAATTTTATCAGCTCTTTGATACCACATTCAGTGTACTTGTGCGTATAATCAAAGTGTTGTTTAGCAAAGTGATATTTTGGTTGATTGATCACAAAATATGAATGCTTTTGAGCACCTTTTTTTTTTTTATATATATAGAAGGTACCGCTTTCTATAATGTCAAAAAGCTTAGGCTTTCATTAATAGAGATAAAGACTGGTGTAAATTGTTAAAAAGTCATTCGTTTTGATGCTGTTGAATTTGAAAATTACTGAACTTTCCATATTATATTTACGAAGGATTCCGTATATATCACAACACCATATATCTAAAGTTTCTCCTTTACAGCACGTCAATACTTTTTGTGAAGAATAAAGATAGATATTCGGTAAAATATTTATGGTATTCTGAAAGGTATCTATGTATGGGTTTTGCGAAGTTTATGGAATCCAGTATTGGTATGGTAACTTTTATTCATTCATCTCATTGACTGGGATATCACAAATCGTGAAGAGGCATCTTAAAGAATTTCGTCTTTTTGAAACAATTTTAATGGAAAATCTTAATATTTCTCGTTTGTTTTTGGCAATTCTTACAAAGTGTCAATTTCTTTTCCATAATCAGCCTATCGTCTGACAGTATCTGCGAATGAATTCATAATGAGGATGACTGGTTACGTCTCTCTGAAATTCGGACTTTTGAAACACGTGCACGATTGTAGTTCCTCAGTTTGAATTAGATTTAAATCAAACGGATTTAGATGTATCATTCAAATTCTTCACTCATCATAAATCAGTCATTATTATCAAAACAACGGTTTGCTGGATTTAATGGGAGAAAAGAAATTATAATCTTTTGAATTAATATCTGACATGTGATCTGTGTCACAATTAATCGTGTCTAAAAAGTATCTGACAGACGTTCCAAATGAATGCAAATTCAAAAGGAAAAGTATATTTTGCATTATTATATTTTTATCCTTTCAGTAATTACAAATCGTTACCAAATTGTTTAAACAGGAAAAGGTCACACTCAAAAATGTCACCACTGTACACTCACGACATTCATCACTGCATGAAAAGATTGCTTTCCACAAAACTGAATATGTGTAAAACACTGTATGAAACACGATGTTGAAGGGTTTCGTGTTGTTTCCCCAGTGTGTGTAACGTAAAAGTTTTAGTACATTTCTGACAGACCGTTGGAAGACCTCATCACCAAAAACTGTAGATATTTTGTATTAGGACTTTCAGCATCTTTTAAAAAAAAAAAATTTCTGAGTGAAATCAAAGGGGTGTTTAACAAAGTAATTTTTCGGAAGACTTATTTCCGTGTTTTATTTTTATTTTAGGAGTGGTGGTGTAAAGTGTTGGAAAGCCGTGCAGTTTGATGCTATTGTTTTATTTTTTCCAGAAATTCTAGATTAGCAAAAGAAGTTAATGCCTTCAATGAAAATATCTGCATGATTTTTTTATTTGTAAAATTGTTCATCATACACTATTCCAGTTGCTTTTCTCTTCCGGAGTTATAAGAATGATTTGTTGTTTAGAGTATATCATATTGACAATAGCTGCAGATTCCTGAACATAGATAACACCACCATAAAATCAACAAATGTATACATGTATAGCCAAAGCTGTTTAAAAGTTATTTTTGCAACCCAACACCGGTGAATTTCGTCACGTCTCCGAAATGCATTTTTCGTAGACATTGCACGTGTGTACATCAGTATTGTGAAACTCGCAAGTGAAATAATTTTTGTCTTTCACGTTATCTACATTTTTTAATCATTAACGAACTCCGTGAATTAATTTAGAAATCATTTCTTTGAGATAGTATGTGCAGAGTAAAATAGATAATAGAAAACGGACATTGCAAGAATTTTGCACACAGGTGAAGATAACGAACATAGATCAATCTCAATTCTTATAAGATATACAAAATAGAGAGTTGGGCAAATATACCAGAGATGGGATCAGGCGCCTACGAACAGTAATCATCCCCTGCCGACCGGTCAAACCCGCCGTGAGCCCCATATCTTTATCAGATAAACGGAGCTATCCGTAGTCCCAATCACTGTGCCAAGAACGGCCTACATTCACTTTCAGAGACATTGTTCATGAACACAATCATCAATAAATGTATACTAGTAATGTTTATTATAGATATATTTTCGTCCATTTTCTTTTATTTGCTTGAAGGACAGCAAAGAATGAGTGCAAAACATTCAATAACTTGCTCGTGACATGACCATTTACAAAGTATGATTTTTGTGATATGATATGATTTTTGTGATATGACCAGCGGTCATTGTGTGATTTTATTCCACCCAAAATTAATTTGGACATCTTTGATATGCAACAATGAACGGATGTTATACATTTTTTTCTTATACTTAATGCCTACATCTACTTCAGTTAATTTGTAACACATATTTATACCAATTTTAATTTATTTGAAAATAAAGTACAAACATTTTTCCGAACGGCCTCCGTGGCCGAGTGGTTAGAGCATCGCGCTCAAAAGCACACGGCCTCTCACCTCTGGTCGGCGCAGGTTCAATCTGATTAAAATCAGCTCCTCGATCCGCTCCTTTATTTCTTTTGATTTGTCGCTATTCGGCCGCGGCCATCTTTATTTTTTTACTTTCGATATTCTCGGACTTTTTCAACAGCACCTAAATTTTTCAGCGTTCCGAAATTCGCTGCAGCTGGTATACAGGTGAGATTTGATTGGATGAAACAAAGGTCACCGGGACGTGACCTCTAAGCGAGTTGATTCAGATCCTCGAGTAGCGACAAATCAAAAGAAATGAAGGAGCGGATCGAGGAGCTGATTTTAATCAGATTGGCGCAGGTTCGAATCCCGCTCGCGTCGGTAAGTGAGAAAGTTTCCCAGTTTACTTTCGGAAGGTCGGTCTTCCCAGGTACAATGTATCTGGGTTCTCTCTTCCATCACTGAAAAATTGTTGAGTGTAGCGCAAAACCAAACAAACACTGGGTGTTTGTTTCAGACCCCGTCGAGAATTTTCACTCATACTGAAACGTCACCAGTTGTAAGTGAAGTACCACAAGTTTACACGTATGCTTATCGTTTATGGCCGTAACAGTGATGCTTCATTAACCTACTAACGCCAGCTGCGATACTGGACATGTGTTTTAAAGGTCATATTCGAAAGATTCGTTATGCTCACTTGTAAATGTCGAGTGTATGGCGACTGATTATTACCCATGTTAACGTCTTAGGTTCGATGCGGCCATTGCACGGGCGGGGCTCGAACTCACGACCTCTCAGTTACATGTACGATGCGAACCTCTACTACCGGTCCGGTCAACATTGAGGAATTACTAAATTATGGCTCAAATTTGTCCGAACAAATAGCTAATTCGTCCGAACAAATAGCTAATTCGTCCGAACGAATTACTAATTCGTCCGAACGAATAATATTTTTTTTAATTGGCCTTTCTACGCCGCCGTAAATATATATTACACGAGAGATTTTTTAGGTGTGTTGCGAAGTATCTAATGAACAAAAACAATTAGCGGTGCGCATATGGACTACAAAATTTTCAATGAAGGTGCGTAGAAATTACGAGTATCTCTATTCTTTTGCTGAATTTGTTATTTTTTTCTTTTACAAACGTGTTGTTTCACGGAACATTAGTGTATAGATCAATATAAATACATGTAATTTAGTATCACGCTAAAGTCAGTCATTTGTAATGGACCCTATATTATATACAATATTGTGTCTTTGAAAGAGCATGTACAAACGCAGGACTGTTAAAACGACAAATGACACCGGCGTGATAACGAGATCATGATAAGCTGTTGTGTACTTTATAAGGGTTATTCCCACGAAGCCAAAATTTTGAAAAGTCTATTCCTAACTGGCCAATATTCTGATTTGTATACTTGAGTGAATATCTGGATATATGCTTATGACATTCTACCTGTCATCTGTTCTGTATGCTCTGTGTACTGAAATTGGCTAAATGCATGTTATAATGATAAAAATCTATAATTACTATTATTGTTATGATAAATAAAAAGGTCAAGATTAAATGTAGTAAATCGATTATCTTGCATTATAACTATGTTTATTAGTGATCACTCACCTTTGACATGATCAGACTCGAGAGACAATACAGATAGATGACCGAAAATACAATCTACGCATTCCTTGGAGAAACGGTCTCCGCAGAAAAGCTCGGTCAACGTGAAGGAGGATCACACGCAACCATTTGGACAAAAGCCCAAACCGTGAACAAAATCACTCACATCCGTCACATGCCCTAATACCCACTCAGATGCACATGAAAGGTGAAGATAACGAACAGTGATCAATCTCATAACTCCTATAAGCAATACAAAATAGATAGTTGGGCAAACACGGACCCCTGGACACACCAGAGGTGGGATCAGGTGCCTAGGAGGAGTAAGCATCCCCTGTTGACCAGTCACACCGGCCGTGAGCCCTCTATCCTGATCAGGTAAACGGAGTTATCCGCAGTCGAAATCATTGTGCCAAGAACGGCTTAACAATCGGTATGAAACACGCCAGACAGCATTTGACCCAATGCGAGGTTGTACTGACGAAGTAGATCGTTATAACGACCATAGAATTTGCGAAATGCTGACTTCAATCGAGAATGTTGAAATCCCTGTGCCATCAACTTGTTTGTCAGTAGCTTACCTCGATTTAAAAACTGACAATACGCAGAACAAGCTCTTGCATATCTAATCAGTTGAGATATATAAACACCATATGCAGGTGATAATGGAATATTGCTACATAAATATGGAAAGTTGACGATGGAGAAGCTGAAATCATCCCGTTTGTCATATAGTTGAGTTGTCAGTTTGCCGTTAATGTCTACTTTCAATAAAATATCTAAGTATGAAGCAGAAGTGGACGACTCTGTGGTGTCCTTTATTTCGAGCTCACAGGGATATATTAAATCGACATATGAATGAAATCTATCATTGTTAATAGACAAAACGTCATCGATATATCTAAAAGTAGAATTGAAGGCCACAGCGAGAGATTTTTTCTTCTCACGAAGAAGTTTTTGAATAAATTCTGCTTCATATGAATATAAAACAAGTCAGCTAACAAAGGAGCACAATTCGTGCCCATGGGAATTCCAACAGAATGTTGGAAGACCACATGCACATCATGGAAAATCACTGTTGACATAGTGGAACTGCGGGTCATTTTCATTGAAATGACCAGACAGACCTTGTTCGATGATGAGCACTGAAAGACGATATGTGATTGAACTGACTGACCACTGCCAATTTACATGTCTGCCCAATAACATATTTCAATTGTATGCAATGCACTAAACTGACATGTATCATTCTCAACTTCTTGACTGTGTTGTAAAACATTTCCATTAGCATTCGTGAAATGACATGCTAGATTCCATTTTCCGCTTGCATCAACACAAGGACTAATCCAGTTCAGCTGAGCAGGAGAATGACCATGGAGAAGATGAAATCATCCCGTTTGTCATTAAAGTTTGCTGTTAATATCTACTTTCAATAAAATATCTAACTATGAAGCAGAAGTGGACGACTCTTTGGTGTCTTTTATTGCGATCTCGCAGGGATATATCGAATCGACATATGAATGAAAGTTTTTATTGTTAATAGATAAAATGTCGTCGATATATCTAATTATCGAATTGAAGGCCACAGCAAGAAAGTTTTTCTTCTCACGTACACGTTTCTGAATAAATTCTTCTTCATATGGATAAAAAAAAACCCAGGTCAACTAACAAACGAGCACAATTTGTGCTCATGGGGATTCCGACAGACTGTTAGAAGACCTGATCACCAAAGACCACAAAGATGTTGTCAATGAGGAACTCAAGCATTTTAAAAAAAATTTCAACTTCAGAATACTTGTGCGTGGAATCAGAGTAGTGTTTAACAAAATGTGAAGATAACGAACAGTGATCAATCTCATAAATCCCATTAGCAAACAGGGACCCCTGGACACACCAGAGGTGGGATCAGGTGCCTAGGAGGAGTAAGCATCCCCTGTCGACAGGTCACACCCGCCGTGAACCCTATATTTTGATCAGGTAAACGGTGTTATCCGTAGTCAAAATTAGTGTGCCACATATGGTCCAACAATCGGTATGAAACGCGTCGGACAGCATCTGACCCAATGATAGGTTGTATTGGCAAACTAGATCGTTATAACGACCATAGAATTTGCGAAATTAGTTTTTAGGATGACTGATCACTAAATATGAATATTTCCGTTTTCTATTTTTGTTGAAGAAGCAACTGGCTATGATTTCAAAAAGTCTTGTCTTTAATTCATCGCGAGGAATGGTCGTATAAAGTGTTGAAAAGTCATAAGTTTTGATGTTGTTGATCTGAGAAAAGTTAGCTCAAAGTTCTTTCGAATGTTTCAGAATCCACATTTGATGTACACCACTTCTGGCATATGTAGTCAGAAGTTTCTCCTTCATAGCTGTTGATATTTTCTTGAGGAGCAAAGATAGGGGCTTGTT
This sequence comes from Ostrea edulis, assembly GCF_947568905.1. NCBI lineage: Eukaryota > Metazoa > Mollusca > Bivalvia > Ostreida > Ostreidae > Ostrea > Ostrea edulis. The sequence goes on from NC_079167.1 coordinate 51,961,654, forward strand.
AGAGCACTTACTAGATCCAGCGATGTATCTTTGTTTGTAAGGGTTTTATGTAGCTTAAGAATCCAGTATAGGTACGGTAACTCATATTCATTCGACCCTCCGATTGGTATACCAAATGTACCTAAACCTGAAGGATGGTTTTGAAGAATTTCATCTTTTGAAAGGGTAGTTGGAGTATAGGTACGATTACCGATTAAGTGGAGTTAATGCCAAGCTCGTTATTATAAGTAAAGTTCACCGTGTCTAGTAATTTGCAGGGAAACTGGTTTTTTTTTTTAAAGATTTGATATTGGTAAGTGGAACTGAAGAACGGAAGATCAAAGTTGTCAAGAAAAACCAATAAAAAGGTGAAAAGACCTCAAATTGTTCGCAAGCAATTAGGATTACTAGTTATCATCATTATTAATATAATTGTGTGTATCACGACCTTGGGAATCAATATGCTATACATGTATTTAAACTTCAAATTGAATTAAAAATTGAACTTCAGACAAACTGAAATTAATTTATGTTTAATTTGTTTATCATTTCTAAATGTATTATCACAACATCTAAATGAAATTGAAATGATAACTAGCCCATGGTAACTTTTTATAAATCTTTGTGAATATGTCTGTATAATAGATGCTTGATTAGTGCAATATCGTATTTTTGTTTATGCAAGCGAAACTTATTTATAGGTGACAAAGACAAAATAATCAGAGACGGAATCAATATTGCTAATGGATAATTGAAGAGAAAATAGATGGACGAAATGAACAGATAATTGCATATTTGATAGCATATCCTGAAATATAATAACTGTTATCAATACATAATTGTTTGAAATTGTTTAATTTCAACACATCAGATATAATCATTCAATATTTCACTGGACATCAAGCATATAAGTAAACATAATTATGAGACTCATCAAATTCCTGCTTTGTACCTTTTCCTACATGGAACAATATTAATTTCTAAAGTTTCTTTCTGTTATGTACAGACATTGAAGCGTACTACTACACCATTTGCACGAAACAGTGCGAAACGATTCTTGAACGTAATGGTGAATGGTTTGCACGGAAAGAAACGGAACGCTTTAGAGGTATAGTAGCATGCTTCAGGGTCCGTATCATGACAAACATGGAAGTCCATTTGAATTTTCCGGAAAATGGTAGAGTATTTTTTATCTTCGTCATGGTAGTTACAACGAACGGACATACTTACAGTGTGTTGGTAGACAAAATTCTGCTACTGTGACAACATCTGAACACATCCTTGTGACTATTGGTAGATCCCACAATCATCACGGAGACTCGATCGGACTTGCTGCTGAATCTTTCATCAGTGGTGTGAAGAAGCGTTGTAGGGAACCTTTCTATATATGATGAGGAACTTGGAGGACTTCAGACACAGAATGTAACGATACTGAGGTGGACATATGATCCGTCAGATTCCAGCATTTCAGGCATGTAAATATTCCATATACATAATCCGTGCGAAGACCACATGAAAACTGTCATCATTCCGAGAGGAAATCGATATCCATGAAATATTGGGCAGAATTTTGACCAGGGATAGGTTTCTACTCTATGATGACACTGATCCTTAAGAAATGTTCGCTACCGATGCCAACTTTATGAAACTATGCACTTCAGAGACCGTCTTAATGATGGAACATTTCATTCCTGCTCAACATTGTTCACTCAACCGTACACTATTCATGCCAAGGTATTGGAACTGTATTTCTCCTTGTGTTTGGATTGCTGTCAAGCAAACTAGGGCCACATATGAGCGCTTCTTTAGTATCCCAAAGAATGCTGTCCATGAGAGACAGTCTGTGTTAACACCAGAACATTAGATCCTGGATCTTGAAGTAGCGGCTCATAAGGCAGTCCGAGGCAGTTTCCCACTAACTTCTATCAAATGATGCTTCTTTCACTATAGACATTACATATGGAGGAAAGTTCAATCCAGTGGATTGGTGGTTACGTTTAAAAAGGATGAAGATTTTCCTCAACTTATAAGGAGAGCGGCTGTTCTTCCTCTGGTCTCCGAAACAGCAAGAAGGGTGTGTGGTTCCAGACCCTGGAAGACAACGAGGATGACAGTCCTAATGTGCTGCGATTTAAGAACTAGGTAACGGAGACCTAGGTTGAAGGCCATCTCCGTAACTGGAATCACTTCAATAATTACGGGCCAAGAACATCCAATGTAGTGGATGGATGACATCACAAATTGAATGTTAGCTGACATGAATTAATAAATATAGTAGAATTCGATGTGTTCGTCATAATAGTTGGATGTTCTATTGTTATATGTATCGGGGTTCGCATGGTATATAAGGGGATGAGTTTTGCTACGCTTCACTTCACATCAGTGTCTTCGATTTATCTGTGCGGGTAGCTTCGACGGGTAAAACGTACATCTCCGATACTAATTCATAGGACATCAAGAAGAAATGAAATCACGTTTTGAAACACCATGCAGTGCTCAAAATTACAATAAACATATCGAACAGTAGTAAATCATTCTAAACGCTTTGGATAAATAAATTTAGAATTGCTTTTTTACGTGAATGTACGTAGATTTGCAGTAAATATGTCAAAACTATACAAAAACGCGGAAAAATATTTCATCTATTATCTATTGATAAAATGGAATAAGCAAAAGGTATACAATCTATACCATTCACACTTACTTCAAGCAAAAGGCAAATACATAAATACTACTGTACTTATAAACATGACATGTATGCTAGCCATGAAAACGCATCGATTGCGGACGACTATTTACCTGGGTCTACTCGTGATATCTGTAAAGGATCGCAGATATACGTGTACACTTGTCTAAAATACTCTAAGTAGTAGTAAAACTACCTTTATTTACATAATCCATGAAACAAAACGGTAAACTCCATTTGTCTTGAAATAGTAAACAACATTGTAAATTGTACAGACTGTGAAACACTTAGTCCATGCCGATCAGCTATTTTCAATCGGGGGAAGTATCAGAGTAGAATATTTACCCTGTGTTGTGCATGAATCCTTATACCATATGATTTACTGGTCAGAGTATTGCAGATTTGTAAATCAGGAAATCATTTAGGTACATAAATTGTTCATGCATATATAATTTGCATATACAACACTGCACGAGTGTATGGGATGAGAGAGAGAGAGAGAGAGAGAGAGAGAGAGAGAGAGAGAGATTCAAACGATGATCTTGTGAGGGTCTTGTAATAATCGCGCTCTTATCAAAACAAGCGATATCGTCAATTAAATTAAAAAAAACAGTAACTCAATATTGCTCTCATTAATTGATAGTTGAAAATGAGGACCTCAAATCACTTATTCTAAAAGGTCCTAAATACAGAGAACCTCGGTCTTTTAATTGGCGACAGAACTTCATCTCTATTATGAATTTTGTCGAATATTATGCCAGACGATGGCCTAAATATGAAAAAGAAGAACTTGATGCATTGTCAGAATGGGTTAAAAGCATAAGAGGAATATTAAAATCCCGCATTAGATATATGAAAACAAAAGTACGTACCATCTATTCTTCTGTGTTTAGTAAACCAGAAGTGATAAAAGAATTAGATAGGTTACATGAGGAATATGTTTTGGTTCCAACTGACAAAGCTAGTAACAACATTGTCTTTGTAAGGCTCATTATTACAACTGTATTTTAAACTAACTTGGCATTGATTCCACTTTTGGTAATCGTACTTACCGGTATACTCGAACTGCCCTTTCAAAAGATGAAATTCTTCAAAACCATGCTTCATTTTAGAAACATTTAATATCCCAGTCAATGGGTCGAATGAATATGAGTTACAGTACCTATACTGGATTCCTAAACTACATAAAAACCCTTACAAACAAGAATTCTTCAAAACCATGCTTCATTTTAGAAACATTTAATATCCCAGTCAATGGGTCGAATGAATATGAGTTACAGTACCTATACTGGATTCCTAAACTACATAAAAACCCTTACAAACAAAGATGCATTGCTGGATCCAGTAAGTGCTCTACCAAGCCCCTATCTTTGCTCCTCACGAAATTATTAACAGATGTGAAGGAAAAACTTCAAACTTACTGTGCGACTACATATGCCAGAAGTGGTGTTAATTAAATGTGGATTCTAAAAAAAATCTAAAGAACTTTTTGTAAACTTGAAATCGCAGAATTTTCCCCAATCAATGACATTAAAACCTATGACTTTTCAACACTATACACGACCATTCCTCACGATAAATTAAAGACTAGACTTTTTGAAATCATAGACAGTTACTTCTTCAACAAAAATGGAAAAGGGAAATATTCATATCTAGTGATCAGTCATTCAAAAACTTACTTTGTTAAAGACCACTCTGATTCCACGCACAAGTACCCATGGTCACGAATTGTGCTCCTTTGTTAGCTGACCTGTTTCTATATTCATATGAAGCAGAATTTATTTTAAAAAAAACTTCTACGTGAGAAGAAAAAATCTCTCGCTGTGGCCTTCAATTTGACATTTAGATATATCGATGACGTTTTGTCTATCAAGAATAATAACTCATTCATATGTCTATTTGATATATCCTTGTGAGCTCGAAATAAAGGACACCACAGAGTCGTCCACTTCTGCTTCATACTTGAATATGTTATTGAAAGTAGACATTAACGGCAAACTGACAACTCAACTGTATGACAAACGGGATGATTTCAGCTTCTCCATGGTCAACTTCCCATATTTATGTAGCAATCTTCCATTAGCACCTGCATATGGTGTTTATATATCTCAACTGATTCGATATGCAAGAGCTTGTTCTGCGTATAGTCAGTTTTTGAATCGAGGTAAGCTGCTGACAAACAAGTTGATGGTACAGGGGTTTCAACAGCCTCGATTGAAGTGAGCATTTCGCAAATTCTATGGTTGTTAAAACGATCTAGTTCGTCAATACAACCTATCATTGGGTCAAATGCTGTCTGACATGTTTCATACCGATTGTTAAGCCGTTCTTGGCACACTGATTTTGACTGCGAATGGCTCCGTTTACCTGATCAGGATAGAGGGCTCACGGCGGGTGTGACCGGTCGACAGGGGATGCTTACTCCTCCTAGGCACCTGGTTTCACCTCTGGTGTGTCCAGGGGTCCTTGTTTGCCCAACTATCTATTTTGTATTGCTTTTAGGAGTTATGAGATTGATCACTGTTCGTTATCTTCACCTTTCATTCATTTAAAGCACGCAATAAGAAAAACAATAAACATATTACTAAATAAGGCTATTTTCAATTGCTTCATTTTATGCTGATTTTGCGCTCAATAGATGTTATATTTCTATGGCATTTTGCGTTATTACATTCTGCGTTGAACTCGACGCAAATTGTACTAATGCAAAATGTAATAATTGAGTTTATCATATTATGCGTCGTTATCAGGCACAGAGAATCATATGTCTGTCCCCCACCTTTATTAACAATATCCATTATTTGTTATTTTCTAATGCAAATAAAAGGTATATTGGGTGACTCCCGACTTGACCCCAGTTTGAAAGTTCTAATGAGTCTGATAAAATTAAAAGAAGGAACCTCACATTTGCATTCAAATTAAATGTACTTCAAAATGAATTTCTGCTCTGCCTGAAAGCATGTTTCTAACTTTTCGGGAACGAATCTTGCATACAAAATAATTAATAGGGGAACACATAAATTCGAGCTCCTTTGGAAATAAATGAAATGTATATATGCACCTTTTTTCAATACGAATTGAACTTGTGTAAATGTTGTATCAGGCACGTATACGGGGGTTGAACTTGCGTAAATGTTGTATCAGGCACGTATACGGGGGGTTGAACTTGTGTAAATGTTGTATCAGGCACGTATACAGAGGGTTGGGGTGGGCAGGGAGGTTGGTCTGCTTTCCCCACTTTTTTGACAATTTACTTTTTTCCATTATTCTAACATACAAAGTCAGTATTTTCTAAATGCGCAGTTCAAACTAATTTTTATTTTGTAAATTTATAATGAATACAATTATAAACCTCAACTCCTATATTTCCAATATATTGTCAATCACAAATTTTAAAATAGCTGGAAATGTTTAATGCTTGTCATCGTCGGTAAATGCTTGTAAGCTTACATTTACATGTATATCAGTGATCAATTTTCTTTCCTTCTGTGAAATGATATATTGTCCATCGAAGTAGGACTCAGGTAGGACACAGGTGTATATGTCCGATCACCATTCCCTTATTTATATATCCAAGTTCGTATATGATCATCGATAAATTTTTAATTGTGCACGCAATATATCCAAATATATCCAACCAGATCCTCAGTGTGCATGTACGTGCATTATTAGATTCACGATTTCTATAAACTGCAAAACCCCTGACCAGACAAGCATTCAATACGGGAAAAATTTTCGACTCTGATAACTCCCCTGATTGAAGACACTCTGTTTGGCACGGGTGAAGTGTGTCGCAGTCTGTATAATGGAATGACAACGTGTTGTAAAGTTGTAAGGAGATACAAATGGAGTTTATCATTTTGTTTCGTGGATTTATCCGAATAAAGAGAATCTAATATTTTCGGTAAGTGCACATGTCCGAACCTGTTGAATAGATGTCCGCATTTGATACGGTTTTTGGGGGCGAGTATGCCATGTGCGTTACATGTTATGCATATGACATGCACCTGTATTTTGGAAGAATTGATATAAATGATATATTTTATGCTCTTTGCTTATTCCATTCTATCAGTATGTAATTGATAATTTATTCCATAAGAAACTGCAAATACTTGCAAGTATGCAAGAAAAGCTTTTTTGTTGTTGCATTTTTTCTAAATTATCTAAACTTTCAGAATGTTTCATTGGTATACAATAAATATTTTGTAATTTTGAGCAAAGCATAATGTTTTAAAATGTGATTTTATTTATTTTTCATTCCCTTTATATTACTATCGGAGATGTGCACTGGTCGAGTCCACCTAGAAAAATCACTCAGGTGTGACAATCACATTTGGGGTATATACAGGTAGAGTAAATTGGGCTACCTTAGAGAAATATGGCGGATAAGATGAGAAACGTGTACGTATTTATTAATTCATGTCAGCTTTAATGTACCCATCCAAATGTCTTCCTCTTCATCCATATAATCCTAAAAGAGCAGGCTGCCAATGAGGCCAAAATGCTTCAACTTGATGCCGGGTGTTTTATTAGAAAAAAAGAATACCATCAGCTGTACCAACACATTCAGCAGCTGAAGGACAGACTTCGTCAGAAAGCCATTGGAGTAATGGAGTATGCAGGTGCTGCCTCCCACCTACTCCATCTACAGTGATATTATTTAGGCATAATGTAAATGTGTGGACTGCATACATTGGTGTACGTGTGTAAAATATTATCAATTAGACATTAGACTAATTGAAGTGATTTTATGTTGTATTATTAAGAATGATATAATGCTTCTCAAACTCTGAGCTATTTTATGCAATTAATGAACTGAATGAAACATGATGAAAAATATTCCTAGTTCTCTATTTCAACAAAAGAACAATTTGTGATTCTACATGTATGCGCAGAAAATGAAGAAAATTTTAGCGTGTGTCGCAACTTTTTTTGCATCATCATGGATTCATGGAATCAGTTTATTTACATCATTCAGATTTTAAAAAGTTTAAGAAAATAAAACAAAATCATTGAGATTACCTTAGAGCAGTTAGTAAACCTATGCTTCCATATTTACCTTGAAAATATGTATATAAAAAAACCCAAACACCCCCCCCCCCAAACTATAGGTCACAGAGGAATGATTTCCTTTGTTCTTTACCTGTTCACCATTCTCACCTAGCTAAAACAGTTTATCTAAAGAAATTTCAGAATTTGCCTTAGTGGTATCTTATGAATATGTATGAATCAAGGAATGTAACATATCAGCAATTGGGAATATATCTTCGCATATATTGAACAAAAAGTTATTGAAAAGGCTTAAGAAACTGTTTACAATCATACAGATTTAGATTTGATAATGAAAACAACTCAAATTTCTTGATTTCTACCTGCACATTTCCGCCGCTATGATCCCCGTGTATATACAGGAACGCCCACTGCAGCGGCAACATAAGACAGTAGCTATTAATAGCCACCGTCTAAAAATGATTTGCACAGTATCTGAGTTTACATTGATCTTTTTGTACCCACATTGTTTGGCTACCGACGGAAGGACTGAAGAATTTGTCATGTGTGAAATGTTTCACCTATAACAATGGATATCTAAAGTATGGGCAATTATTACTAACCCCCCCCCCCCCTTGCACATTTTTTGCCGTGATATTTTCTCCAAATTTTGTGGACTTCATGACTATCTCATTCATATTTCGAACTTCTAATGTCTGTGTCTTGTAGTGTTTCAAATCCATCGCGTCGGAAATTTCGTTCCCATATTTTTTTTTAAAATTTGGGATCCCTTGGGAAGAGGTGCAATAAAATGCAACAAGCTATGGCATTTTTAAAGCTATACAATAAACAGTTTAGTTTTAAATTCTATACAAATTCTTTTGTTTACATCACAGTGAATCTTTCTGACATCATCAACAAGGGAGGTAAGCTGCGATTATCAAAGATCATTTTGGTGATCGAATACTATCAGCAGAATTGAGGTTATCTTGCCTGTGGTTTTTTATAACAATCCGACTTACAAACGCAAGCTGTTATTGTGAAAATACTGTCTGCCTTGATTTTTACAGATGCATCTTCATTTATATATACTGCACTGATTTTGACTGCGGATTACTCCATTTGTCTGATCGAGATATAGGGCTAACGGCGGGTGTGACCTATTGACAGGGGATACTTACCCCTCCTAGGCACCTGATTCCACTCGTATGATTTATGAGCTTGATCGCTGTCTATTATCTTCATCTTCTCAGGTGAGCTAAGATACTTGAAATTTATTGATTAACAAGAGGATGTGGTAAATTTCAATAATAGGAAATTGATGAAAGAAAATTATGATGAGTATTTATTTGTTAGATATTTCAGATAAACTATTTGAAGAAGTAGGTAAGCGATTGATTTCTTGCATTTGATGATATCTATTTCCATTAGATGCTGTGACTTGTGAAATCAACATACAGAAATCACTCATCAGTTATCACTACTTAATGAATGAAAGTATTTGTTTTATACGATATAAAGTAAGTTGGGGGCAGTTCCAGCATTGTAAACCGTGAAGAAATATTACACATATGCTAATTTAATTGACAACAGGATATTACTCCTTTCAGATATTTATCAAAAATCTTGTTGAATCTTCTATTCAAATCAATGTGGAAATACTTATGCAGAAATGGATATGCAGGAGTTATCTCCCGTTCATAACAAATTCATGAACTCATTTTTCATCAAGTGTCACAGGTATTAGTAATCACGTAAAACGTATTTCCAACAAAAATCATCCTGAATGATCCATTAATGGTTTTGAGATTTAGATCAATATTTTGTAATGAATGAATTTTACATGTAGAATTCTTGTCGTCTTCAAATACTGATATAGAAGAGAAAACAAATAAGAAGTTATGACATTTTTATTTGAACTCTGTTTTAGTGCATTCGATATACATGTAATCATAATCACATATGCCATTGATACCATTCCATCAGTACAGGCGATGACCTATTGTGGATAAAAAAAAAAGTGTATCTATATCATGCATATCATTTGTTGACAATAAGAAAACTATAATTATTCCATTTGATATTTCTATTCATTTTGATATTGACACATCAAATTGATTTCATATTGAGAAGTTATAAAGCCCTAATGAGGGTAAACAAACAAAAAACAAAAACAAAAACTCGAACCTCAATCTATTTAACTTGTTAAAGCTGCTTTTGCTCTTGTGGTTATCAATCACCTTATTTTGATATTTTAAAATATTTTTGCCATTTCACACTTGTAATAAATATTTCAAATAAATACATCGATTATCAGATTTGTTATTCTCAATGTTACCATCAATATTTATCCTACAGCAAATGCTTTGATACAGGACTCTTTCATGGCAATAATATCCAAATGGACATCCTGACCACGGTCCACAGTAACTTATCGCCCTCTCTCCATGAGGAGGACAATGGGCTTTGTAACCGCCTGTAAAACACGAATACACAACATGTTAACCAAGGTACTTTCCGTCATGTTCGAATTTGAAATATATGATAAAGAATAATTCAAGAAATAATCATCTCGATCGACCTATAACAATATTAAATGTGAAACAATAGCATTTCTGGAATTTATGGGGAGAAAATGAAAGAGGAGTGGAAATAACAAACAGTGATCAGTCTGCTAAATTTCATGAACAGAATATTATCAAGAGTAGGGATAACAGGGACGCTTGGACACACTAGAGTGGTTCTAAAAGTTTCTATCTTAAATTTCATACTAAATGTCAAACCTACTCATTGAACAGGAAAATGCAACATTAATGGTTGTCAGTTTTCATTTCATAGTCGTTGAATAAAACATAAATATACAAAAATACCAATGAAAGGTGAAGATAACGAACAGTGATCAATCTTATAAATCCTATAAGCAATACAAAGTAGTTAGTTGGGCAAACACGGACCCCTGGATATACCAGAGGTGTACATTGTACATCATTGCATAAGATACATACCGTCATAAGAGGTTCATGGGTAGTTCCCATTGTGTAAAAGTTCTTGACTGTTATTAACGATAATGTTTTTGAAAATAAAATATCAAATAAACAACTATTAAAGTTAAGAATGTTCTTGGGAAAATTCTCAAGAATTGTATGATACATGAGATTGATCATTGTTCGTTGTCTTGAACATTCATTGTTATTAAATGAATAATTATCGATTTGCAGAATGTTCATGGAAATGCCTCAAGAATTGTGTTAATTATTTACGACGTTCGTGATTCTTCAATCTATCTTCTGGAACCTGTAACTCTGTATATGTCACACAGAAATAATCTTAGACTACTGGATAAAATGCCAATAACAAAATTTGATTAACGTTTTACATCCTATAAAGAATTTAAAACCAACAAACAGGCCAAATTATGATTCTATTCCCTATCAAAAGCAGTGCTGATGCATATTTTTACTGTTCACCTAATAACTGATCGTTATGTTTCTAGTTATTTCAAAGTTTTCTGTCTATGTGCTCTTTCCAATTGTTAACGTTAAATAAAACAATTTTCTTAAAGGTTAAAAAAAAATAACTCATTAAGATAAAAATGCATTTAAAAAAAAAATTATTTGGTCCCTCACCTCTTTGCAGAAGAAGTTTGACGAAATTGATCAAAATACATTAAAATGTTAGATAAAATGCATGATTACAAAAATATCAATCAACTAAAAACACTTAATTGAATCGATGTTTTGATATTCATCTTCAGAAATTAACAGCTACATAAAACACTTACCAAATACAATTGAGACTGCGCTAAGAATGCACAGAAAAGACAGAATGGAAACTTTCATTGTCATTCTAAAAGTTGAAAAACAATTAAAACCATGCTTTGAAGTTGCTGAAGAATGCTAACTTCTATATATATATATATATATATATATATATATATATATATATACAGTTTCGACTAATCAAATATTCATGTATGGGCGTGTGCAAATGAGAGTGGCACAAGGCGCATGCTGGAGAGATAAACAGAGAGAGAGAGAGAGAGAGAGAGAGAGAGAGAGAAAGCATTTGTGAACTCCATATGTTAATCTAAATTGATCCCGGTGAACTTGAAATTAGACACCACAAAGTTTTCCCAATCCTCTTCGTATTTCAATATTTTATTAAACACAAATCTCAACGGCAAAATATAAACTCAAATTCATGACATACGGGATGACTTCTGTTTTTCAATAATCAGCTTTCCATATTCATGCAGGAATATTCTATTGTCACCTGTATATGGTATTTATGTCTTTCAACTGCTTTGATATGCTAGAATATGCTCTGCCTATGACCTAATTTTGAATCGAGGTAGGCAACGTAGAAATAAGTTTTGAACAATTTTCGTTTAAAGTCTGCATTTCGTATATTATCTGGTAGTTATAACGATTTAATTTACAAATACAATATGTAATTCAGCCAAATGATGTGTGACGTGTTTCATACCCGCATTTTATACCATTTACAACTACAACTCTACTCCGCTTAGCTCACCAAGATATTGGACTAACAGCGGATGTGACAGGACGACAGAGTATGATTTCACCTCTTAGACATTTGACAACACTACTGATATGCCAAATCATTCGTGTTTCTTAATTTTGTAATCACTATACCAACAATAACATTGATGACTTTACGATATCTTCACTTTTTTATTGTCATTCATTTGGTTCTTAAAGTTTTGCACTTCGTTAAGGTAATAAACAAGGATCTAATTAATACGATAAAGGATGCAAAAATAGGACAAACACGAATCACTGAAAACACCAGGGATTAGATAAAGGGAATAATCATAACGATTACCCATCTATATCTTGATTAGGTAAGCGGAATAATCCGTAGTTAAAATCAGAACTGACTAACAATTGGCATGAAACATATCACACAGCATTCAACCTAATGACAGGTCGTAATGGCTAATCTGATCAATAAAACAACCAAAGAAGTTACAAAAAGTTAGCTTTAAACGACACATTTCAAACTTCTTTAATATCAGCTTCTATCATCAACTTCCCATACAGTATTATGCGTAGCAATAATCCATTATAACCTGCATATGGTGTTTATGCCATCTACAGATTCATTGTTCTGGGGTATGCTCAGATTTTCAAACGAGGCAGACTACTGACAAACAAGTAGATGTTGCAGGGGTTTCAACATTTTTGTTCACAGTCAGCGTTGAATCATTTGATGGAATATATAGACCATATGCAGGTGATGGAGAAGCTAAAGTTCCCCTTTTTCATAAAATTGAGTAGTTAATATAAAGCAAATATGTGACAGTTGATGGAGAAGCTAACATTATCATTTTTTCATTAAATTGAGTAGTTAATTTGCCCTTGACGTTGGTGTTGATTGAAATGCGAAACTATAAAGCAGATACATTTATGTGACAGTTTGGTGTTTTTCTTATATTGAGGTTACTGGGATATGTTGAATTGAAATATGAATGAAAGTCATTGTTATTAATAGATAAAATGTATATTAAACATAGCAAAGGAGCACAATTTCTTTCTATGGGAATCCCAACTTTTGGTAAACCTGAACACTAAGGAATACACACATATTATCAGTGAGGATCTCTACTACCTCTTTGATTTCATCTTCAAGCTACCCGTGCGTAGAATCAAATGTTGTTTAACAAAGTTATATGTTGGTTGACTGGTAAGAAAATTTATTGATTGTATATTGTTTAACGTCCCGCTCGAAAATAGTTCACTCATATGGAGACGTCATTGATGCCGGTAAAGGGCGGAAAAATTTAGATCTATGCTTGGCGTTTACGTTCTTTGAGAATGTAGGGATCTTTATCGTGACATACCTGTTGTGGCATCGGTTTTTGTGGTGTCACTTTAAGGACCGCCTCACTAAGTCGCCTCTTAAAACAAGCAAGGGGCACTGAGGACCTGATCTGACTCGAATCCTCACGGGATGACTGATCACAAGATATAAATACTTCGGAGCTTTATTTATATTAAAGTTGTAGCTTTCTATGATGTCAAAAAGCCTAGTCATTCATTTACAGTTAGAAATACTGGTGCGAAGTGTTGGAAAGTCATTCGTTTTGATGCCATTGATCTAGGAAATTATCAAACGTTCCACATGAAGTCCAATATATGTTGCAGCACAATATATCGAGAGTTTCTCTTTCACAGTAGCAAAGGATAAAGATAAGGATTCAGTAAAAATATGTACGGTATTGTGTAACGTACATTTGTAAGTATGTTTTAAAAAAGGTTTTGGAATCGAGTATGTGTACGGTAACTCAGATTCATTCATTTCATTGACTGGTATATCACAAATGTTTAAAATGGAAACACTTTCTTATGAAATATGCTATTATGAGTTATGAGATCGATCGCTGTCTGTAATCTTCACCTTTCATCTTAAAGGGACTGATTGATGTTTTTAGTAAGAAAAGTTTTTCATTTTTGATGTTAAAAATTAAAAATGTAGCTCATTTAATGTTGACGACCAACCTTTGGAGCGTCTGAATGCAAGGATAAGAGCAATATTTTAGCTTTGATTCTGTGTTATGTAAACCAAGACTCGAGTCTTTTTATGTAAACAAACAAACCAGTGAAACGTTAAGTTTGTAATGTAAAGCATCTTCATATTGTACAATCACATGGACTTTGAAAACCCCGTAAACAATAACACATATGAATTTTTGTTTTCAAAACAAATAATAAACTTTCTATAATGAGCGTCTGTCATGATGCAATTTTTGTGAAACCTTACAAACTGTAGATTTTGACCATTTAAAGTGAAAAACAAAATTTGGAGAAAAATCGTGAATCAGCCCAACTCTCTATTGTATATTGCTTATAGGAGTTATGAGATTGATCACTGTTCGTTATCTTCACATTCCCTTTAGAGAATTTCGTTTTTTTCAAAACGATTTTAATGGAGATCTTAATATTTTTTTCTGCTTTTTGTCAATTCTGACAAAGTGTCAAGTTCTTTTCCATTTTTTTCTTTTGCCTTTTGTGAAATCTGTCAAGGTGTTCTGTTTTTTCTATAATCATTATATCACCTGACATTATCTTCGAATGAATTCATAATGGGGATGACTGATTATGTCTCTGAATTTCAGACTGATGAAATACGTGACTTTTGGTCCTGAATATGAATTATATCAACCGGATATAGGAGCATCATTCGAATTCTTCACTCATCATAAATCAATCATTAGTATCACAAAGAACAAATGTTTGTTTGATTGAATGGGGAAATGAAATTATAATCTTTTGAATTAATACCTGTCATGTGACCTATCTCACAATTAATCGCATCCAAAAAGTATCTTCCAGACATTCCAAATGAATACAACTGAAACAAAAAACCAACAATATTTTGTATTATATTTCAGCAATTACATATTGATACCAAATTTTGTAAACAGAAAAAGGCCATGCTTTGTCAAGAATGTTACTAATGTACAATCACAACATATATCACTAAATGGAAAGATAGCTTTCCACAAAACCGAATATATGTAAAAGACCGAATGACCCACGATGTTGAAATATCTCTTGTTGTTTTCCCAGTGTGTAACGCAAAAGATTGCATAGTTTTCGTAAATTGCTGTCAGTGTGTCAGAGCGTTCGATGAACTTATCACCAAATACTCTGTGAATGTTTTGAGTTAG
Source organism: Ostrea edulis (assembly GCF_947568905.1). Taxonomy (NCBI): domain Eukaryota; kingdom Metazoa; phylum Mollusca; class Bivalvia; order Ostreida; family Ostreidae; genus Ostrea; species Ostrea edulis. Next base: position 51,977,001 of record NC_079167.1, read on the forward strand.
CAACTCTAGAATCTTTTTAATATTTTCTACGTGAAATCAGAAGGTGTTTAACAAAGTAATTTTTCGGATTACTGATGACTTTTTCCATGTTTTATTTCTATTGAAGAAACAGATGTATATGATGTCAAATAATATAATAATTCGTTTATTGTTAGGGTGGTGGTGTAAAGTGTTGGAAAGCCGTACAGTTTGATGCCGATGTTTTAATTTTTTCCAGGAATTTAAGATTAGCAAAACATGGTAATGTCTCGAATCGAAATAGCTGTCTGATTTTTTATTTGTAAGATTGTTCATCATACACATACTATATCGATTTGTTGTTCAAGAGTATATCTTATTGACAACAGCGGCATATTCCTGAAGATAGATTACACCATTATGAAACCCAAATCTATACATGCATAACTATGACTGTTTCAATGTTTCAGTTTAAGAGTATATCTTATTGACAACAGCGGCATATTCCTGAAGATAGATTACACCATTATGAAACCCAAATCTATACATGCATAACTATGACTGTTTCAATGTTTCAAAGTTAAACATGATTTCTGCAACTTAAGACAGGTGAATTTTGTCACGTTTCCGAAATGCATTCTTTGTTGACATTGTAAATATGAAAGGTGAAGATAACGAACAGTGATCAATCTCATAACTCCCATAAGCAATGCAAAATAGATAGTTGGGCAAACACGGACCCCTGGACACACCAGAGGTGCCTAGCAGGAGTAAGCATCCCCTGTCGTGTGTATTAGTAACGTGAAAGTCGAAAATGAAATAATTTTTTCTCTCTTACTTTGCCTACATTTGTTTTTAATTATTAAGAAACTCCATCGATTAATGCTTTAGAAATAATTTCTTTGCAATAATATGTACGAATAAGATAGATAAAAGGAAGTGGGCATTACAAGAATTTCTTGCAAGAGGTACATGGATCTTACAAGTTCCTAACAATGAAGATGGAAATTTGTAAATATTATCTGTATTTTTTATCAACCGTGGAGGACTTCATAATAATGCAGATGTTTGATGAAATCCAATTGAGCCACAAATTTGGAGAAGTTGATTTCCTTATATATGTGCAATCAATTCATGAGACATTGTTCCTGAACACAATCATCAATAAATGTTTACTAGTACTGTTTATTGAATATATTTGCCTATTTTCTTTATTTGCACGAAGGACAACAACGAGTGCAAAACATTCAATAACTTGCTTGTAACATGACTTTTTAAAAAGTATTATTTTTGTCATATGATCAGTGGTCATTGCGTGGTTTTATTTCACCCAATTTTAGTTTGGACATCTTTGATATGCAACAATGAACGGATATCATACATTTTATCTTATACTTAAATGCTTACATCTACTTGAATTAATTTCTAATATATATCTATACCCAATTTCAAATAGTTTTTTTTTTCAGAACTAAAGTACAACCACTTTCATAATTTCAATACCGGTCAACATTGATTGGGTGTTTGTTTTACGCCCCGTCGAGAATTTTCATTTATATCAAAACGTCTCTAGTTGTAGGTGAAATACTACCAGTTTAGTCCTTTGCTTAGCGCTTATGTCCAAAGCAGTGATGATTCATTATCGTTCTAACGCCTGTTACAAGAAAGGACGTCTGTTTCTATGACCATATTCGAAAGATTCATGATGCTCACTTGTAAATGCCGAGCGCTTGGTGGAAGACCGATCATTACCAATGTTTACGTCTTGGGTTTCACGCTGTAATAACAGGAACGGGCCTCGAATTCACAACCTCCTCGTTTCGGCCAACATTGGGATAATTGATTTTATGTGGTATAAATATATTGAGAAAGACAAGGTTAATCTATGATATATAATGCATTATACAGAAGAAGTATCCCAGATCTTTTACTTCTCATCGATTTTAGAAAGCCTTTGATATATTATATTGGAATTTCATACATCAAACTTCAGAATTTTTCAACTTTGAGTCTCCTATTAAAAACTGGATTAAACTTTTTATACAAATATAACATCCACGGTTAAACAGGGTGGCAACCTATCTGAAGTTTGTGATATTAAGAGAGGATGCAGACAATGAGACCCCCCCCCCCTCTCTCTACGTATATATTTTGATCTGGGCTGAAATTTTAGCAATACATATTAGGAAAACAAGAATATTGAAGGTATATTTGTAGGCAATACTGAAAAAATCTCAACTTGCTGGTGATGCTTCAATCATTCTTAATGGAAGTAAAGAAAGTTTCTTCGAAATTTAATGTATTACAAAATTTTTCAGAAATGTCTGGACTTTGTATCAATTACTCTAAAACTCACATTGTATGAATTTGATAAAGAAATAGTATTGATGTTCTGTTTCCCAATAGCAAAGTTTATTGGGGATCTACTAGTTTTACTTTGTTAGGAATAAATTTCGATATTGACTTGGAAATTATGCCAAACGTTCATTATGATCCTTAGTTAGCCAAAAACAAACCAATGCTAAACCAATGGGGAAGAGATATTATTCCTTCCCCTGGTAAGATTACAGTCATTAAGATATTACTTTTACCTCTGTTAAATCAAATTCTGATGTCGATACATAACCCATCTAGTTTATACTGTAAAGAATTAGAAAAGCTATTTTTGTTTTGTATGGAATGGTTCGACCCACAGGATGAAAAAGGCTGTTATTGTTAAGAAATATGGTGGTTTAAAAATGCTCAAAATCAACGCATTTAAAACTTCAATGAAATTATTTTGGGTAAGACATATCATCTTCACAAAAAGGGGATTGAACAATTGGATACTAAAATTTATAGTGTATAGATTTATATCCTTTGGGATTGAATATATCAATATTTTTTTAAATCATTGAAAAATAAATTTTGGATAGATGTGTTCAAAGCATGGATTGAATTACAAAACACCTGTACAGGGTATGATGTTCCAGCCGACCCCTCTCTGTTTTATAACCCTGATACGTATCGGAGTATAAACTTTTTAATAAACAATTATTTGACAGTAACATAGGGCATATTGATGATATCATTGAAGACGATGGTATCTTTTTTTGTTTTGGTAGTTTTTGCACTATTTATCTAGATGTTAAGATTAACTTTGTAGAATATGCAAACATTATTATTGCCGTTAAGACATTAGTTTAAAGGTCAAGAAATGATAGAAACTGAGACAAAATAGCAAATTCAATTATTACATCAAAAATATAGTGTGCTGAAATGTAAAAAAAAAAAAAAAAAAAAAAAAAAAAAAAAAAAAACTCCAAAAAATTTATGAAATGTTGGATAAATATCCCTCTGTGAGAATGGGCAGAAGAAGATGAACATTTAGAGATAGATAATAGGGAGTGGACAAAATACACAAAATACCATTCACAGTCATAAAAAAATGAGGTAATTACTAAGTTATGGTTTGACTTTCTTAACGACAAATATGAAATTTAGACATCTACTTCGAGGATGGTTACGGAATTTAGTAACAACAACACCTACTTTAAGGATAGAAATTAGATTTAGTAAAATAAGAACAACACTTTTATCAAATACATACATTAAAGGACTAAGATTATGTTTAGTATATTGACCTGAAAATGAAGAGGAATGAATTAACATAAAGTTGTTATCATGGTGAGAAGTTTGTTGTTTCGTGCGCCGTGGACCTATATGCCATCAGTAGGTAAGGGAGATGCACATCCCAGTCACGTTGATTTTCCTGAACATAGGTACTAAGCATCGAGAGCAGTGTCCTGTTAAAGCGTTTTACCATCCCATCTGATTTAGGTGGTAGAGGGTGGTACGCGTTTTCTTAATTCCTAATAACCGACACATTTCAAAGAACAGTTTGCTCTCGTATTGGTGACCTTGATCAGAATGAATGACTGAAGGCACACCGAATCTGGCAATTACCTGTTCCATTATCGTGCGTGCCACGGTTTTAGCCTCCATATTTTGAAGAGCAAACGCCTCTGTCCACTTTGTGAAATAATCGGACACTACAAGTATATGGCGATTCCCGCTGTCCGTCTCTGGCAACTCACATAATATGGCTGTCGCAATTCTCTCCATTGGAGAACCTGAACCAACAATTTGCATTGGGGCCCTTTGCTTTGGAATCGGATTCTTGCGCCTGGTGCACTTTTCACAAGCGGAAATGTACTGATGAACATCTTTTTGAAGACCAGGCCAATAATACCTTTGCCTTATTTTGGCTAAAGTCTTGATAACCCCTAAGTGTCCTGAGGTATGGCTGTCATGACACATTTTCAATACTCTTCTGCGCTCTTCATATGATATTATAGCCTGGTACGTTTCCTTGCATGAGGGTAGTAGTACCCATTTTCGCACTAACAATTATTCTCTTATGCACAATCGATCAAATTGATTCCAAAGTGATTTCACCACAAACCCTAGCTGTAATATGTCAGAGAGGAAAGTTCTTTTACCATTTTCAACCCACGAACGAACCAATTCAATGTCCTTGTTTTTAGTCTGAGCTTCCTTCAAAGTAAGGTCACTTTCCTCGCTTAGATTTTGATTTGTGCTCACAGTTCGAACTTGATGCTCTGTTTCTGGTTCTGAATCGAACCCACACTGAGGACAGGGTATCCTGCTGAGTGCGTCAGCATTCCCATGCTTCCGACCTGGACAGTGTTCAATCTTAAAATCATACGTACTAATGACTTCTAACCATCTCGCCATTTGTCCTTCCGGATCTTTAAATCATAGCAGCCATATAAGTGATCCGTGATCTGTTCTAATGAGAAAATGACATCCATAATGGTAGGGACGAAAGTGTTTCAGGAAATGAACAATAGCCAACAACTCTCTCCTTGTGACGCAATATCGCCTTTCAGCTTTTGTCAAGGTTCGGCTTGCATATGCTATTACACATTCTTTGTCATCAATTCTCTGAGATAGGACAGCGCCTATTGATGTTCCACTGGCATCAATATCAAGTATGAACTGCTTGGTTACGTCAGGTAAGGCTAGAATTGGCGCGCTGATCAATCGATCACGCAATGTTTCAAAAGCTTCCTGAATTTCTTTTGTCCACTGAAACTTTCTTCCTTTTTCAGTGAGTCGATGCAGGGGTTTAGCTATAAAGGCAAAGTCTCGAATGAAGCGCCTGTAATAGCTACAAAGCCTGATAAAAGAACGAATGTCTGATACATTACTTGGAATCGGCCAGTCAGCAACTGCTTTCACTTTTTCAGGGTCAGCAGCAATACCATCCTGCGATATGATATGACCTAGGTATGAAAGTCTATTTGCAAAGAGGTTGCATTTTTTAGCCTTTAGCTTGAGGCCTGCCTGGCGCAATCGTGTGAACACTTCTCCGAGATTTTCTAGCATGTCTTCAAACGACTTCCCAACGACAATGATATCGTCCAGATATACCAAGCACTTGTCCCACTGAAGTCCTGCAAGCACCGTCTCCATCAAACGCTCAAAGGTTGCAGGTGCGCAACACAAACCAAAAGGCATGACCTTGAACCCCTTGCGTGTAACAAACGCAGTCTTCTCTTTGTCTGCTTCTTCCATGCCAACCTGCCAATACCCACTGTTGAGATCAAGTGTTGAGAACACAGCGTGCCCTGATAGATGATCAAATGCTTCATCTATCTTCGGTAGTGGATACGCATCTTTCACTGTAACTTCGTTAAGTCGACGATAGTCAACGCAAAAGCGCATTGTCCCATCCTTCTTACGAACGAGGACGACAGGTGACGCCCACGGGCTTACAGATGGTTCAATCACACCCTTTTCAATCATTTCATTGACTTGCGTATCCACCTCTTGAGACAAATGAAGGGGAATGCGTCTAGGCGCCTGTTTGATAGGACGTGCTGCGTGCTCAACATTTATCTTATGCTTAACTACATTGGTATGTCCTAAATCATAATTTGAGGTTGCGAACAAATCTTGGTTTTTGTATAAAAATGTTTCCACCTTCGACAACTGCACAAAGGATAGATTCATTTTAGACTTGTTAAGCAATTCTTGTAAATCACTGCGTAACCCCACGGCATTTGTCTTTGCCTCACCAACAAGAGTTTTCTTTTCTTCTACCGCTGTCATTTTGGCAATCAGAGTACCACCATGAATCTGTTGAACATTGTCTGTGATATTCATGAGACATACTGGCACCAGGTCGTGTCCCTTTACTAATGTGCGACCTACCAGTGCGCGTCCACTTTCAAGAAACTTTGATTCTACCTCCACCAAGTAGTCTGCGCAACCAAATGTGTTTTCTCCCGGTACCTTAGCCATAACTACTACTTCACTTCTTGGAGGAATGCATATGTCGCTGTTTGCCGTCACCCTATAGCAGCCCAATGTTCCTTCCCATGAGAAGTGGCAGTTTTCGTTATTCAATTTAAGAGAACTCGTTTCGAAGTCTATGGCTCCATTACATGTTTTTAGGAAATAAAGTCCAAGTATTCCATCGACAGTGATATCCGCTACCACTACTTCCACGTTTTCCTTTGATTTTCCTACTTTTATGGCGAAATTGCCTTTGCCAAACTGACAAAGTCTTGAGCCACTGCCACTGGTTATTATTTGCTTACTCTCTTCTAAACTGGGCTTGTCTATCAATTTATCATATATGTTCTTAGACAGCAATGTCAGGGATTATCTAGTATCAATCAAAAGTTTGGTTTTAAATGCATTGATTTCAGCATCTATGAAAATACCTGCCTCCTCACATAAGCTGTTTGCCCCTATATTCCCTTTAGAAGCTTTTCGGGGTTTTCGCCTTTTTCTGCAGCGTATTCGACACGCACTGCCGTCTGTAGGCTTATCAGAGCGTTTACTATCATCACTGCTTTCCTTCTTCAATTTGGGATATTGTCTACGAATGTGCCCTTCCTCTGAGCAGTAGTAACACTTTACCTTTCCATCTTTTCGTTCATTAGCAAATCTGCGCCTTCCAGGAACGCTTTCACTTGGGACATTTGCTTGAACGCGTTTTTCTAACGATTCTAACTTATTCTGAAGCGTTTTCATCATCTCATATAAATCTCTCAAATGCGATTCATTATCATTTGTAGATTTAGTGAAATTCAGACTACATGTATGTAAATGACTTTTCTTTTCAGTTTTATAATACGCATCCAGCTCAACTGCTAAGCGTATGGCTTCGTTTAGATTGTGAGGTCTACTTTGTTTGATGCGCAATCGCATGTCAGAATCTACTAGTGCATCTATAAAAGCTTCTTTTCCAAGCGTTTCCCTCACTTCCGTTGGTGCCGACGGATAAGCCAAACTAGTAAGTCTTCTAATAGCTTGTCCTAATTTTGTTAAGTTTTCTGATGCTCTCTGACGTCTCTCTTTTAACTGTGCACGATACAGCTCAGTTTGATTTGGCGGTGCAAATCGCTTCTCCAGTGCTTCTACAAACAAATGATACTGCTGACCCGTCTCCGAGGGAACATTCCCGAGCACGCCTTGAGCAGCACCTCGCAATGATACTGCTAAATAAAGTCCTTTCTCTCTGTCAGACCAATTATTAATTGCCGCGCAAGCATCAAAATGAGATTTGTAATCAATCCAAGAATGACTACCATCAAAATTTGCCGGTTTTATGTGACATTTTGTCGCGATTGTGTCACTCGTAGTTGGCCTTTGCATAGATGAACGACTGTTTATCTCCCTTACTGCAAAGTTATTGTCATTTAGTCTCTGGTTCTCGGAGAGTGATTCTGCAAATCCATTCATTGCACCGGTATGTAACTGAGGATGCGCTTGTGCTGGTATTTGAGAGTGCATACACAGTGGTATATGAGGTTGCGCACGCACAGGAGTCTCAATTGGCGCTCTCACCATTTGCAAATGCGCATTTGACAGGCTTAACGGTGTTTCGTTCATAAGCGGCGGCGCACTATCACGGTACTGTAGCGCACTTTCAGTTGAAATCTGCGCATTTTGTCCATAAGAAGAATTTTCATTGCTATTGCGTCGAGTCATTTTTCTCATAGTAATACTACCAGAGTTACCACCTTCCAGCAAAAGGTTTCCAGTCGCTTCGCATTCATCATAACTACTGTATCATCAGCCCCTTTTTCTGAGTATTCTTGCCTTCCGTGCTCATTGGTCATGGTTACAATGCCGGAATCGCGCATCGGTCTATTTGATGCTACTGGTTTCGACTGCCTTTCTATTTCCAAACGCAATCGCTCACAACTCTTTTCAAGAAAAGAGATTTCCTCATCCAGCATTTCATCCCTTGCGCTCATTATTCAATCAGATTAAAATATGATCATGTAATTATTGCTTTTATTTTCCGAATCCCACCGTGCTGCCACCAATTTATGAAACGTTTCTGGGTTCGTTTTGGGATTCGGCTATTCTACCTGAATAGATCAGCAAAACATATTTCTCAATCACAGATTTAAATTACAAGTATTTACATAATAATCACTTCGTTTCTCTGTAGCGCACGCACTTATCAGGGCCTTAAGCGTATGCGCTTTTCAAGGACTAAAGTACACGCGCCTGTCGGGGACTAAAGCGCTCTAGATTCACTTCAGTTTACAAGCCAGCTAAACAGTATATATTTATATACTCAAAGTCTCGAAAGCCTATTTCAGGCACGTAAGACTTTATTCAGTTTATACTTACAAAACCTTATTCTTTCCTGGCTACCTTTCACCCCGGCTGTCAGACACAGAATGCTCATCATCCCGATTGTCTCGGCTTATATAGTACCCAGGTATCACGTGACCTCCGAGAACCTAAGGGAATGACGAATGTGAAACTGGAAGTTATCACAACGTCACTACAGGGAACGAAGGGATATTTTGATCTCGATTACGACTTTGCTTCAGTTTTAAAAAGGCACAAAGAATTACACCGTGAATTTCGTGTAATGTATGACTACATTTATATCAAAAATTTAACAGAAAACATCATTCTTGTTGGGAGAGAGAGAGAGAGGAGAGAGAGAAAGAGAGATCATTGATAGATCTAGAACCCTGTTCGGCCGTGGGGGCACACGTCCTCCTATACACATATCCCCACCTACCCACATTCACACATATACAATTACAGTACAACACCTTAACATCTTACTGAATTACAAATAATATAAATGTATCCATGCAGTACTTATCCTAATGCAGCTCACAGGCAGTCGGAGTGGACCTTCCAAAACAAACTTTGGATATGGACTGAGTGAAACATTTTACATGACATTTTAAAACCGAATACCCAGTCAATAGTCGGGGGGGGGGGGGGGGTATTTTGAATATTGTACAAATGGTACAATGTCATGTAATTATGTCGCAGAATTTAATTAGACATATTTCAGTCCTGAATATTTGGTTGATTCCAAAATAACTTATTTTCAAAAAAGTCAATAAAAGTATTAATTTGAATGAAATTAAAATCAACATGTATTAATTTCGTTGTGTGTTTGAACTAGGTTGCTATCTCAATATTCATTTTGATTATCTAATGCTACAAAATCCCGGTGTTGTCTAATTAGAGGTACCCCTCGACCCCAATTTCCTGTGTATTTCAGTAACTGACACTACTTGATATAAAGATTAGCACCCATCCCCACCTTGGGAACTCCAGGTAAATAGACGATGCCTACTTCTCCGTAAAAAAATGGATCCGTTACCGTGCATTGTGTCTTGGTGATTTTCAGCGATTGTAAGACAAGAAAATCACAGGACAAAAAGTCACGGACAAAATGACCGTGGACAAAAAATCACGATTAGAAATTTTGTGAAATTGGGACAAAATGTCACGGGACAAAAGGTCACAGTTCATAGGGAAAAAAATATTCATTTTTATATAAATTTTTTAAAAAATTTCTTTTTGTAAAGTTTAAGAAAATACATGTGTGAAATGATATATTTTCTATGAGAATTTATTTGAATTTCAAACTTTATATTTTAATACTGATAATGCAATACTTATTATCGAATTTTTATTCGTTTGTGAAATATGAATTATATTTTTTCAAAAAAAGATTTTATTGATATCGAATATGAATAAGCTTTGTAATTAGGTTTCAACACTACATGTATATATCAATGGTTGTCAAAACAAAATCTGCTGACAGATTCCTTACACTCCAGATTATTGTGAAAACGAATGTAGGAAAAAAAGTCACGGAAAAAAAGTCACGGCTAAAAAGTCACAGGAAAATAAGTCACAGGAAAAAAAGTCACAATATACATTTTGTATAAAAATCACATAGATGAAGGAAAAAGAGTCACAATATATATTATATGTATAGGGAAAACTTCATAGTATATATTTTGATAGAAAAGGGTCGCATTTACAAAGGGGGAGAAAGTCACAGTATATATATTTTGAAAGAAAACTACATGTATATATAGAAAAATGTCAATTATATAAAGAGAAAAGTTTTAATTAAATTTGATTCAAAGTTAGAAGATTCCATGTATTTTTTTAATCATTTGCAACAGAGTTTATATATTTTAATGTTAAAACAAACAAATAACCCCAATAAAAAGTCATTAACTTTTAAGTATTTACAACAGTTGTTGACAGGGACTGTTGAGATTAATTAGTGGCTTCACAAGGCACCTTTCCCCCTTTCTAGACAGTGTATTTCCTGTATAAGTAGACAAAATGGCATTAATTTACAATCTTTGAAGCCATACATAGGATGAAGGAAAAATATGGTGTGTTTTTTTTTTAGCAAAATCTATGCCAGAACCAACAATGTGCGACATCAAACAAATTGTGACTATTTTTCCTAGGTGTGGTCATAGGCACTCTTTATATATATTGTGACTTTTTTTCCTGTGACTTATTTTCCTGTGACTTTTTTTCCTACCCAGATTGTGACTTTTTTCCCTGTGACTTTTTTCCGTTTACCGTGAAAACAAGCAGTAAGTGATTGTTATATAAACATCAATCTGCACCACCCACTTGGTTGTCAATATGGTAGCTTCTACATTTTGATAATCAACTCTTTACATAAGTTTATGCCAAAAAAGTAGAATTTATTTGTTTTGCTAATTGAATTTCAAGACCTTAACGACTGGGAGGCTCGGGTAAATCCATCAGGAGAGAGAGAGAGAGAGATAATGCACGTATATATTCGTTCTGAAATACTGCGAAAATTTTAATTCACAAACATACATGTATAAGATTTAGATTGTACTTTTTCAATTGATTCTATCCATTGGAAGTAATTGTCATTGGAGACAAGATACAGTATTCAGACCTGTTATCAACTGTGCAAATACAGGTAGTTTACCCCGCCGCGGTATAAACGTGGTCCCGCGAAGCCCCGCTATGAAAAAACCGCGACGGTGTAATGCAGAAAGGATTAACTTTCCGTCGCGGTGACGCAGTAAATAAGGGATCTGCGTTTCTAGTTTCTGGCTTTTTAAAGACATTTTAATCGAGTGAGTAGCTTTTTATGTGAGTCAAAATAAGACCCCTATTCATATTTATATCACAGAGTTCGATCCCAAAACGGGCTTAGCCTCTGTGACTTTGTTTAACGCTTCTCTGATTTCACGTAGAAGATTTTCAAAGGATGTTAGAGTTCCTCATTAAAATATCTACATGGTCGATGGTGGTATAAGGTCTGACAAACAGACAGAAATTTATAAAAACTGACAGGTGAAGATAACGAACATCTCAAAACTCCTTTAATGAATGATAAAATAGTGGGTCGGGCAAACACAGATTCCTGGATATACATGGGGTAGGATCAGGTGCGAAGGAGGAGTAAGAATCCCCTGTCGTGACCGGTCACACCCGCCGAAAACTATATGATGTTTTACGTTACATGCTGGGGAAAACAACAAGAGATACATGTACTTCAACATCGTGTTTCAGCAGCTGTTTTATCTATATTCAGTTTTGTGAAAGCGATCTTTTCATCCAGTGATAATTGTCGTGATTGTACAATGGCAACATTTTTGACAGAATGAGACCTTTTTTCTGTTTACACAATTTGTTATGAATATGTAAATGCTGAAAGGATGAAAATGTAATTATGCAAAAGATAGTTTTTGTTTTGAAGGTGTATTTATTTGGAAAGTCTGTCAGATACGTTTTGCATCCGATTAAATATGACACAGGTCCAATGTTAGATATTAATTCAAAAGAAGATTATTTCCTTTGCTCGTTTAACCAAACAAACAATAGTTCCTTGTAATTGTAATGATCGATTTATGATGCATGAAGAATTTGAGTGACACTCCTATATCCGCTTGATGTAAATATAATTCAAATTAAGGACCTAAAGCCACGTTTTTCAAAAATCCGAAATTCAGAGATATAATCTGTCATCCCCATTATGAATTCATTCGAATTTATTGTCAGACGATAAGCTCAATATGGAGAAGAACTCGACACTTTGTAGGAAATGTTGAAAAATAGAAAAGAAATATTAAGATATCCTTTTTTGAAAAGACAAAATTCTTTAAGATGAAAGGTGAGGATAACAAACTGATCAATCTCATAACTCATAATATAATATCTCAGAAGATAGTGCTTCAATTTCAAACAATTGTGATAGTCATTGAGACGAATGATTATGAGTTACCGTACCAGTACTGGATTCCAAAAACTCTTAGAAGCATTCCTTTTAGAATACCGTAAATATTTTACCGAATCCCTATCTTTATTCTTAACTGCAGTCCAAAAGAGAAACTTTAGATATATTTTGTCGCAATATATACGGGACCTTTTGTAAATCGAATGTGGAACGTTCAGTAACTTTCAATTTCAACAGCATCAAAACGAATGACTTTTCAACACCCTTCCCCGGTATTCCTCACAGTAAATGAAAGACTAGAAAGTTGAACTTATTAGAAATGAAGTTTAGAGGTTATTCATGTGAGGTGAAGATAACGAACAGTGATCAATCTCATAACTCTTATAAGAAATACACAATAGAGAGACCCCTGGACACACCAGAGGTGGGATCAGGTACCTAAGAGTAGTAAGCATCCCCTGTCGACCGGTCACACCCGCCGTGAGCCCTATATCTTGATCAGGTAAACGGAGTTATCTGAAGTCAAAATCAGTGTGCCAAGAACGGCCTATGAAACACGTCAGACAACATTTGAGCCAATGATAGGCTGTACTGACAAACTAGATCGTTATAACGACCACATAATTTGAGAAATGCTGACTTAAAAGAGACTATTTGAATTCCTGCACCATCAACTTGTTGATCAATAACCTGCTTCGATTTAAAACCTGACCATGAGCACAAGGTCTATTGTGGGATTTTAATATTTCTGTTATAATTTTAATCCATTGTGACAATGTATCAAGTTCTTCTTTTTCATATCCTGTAATCAGTCATCCCTTAAAGATCCGGGTTAGAATAGTTCCTCAGTACTCCTTGTTTTCCATAAGAGGCGAATAAATGGGGCTATCCTTCAGATGAGACTGCAAAAAACCTGATGCCTTGTGTCTTATGTATGTCACTATGAAGATCCCTTCCTGCTCAAAGGCTGTAAGCGCCGAGCATAGGCCCAACTATTGTAACCCTTCACCGGCAGTAGTAACGTCTCCATACGAGTAAAATATTCTCCAGCGGGATCTGAAACAGTATAAATCAATCAAAAAAACTTGTTATCAGTGAACGAAAATATTAGTTTGTTAAACAACACTTTGATTCTACGCACAGGTAGCCTCAAGGTGATATCAGAGAAATATCAAATATCCTCAATGATAATATGTGTGTAGTCATTAGTATTCAGGTTTATCGCCCAGTGGGGATCCAGTTTTGAATAGATCATCAGTACCGCTTTCTTGTCGTAAAAGGCTTTTAAATGGGGCGCTCCTTCGGATGATACCGCGCAAATTGAGTTCCAGCGTCGCAGAAAGTATGGCACGATAAAGATCCCTCCCTTCTGAAAGGATATAAGCGTCGAGCATAAACCTAAATTTTGCAGCCATTTACTGGCAATGGTGACATCTCCATATGAGTGGAAAGATTCTCAAGAAGAACATTAAACAACATATAATCAATCAATCATACCATCAATGAATCAATCAAGCCCACAAAAAATTGGGATTACCATAGAAACAAATTGTGTTCCTTTGCTATGTTTAATAGATACCTTTTATTAATATTTCAATTCAATATATCCCGGTAAATTCAATACAAGAAAGGTACCACACTGACACATACACATATCTGCTTCATATTTACACATTTTCATCATCACCAACGTTAAATGCAAACTAACTACTCATCTTATGACATATATGACAAAAGGGGTGACTTGAGCTTCTCAATAACCTGCATATGGTTTATATATATATATATATATATATATATATATATATATATGAACTGATTCGATAAACAGGCGCGTACTTTGCATGTCATAAAATTTTCAATCGCGGTTAAATACCGAAAAATGAAAAGGTGAAGATAACGAACAGTGATCAATTTCGTAAATCCTATTAAGAATAGAAAATTAAGCGTTGGGCAAACATGGAGCCCTGCAAATACCAGAGATGGACCTAGGTGTCTAAGAAAAGTAAACATTTCTTCTCGACAGGTCACATCCGTCGTGGACCTTATATCTCGATCATGTAAACGGAGTAGTCCGCAGTAAAAATCAGCGTATACAGAACAGCCTAACAATTGGTATGAAACACATCAGATAGGACCATAGAATTTGCGAAATGCTGTCTTTAAAGGAGACTGTTAAAATTCCTGTTAAATCTGGTTTTCATGTAGTGCGTTTTTCAGTAGAAATCGGATCCTACGCAGAACAAGCTCTTGTGTAACGGATATTTTGAGACATAAACACAAATGCAAGTTATAATGGAATATTGCTAAATGAATAATAGGAAGTTGATGACGGAGAAGCTGATATTAAAGAGGTTTCAACAGTCTCGTTTGAAGCTAAAATCTTGTAACTTCTATGGTTGTTTTAATGATCAAATTATCCATTCCAACCTGTCATTAGGTTGAATGCTGTGTGACATATTTCAAGCCAATTGTTAGTCAATTCTGATTCTAGATACGGATTATTCCGTTTACCTTATCAAGATAGACATGTAGATAGGTAATCGTACGGTAGGTTATGATTATTCCCTTAGTTACCTTATTCAATCCCTTGTGTTTCATAATGTTCGAGTTTGTCCTATTCTTTGTATTCTTTATTGTATTAATCAAATCCCTATTCATTACCTACACGAAGTGCACATCAGTAGTGTAGTCAAGTGCCTAAGAGGAGAAAGCATGCCCTCTCGACTGCTCACACCTGCTATGAGCCCTATATCTTGATGAGCTAAGCAGAGTGACATTGTAAATGGTATGAAATACGCGGAATGAAACACCTCAGACATTATTTGACTCATTTACAGGTTGTATTTGTAAATCAGATTGTTATAACTACAAAAGACTTTACGAAATGCTGACTTGAAGTGAAAAATGTTAAACATTATTTGTCAGTAGCCTGTCTTAAATTAAAACTTTATCACATGCAGAGCATACTCTAAAATATCAAAATAATAGAAAGAGAATAATACCATATGCAGGTGACAATGGAATATTGCTACATGAACATGGGAAAGTTATGACGGAGAAGCTGAAATCATGAAGTTGAGTTGATAGTTTGCATTTAACCTCTATGTTGATCAGGTCTTCCATCGGTCTGTAGAAATTCCCATGGTTACCTTTTGCCCCTTTGTTAGCTGACATGTTTTATATTCTTATGAAGCATGGCTTATTCAAAAGCTTCTATATGAAAAGAAAAAATCTATTGCAGTGGTCTTTAACTCGACATTTAGATATATCGACGACGTTTTAAATATTAGCAATAATCATTTTCATTCATATCGATATACCCATCTGAACTTGAAATAAAAGACACCACAGATATTTCCACATCTGCTTCTTACCTGGATTATTTTTATTGAAAATGGATATTAACGACAAACTAACAACCCAACTTTATGACAAACGGGATTATTTCAGCTTCCCCATTGTCAATTTCCCACGCAACTATGTTAAAGGCTTCTATAGTAAAAAGCACTATAATTATGGGGTGAAATTGCACATCAAATTCATAGGTATCATTACCCTTGTTACGGTTAAACACCGAAGCTCTACTACCCAAATGCTGACTGTGACTGAACTACCGTAAATTCCCCTCGTGGTAATTTCCCGTGACGTCAGTTAAATATTACGTAACACTTTATTTTTGGAAAACAGCAGGAAGCCCTACTTGTGAACAAAAGTTCATGTTCATGCAGGTAACTAACTGAATTTTTATTGCTATACTCAGATAAAAAAGAAAATTCTTAACACGAAAAGTGTTGGAAACAAATGCATACTCTTAAAAAATGAACATGCTATAATTTAACAACATATCAACAGTCACCAGCGAATTACCGGGGTTGTCCACATTCCTATACATATCATATCGTTAATATACAAGACAGAAATTGTTCCCCACACTTTTCAAACGCATAAATATATCTAGATTATATTTCAGAAAAATTCATATTGTTTTTTATAGCAGATGAACCTGAACTTTGTCACTGTTTCTGTAGAATGAGATTATTTATAGCAGACGAACCTGGACTTTGCCACTGTTTCTGTAGAATGCGATTATTTATAGTAAATGAACCTGAACTTTGCCACCGTTTCTGTAGAATGAGATTATTTAAGGCAGATGAACCTGGACTTTGCCACTGTTTCTGTGGAATGAGATTATTTATAGCAGATGAACCTGAACTTAGCTGCTGTTTCTGTAGTATGAGATTATTTATAGCAGACGAACCTGGACTTTGCCACTGTTTCTGTAGAATGCGATTATTTATAGTAAATGAACCTGAACTTTGTCACTGTTTCTGTAGAATGAGATTATTTATAGCAGACGAACCTGAACTTTGCCACTGTTTCTGTAGAATGAGATTATTTATAGTAAATGAACCTGAACTTTGCCACCGTTTCTGTAGAATGAGATTATTTAAGGCAGATGAACCTGGACTTTGCCACTGTTTCTGTGGAATGAGATTATTTATAGCAGATGAACCTGAACTTAGCTGCTGTTTCTGTAGTATGAGATTATCTATAGCAGACGAACCTGAACTTTGTCACTGTTTCTGTAGAATGAGATTATCTATAGCAGATGATCCTGGACTTTGCCACTGTTTCTGTAGCATGAGATTATTTATAGTACATGAACCTGAACTTTGCCACGGTTTCTGTAGCATGAGATTATTTATAGAAGATGAACCTGAACTTTGTCACTGTTTCTGTAGAATGAGATTATTTATAGTACATGAACCTCAACTTTGTCACTGTTTCTGTAGTATGAAATTATTTATAGCAGATGAACCTGAACTTTGTCACTGTTTCTGTAGTATGAGATTATTTATAGCAGATGAACCTGAACTTAGCTGCTGTTTCTGTAGTATGAGATTATTTATAGCAGACGAACCTGAACTTAGCTGCTGTTTCTGTAGTATGAGATTATTTATAGCAGACGAAACTGAACATTGTCACTGTTTCTGTAGAATGAGATTATTTATAGCAGATGATCCTGGACTTTGCCACTGTTTCTGTAGAATGAGATTATTTATAGTACATGAACCTCAACTTTGCCACGGTTTCTGTAGCATGAGATTATTTATAGAAGATGAATCTGAACTTTGTCACTGTTTCTGTAGAATGAGATTATTTATAACAGATGAACCTGAACTTTGTCACTGTTTCTGTAGAATGAGATTATTTATAGTACATGAACCTGAACTTTGTCACTGTTTCTGTAGTATGAAATTATTTATAGCAGATGAACCTGAACTTTGTCACTGTTTCTGTAGAATGAGATTATTTATAGCAGATGAACCTGAACTTAGCTGCTGTTTCTGTAGTATGAGATTATCTATAGCAGACAAACCTGAACTTTGTCACTGTTTCTGTAGAATGAGATTATTTATAGCAGTTGATCCTGGACTTTGCCACTGTTTCTGTAGAATGAGATTATTTATAGTACATGAACCTCAACTTTGCCACGGTTTCTGTAGCATGAGATTATTTATAGAAGATGAACCTGAACTTTGTCACTGTTTCTGTAGAATGAGATTATTTATAGCAGATGATCCTGGACTTTGCCACTGTTTCTGTAGAATGCGATTATTTATAGTACATGAACCTCAACTTTGTCACTGTTTCTGTAGTATGAAATTATTTATAGCAGATGAACCTGAACTTTGTCACTGTTTCTGTAGTATGAGATTATTTATAGCAGATGAACCTGAACTTAGCTGCTGTTTCTGTAGTATGAGATTTTTTATAGCAGACGAACCTGAACTTAGCTGCTGTTTCTGTAGTATGAGATTATTTATAGCAGACGAACCTGAACATTGTCACTGTTTCTGTAGAATGAGATTATTTATAGCAGATGATCCTGGACTTTGCCACTGTTTCTGTAGAATGAGATTATTTATAGCAGATGAACCTGAACTTTGTCACTGTTTCTGTAGTATGAGATTATTTATAGTAGATGAACCTGAACGTTGTCACTGTTTCTGTGGAATGAGATTATTTATAGCAGATGAACCTGAACTTTGTCACTGTTTCTGTAGTATGAAATTATTTATAGCAGATGATTCTGAACTTTGTCACTGTTTCTGTAGAATGAGATTATTTATAGCAGATGAACCTGAACTTTGTCACTGTTTCTGTAGAATGAGATTATTAATATTATGTACATAAGGGAATTTGTAAATGCATGTCATTTAGATTAGGGGCGATTTCAAGGTCACAATATATCATGAATATCACCTTTGCGCACACTATATATATATATATATATATATATATATATTAAAAATGGAGAATGATTTAATATCATAAAGGAATAATGTATATAATCATTTGACAAGAAATGTTTTCACGTATACAGCTTGTCACTTGAAAACAGTAGTAACTAACGACAAAATATTATGGCACTTTCCCTGCGATACGAGTATCAGAACATGTACGTTGTGACGTACTTTTTCATTGTGACGTCATATGGTGTGAAGTGCACAGATTTATAACCGCACTGTGATTTTTATCGGATAGACTTAACTGAGCTGCTCATATTTACGTCGCCTGTAAATGGTGTTTATAGTTCTCTCAATTGATTCGATACGCAAGTGCGTATTCTGTGTATGATCAGTTTTTAATATCGAGGTAGGCTACTGACAAGCAAATTGATGTTACGAGGGTTTTAACAGTCTTGTTTAAAATCAGCACTTTGCGAATTCTATGATCGTTATAACGATCTAGTTTGCCAATACAACGTATCATAGGGTCAAAAACTGTCTGACGTGTTTCATACCGATTGTTGAGCCGTTCGTGGAACACATATCGTTACTACAGATTTCGCCGTTTATCTGATCAAGGGCTCACGGTGGGTGTGCGCAATCGACAGGGGATGTTAAGTCCTCCTCGGCACCTGATCCCACCTCTGGTATGTCCAGTTGTCCGTGTTTCCCCGACTCATTCTTTTGTATTGCTTATAGGATTTATGAGATTGATCTTTGTTCCTTTTTTCGCTCGTCATAATTCACAAATCTCTCTCTCTCTCTCTCTCTCTCTCTCTCTCTCTCTCTCTCTCTCTCTCTCTCAATGTTATTGTAAATTCAAAAATGTAATATGTTATGTATAGCTATAGGGACAACTATAAAAGTTTATCTAATACTCTCTTTCGAATTGTGAAAAAAAGGTTTTGAGAGAAAATATTAGTGAGAACAAGTCCCCCACACCACTTGTCCTTGCTAATCTGATATTTTGTATCTACAACTTTCACACGCTATGGACCACGTTTACGGGAATATGATTGTTAGGGCAGAATGTTGTCCTCATAGTGTACCTTCTGTCCTCACCACTTCTTTCAAATGGTTAAAAATCAAAAACACTATGCACGTTTTATCATTCTCTCTTTCTCTCTCCGGTTAGAGCGTTCGCCCCGCATGCGGAATCCCGGCCGTGACACATCTAAGTCGTTAAAACAGGTAGTGACAGTTCCATCGCCAAACGCTCGGCATCAGGTGTGAATGTCACGGGTCCTCGGAGATGACATTATAAACGGATGACCCGTGTCACAGTAGGTGAGGCACGCTAAAGAACCCTCACTGCTCAATGGCCGTAAGCACCGAGCATAGGCCTACATTTGAAGCCCTTCACCGGTCTTGGTGACGTCTCCATATGAGTGAAAAATTCTCGAGCGAGACGTTAAGCAAGATACAATCAATCAATCAATCTTTCTCTCTCCTCTTTCCCCCTCTCCCTTTCATACGCCCATACATCAGTGTGATCTAATAGAACTAATTTGAAAACGCTGCATCTATCTTTCTCTCTTTCTGCCGCTTTCATGAACATAGGGACAGAAAACTCTCTAATAACAAAGAACATGGTGGTGATTAGGGAAACTATGCAAATTTCCAACAGCACTGGTTTTCTTTGAAAATAGAATCATAATTTGCTCTGTTTTTTGGTTTTGAATTAATATGTACAGAGCTGCAGGTTCCAGGGGATAGACTGAAATATTACGGAAGTCATGCTCAATTACCACTATTACTCCATTTTGATGTATAGTGATAATCTGAAACCGAAAGTATGTGTGGTTTCTTTCACATTTTCAAACATTCTATGGTTGCTATGTCCGTGAATCACACAATTCGTGAGGCATTTTCCACATTGAACATTCCTCACATTGATAATTCTTTCCTTGATAACACAATCGAGAACGTTTACACACGTGGAAGTACTCCTGCAATTCTTAAGGCGGTCCGTACGTTATGCAAGCGTGTACAACGAACTCATTGGCAATTTTGTATGGTTATGTTTCCATCAGCGTTTATCAAATACAAAACGACAGCCATTGCTATTAATGTTCAATTTTAATGTTCAGTGAATAGTGTTGACTTCAAGTAAGAAATTCAAGATAAAAATCTATATTTCAACTCTGGTGTGTCCAAGAGTCCGTTTTGTCTCTAACCTTGATAATATTTTGTTCATGAAATTTATGAGATCGATCACTGTGATTTTCACTCGCCTTTCAGTTTCTCCCCATTCGCTCCAGAAATGCTATTATTTCACATCTAATATTGTTATAGATTAATCGAAATGATTATTTCTTAAATTATCCTTTGGAATATATTTCAAATTAGAACATACCGGAAAATATATCTTAACATGTTGTGTATTCGTGTTTTACAGGCGGTTACAAAGCCTATTGTCCACCTTATGGAGAGAGAGCGATAAATTACTGTGGACTGTGGTCACAATGTCCATTTGGATATTATTGCCATGAAAGATTCCTGCACCAAAGCATTTGCTGTAGGATGTAAAACGTATACGGTACCAATTTTGATGCACCAGATGCGCATTTCGACAAATAATGTCTCTTCAGTGATGCTCAACCGAAATGTTTGAAATCCGAAATAACTATGAAGTTTTAGATCTAAATATAGCCAAAAACAGCGTGCCAAAAAAGTGGAACCAAATTCGTCCAAGGATAAGAGCTATGTATGAGGGAGATAATCCTTAATTTTGAAATGAATTTCTAAATTTCATAACAGCAATTAAATATACATCCGTATTTTCAAGCTAGTAACGAAGTACTTAGCTACTTAGATACATCATTATGGTAACATTGGGATTAACAAATTTAATAATCAATTGAAAAACTCATTGGGTACCAAGTTTGATGTATTTATTTGAAATATATATTACAACTGTAAAGCTGTAAAAATATTTTGAAACATCAAAATAACATGATTAAAAATGAGAGAAGCAAAGGAAGATTTAACAAGTTGTTTTGGTTTATCCACACCGGGGCTTTATAACGTCTCGGTATGAAATCAATTTTGTATGTCAATATAAAATGAATAAAAATATCGACTGGATTGATTATAGTTTTAATAATTCTCAACAAATGATATATACATAATATCAATACACTTTCTTTCCACAATAGGTCATCGTTTGTGCAGACGTATAATAAAATGTCATAACTTCTTATTTGTTTTTCTTCGATATCAGTATTTCAAAAGGACAATAATTCTACATGTCAAATTAATTCATTAAAAAAGATGAAGCTAGATCTCAAAAGCTGTAATGAAAGGTGAGGATAACGAATAGTGATCAATTTCATAACTCCTATAAGCAATACAAAATAGATAGTTGGGCAAATACGGACCTCTGGACACACCAGAGGTGGGATCAGGTGCCTAGGAGGAGTAAGCATCCCCTGTCGACCGGTCACACCCGCCATGAGTGAATGAATCATTCATGAAGATTTTCGTTGGAAGCAGTTTTGCGTGATTGATATTATTTTGTACACTTGATGAGAAATGATTTGATGAATTTGTTTTAAACAGGAAATAACTCCTGCATGTTCATTTCTGTACAAGGCATTATTTCAGAAAAAAGCCAAGTACATTATATTTCCATATCAATTTAAGGAAAAGATTCAGCAGGATTTTTAATACACATCTAAAATGTTATATACATGTGTGAATTGAATTAGCATCCGCGTAGTATTTCTGTAACAAATTTTTACTACAATTTTAAAAAATCCAATTGACAATAAATTTATTAGCAATGTAGTGACAATTGATGAGAGATTTATGTACGTTGATTTCACAAGTCACAATATCCAATGCAAATAAAAACCACCCAATACAAGATGTCAGTCGCTTACCTACTTCTTAGAATAGTTTATTTGAAATATCTAACAAATAAATACTCGACATTTTTTCGTTCATCAATTTTCCTTTTATTGAAATCTACCATTCCTCTTTCTAATTGTTGAATTTCACGCATTTTAGCTCACCTGAGTTGAAAGCCTTTTTGATCACTAGAAGGTGAAGATGATGAACAGTGATCAATATCATAACTCCTACACGGAATACAAAGTTAATAGTTAGATCAGGTGCCCAGAAGGAATAAGCACCCCCTGTTGACAGGACACACCAGCCGTTAGCCCTAAGTCTCTATCAGATAAACGGAGTAATCCGCAGTCAAAACCATGTATATAAATATTGATGTATTTGTATAAATCAAAACAGACAGCATTTGCCCAATAACAGTTTGCAATGACAAACTGAACTAGATGCTGTCATAAGACAGTAATACCCACACACAAGTGTTTTCCTTTAAATATACTCTTCGTCATATTGGTGTTACTGGCAAAGAAGCCACAATCGTTATTTTATAATTAATTAATGCATAAATTGTAAGAGGAGTTCTGGGAACAAAGGTTTTTTTTTATACAAAAAGCATCATTTTCGACTCCCATTTGGCCCCCAGGGCAAAAATAAAAATTCCAAAACCTTTTTGCACATCTACAGGACACCAGCAATCATCATCCAAAAGATTATTAGAATACTGCTTAAAATGTAAGAAGAGTTCTGGGAACAAGGTTTTTTTGGTACAAAATCGTCATTTTTCGACCCCCAATTGGCCCCCAGGGCAAAAATAAAAATTCCGAAACCCTATTGTGCATCTACAGGATACCAGCAACCATCTCCCTAAAGATTATTAGGATACTACTTAAAATGTAAGAGGAGTTCTGGGAACTAGGGTTCTTTTGTGCAAAAAACCCGTCATTTTTCGACCCTCATCTGACTCCAGGGGTGAAAATGAAGATTCCAAAACCTTATTGCACATCTACAGGACACCAGTAATCATCTTCGAAAAGATTATTAGGCTACTGTGTAAAATGTAAGAGTTCTGGGAACCAGGGTTTCTTTGTACAAAATCGTCATTTTTCGACCCCTATTTGATCCCTAGGGTGAAAATGAAAATTCCGAAACCTTATTGCACATCTACGGGACACGAGCAATCATTTTCCAAAAGATTATTAGGCTACTGTGTAAATTGTAAGAGGAGTTCTGGGAACCAGGGCTTAGTTTAAAAGCATCATTTTCGACCCCCATTTGGCCCCCAGGATGAAAATGAAAATTCCGAAACCTAATTGCACATCTACAGGACCCAGTCAATCATCTTCCAAAAGATGATTGGGCTACTGCATGAAATGTAGGAGGAGTTCTGGGAACCAGGTTTTTGTTGAAAAAAAACGTCATTTTTTGACTTCCGTTTTGCCGCCAAGGTAAAATTGAATATTCTAAAACCTTATCATATATCTACAGTACACCACCTATCATATTCCAAAAGATCAATTGGTTACCACTTGAAATAAAAGAGCAGTTTGAGGAAGAAGAAAGTGTGACAGACGGACGGACCAGGGTAACAATATACCCAAACTTTCTTTAGAAAGTGCGGGTATAATAATCATAACGACCACAAAATTTGCGAAATGTTGACTTTAAAACTTTCACCTGAAATGGGCCTGAAGGCCGTTTACATGAAAACTTCCGAAAATAGTGTAGATT
Source organism: Ostrea edulis (assembly GCF_947568905.1). Taxonomy (NCBI): domain Eukaryota; kingdom Metazoa; phylum Mollusca; class Bivalvia; order Ostreida; family Ostreidae; genus Ostrea; species Ostrea edulis. The sequence goes on from NC_079167.1 coordinate 52,001,367, forward strand.
CAATTTTGCCTGAATCATAACTAAGGGGTAAGTTAGGGCCAACATAAGGTGCAAAAATATCATATAAATCTAGGAATATATAGGGATGCATCTTCAAAAATCATCATCTCAACAACAACGACAGTGTCGCTATTGATAATTAATATGCTAGTATCTCCAGGTAATTCAAATTAAAATCTGATGAATTAAAGGGCCCTAAGGGGTAGAGTGGGGCTACAAGAGATCAAACTTCTTTATGGCCATAATGGGAATATAAAGGAATTTATTCAATACAAAATATATTCAAGAGTAGCAGGTCATACAAAATTTTATTTAATATGAAAACGTTCCAAAGTGGTGTTGATTCAAGGTTTCTTATTCCCCGAGACTATAATAGAGGCATGTTATTTTGTTCCCGTTTGTGTGTCTAAAACCTTATATATCCTTGCTCATAATTTTTAAATGGTGAGTGATAGGGCTGCTATACAATGCATTTCATGTGTGCAATTTTCTTCTGCAGAAATATTTTTGTTGTGGTACCAAATATTTTAACCATACAACATTGACTTTGGGTTTTCACCTACTTTTTAGATAGCCTAACATATATTTACCTATCATCAAGAATTTAAGGCAGCACTTTCATTTTCTTGTAAATATATTTCTTAAAGATCATATGAAACGAAATTCAAAAGAAATGAAGTGATGTGTCGGCATTCATAATGAAGGTTTATCAAATAAGAATTCACTTTCTTATTTTTATTTTCAATGCAAGGCAACGTCAATACAGCTGGTCAAATATATTCGATTACCAAAATGTTTTTCGATTATCACAGTTCACCTCTATTGCTGTTGATGTAAGAAAAATCCACTGTGATTTAAACAAAAGAATTTGCAACTAAAGTGTTTATTGCATAGCTTTGAAAAATGCCATACTATGCTGCATTCAATTATAGTATTAGGTCACATTATTAGGCCATGTACCTCTTCCCAAGTGATACCAAATTGAGAACAATTGAGAACCTCTTCTGAATACAGTATTTTGCAGCGATAAGTTCTCCAAAATGTGTGGATTACCCGTCTATCACATCCGAATTTCGATTTGTGTAATCGTTTCTATGTAAGCCCTACCGTTATATCAAGACACTCTCGTATTTTAGTATGCCAGTATAAAACCAATTTCAAAGGCTTGAAATAACGTAATAGAATTACATGAATCGAAATGGGGGTGAGATAGTATGGGAATAAAAAAAAATTAGGAGAAATTATCTCCGCGAAAAGTCAGCAAAAGGGGGAGTGGCAGTATTGCCCATACTTCACATACCTGTTGTTATAGGTAAAACATTTCACACATGATAATTTCTTCAATTCTTCCGTCTGTAGCCAAACAATGTGGATATAAAAAGATCAATGAAAATCAGATACTGTGCAAATAACTTTGAACAAATGAAACTACGAAGCCCTGAGGGTACGTTGACTTCTTCCTTGTTACGACTTATTTGTCATGACTTATCTGTTGAAATTACCATGGGCACGAATTGTGCTCATTTTTTAGATAACCTGCTTTTTTAATTCCTATGAAGCAGAATTTAATCATAAACTTCTACGTGAGATCTCGTGGGGATCTGGATTCAGAAATTTAGTTTAGAAATTTGCCTTAGTGGTATCTTATGAATATGTATGAATCAAGGAATGCAACATATAAGCAACTGGGGATTGTCTTCGCCTATATAGAACAAAAAGTTATTGAAAAAGCTTAAGAAACTGTTTACAATCATACACATTTAGATTTGATAATGAAAACAACTCAAATTTTTTGATTTTCTGCCTGCAAATTTCCACCGCTAGGATTACAGGAACGCCCACTGCAGCGGCATAAGACAGTAGCTGTTAATAGACACCGTTTAAAAATAATTTGCACAGTGTCTGATTTTACATCGATCTTTTTGTACCCAAATTGTTTGGCTACCGAAAGAAGGACTGAAGAATTTAGTCATGTCTGAAATGTTTCACCTATAACAATGGGTATCTGAAGTATGGGCAATACTACCCCTCCCCCTTTTGCTGAATTTGAGCCGTGATAATTTTGTGGGCTTCATGACTATCTCATTCATACATTTCGAACTTCTAATGCCTGTGTTTTGTAGTGATTCAAATCCATTGCGTCGGAAATTTCGTACCCATATTCTTTTTTAATTTGGGATCCCTTGGAAAGAGGTACAGTTAAATGCAGCAATCTATTAATTTCTGACATCATCAACAAAACAGGTAAGCTGAGATCATCAAAAATCATTTTCGTGATCGAATATAATCAGCTGAATTGACGTTATCTTGTCTGTGGTTGTTATAACAATCCAATTTACAAACACAAGCTGTTATTGGGAAAATGCTATCTGCCTTGATTCTGATAAATACATCGTCATTTGCACTGATTTTGACTGCGGATTAATTCGTCTGATCAAGATATAGGGCTAACGGCGGGTGTGACCTATTGACAGGGGATACTTACTCCTCCTGGGCACCTGATTTCACTCGTAGGAGTTATGAGATTTATCGCTGTCTATTATCGTCATCTTGTTAGAAAAGCTTTCAACTCAGCTGAGTTAAAATGCTTGAAATTTATTGATTAAAAAGAGGATGTGGTATATTTCAATAAAGGAAATTGATGAACGAAAGCAATGACGAGCATTCATTTGTTAGGTATTTCAGATAAACTAGTTGAAGAAGTTGGTAATCTTTTGCATTGGGTGATATCTATTTCCGTTAGATGTTGTGACTTGTGAAATCAACATACACAAATCACTCATCAGTTTCAGTACTTAAGGAATGAAAGTAATTTTATTATATACGATATAAAGTAAATTGGGGGAGTTTACGCATTATAAACCACGAAGAAATATTACATATAGGCTAATTTAATTGACAACTGGATATTACTCCTTTCAGATACAGGTATTTATTAAAAATCTTGTTGAATCTTCTATTCAAATCAATGTGGAAATACTTGGCAATGGCTTATACAGAAATGGATATGCAGGAGTTATCTCCCGTTTATAACAAACTCATGAACTCATTCCTCGTCAAGTGTCACAAGTATTAGTAATCACGTAACACGTGTTTCCAGCAAAAATCATCCTGAATGATCCATTAAATGAATAACTTTTATATGTAGAATTCTTGTCGTCTTGAAATACTGATATAGAAGAGAAAACAAATAAGACGTTTAGACATTCTTTACTCGAAGTCTGTCTCAGAGCATTCGATATAATCATAATATATGCCATTGATAGCATTCCATCAGTTCAGGCGATGACCTATTGGGGATAAAAGGTGTATCTATATCATGCATATCATTTGTTGACAATTAAGAAAACTATAATTATTCCATTTCATATTGTTATTCATTTTGAATTGCAATATAAAATTGATTTCATATTGAGATGTTATAAAGCCCCAATGAGGGTAAACAAACAAAAATTTAAAAAAAAAACAAAAAACACCCCGAACTTCAATATATTTAACTTGTTAAAGCTGCTTTTGCTCTTCTGGAATTTTAATCAGCTTATTTTGATATTTTAGAATATTTTTGCCATTTTACACTTGTAATAAATATTTCAAATAAATACATAGATTATCAAATTTGTTATTCCCAATGTTACCATAAAGATTTATCCTACAGCAAATGTTTTGATACAGGACTCTTTCATGGCAATAATATCCCAATGGACATCCTGACCACGGTCCACAGAAACTTATCGCCATCTCTCCATGAGGAGGACAATGGGCCCTGGGAGCGCCTGTAAAACACAAATACACAATATGTTTTTCAAGGTACTTTCCGGTATGTTCTAATTTGAAATATGTGTTAAAGAATAATTCAAGAAATAATCATCTCGATTGACCGATCACAATATCAAATGTGAAATAATAGCATTTCTGGAATTTATGGGGAGAAAGTGAAAGAAGAGTGGAAATAACAAACAGTGATCAGTCTGCTAAATTTCATGAACAGAATATTATCAAGAGTAGGAATAACAGGGACGCTTGGACACACTAGAGTGGTTCTAAACTTTTCTATCTTAAATTTCATACTAAGTGTCCAAATATCTCACTGAAACAAACAGGAAAATGCAACATTAATGGTTGCCATTTTTCATTTCATAGGTGCTAAATGAAACATAAATATACAAAAATACCAATGTGTACATTGTGCGTCATTGTGTAAGATACAGACCGTCATAAGAGGTTCACGGGTAGTTCCCATTGTGTAAAAGTTCTTGACAGTTATTAATCATAATGCTTTTGACAATAAAATATCAAGTAAACAATTATTAAAGTTAAGAATGTTCTTGGGAAAAGCCTCAAGAATTGTATGATACATGAAATTGATCACTGTTTGTTGTCTTGACCATTCACATGGATGTAGGAATCACTAAATATTTGAAAATGTGAAAGAAAACGCACATTCTTGATTGTTATCAAATTGATAATTATCAATTTGCAGAATGTTTATGGAAAAAACTCAGGAATTGTGTTAATTATTTACAACTTTTGTGATGCTTCAATCTATCTTCTGGAACCTGTAACTCTGTATATGTCCCACAGAAATAATCTTAGACTACTGGATAAAATGCCAATAACGAAATTTGATAAATGCAAGGTGACGATAACGAACAGTGATCAATCTCACAACTCCTACAAGCAATACAAAATAGATAGTTGGGCAAACACGGACCCCCGGACACACCAGAGGTGGGATCAGGTGCCTAGGAGGAGTAAGCATCCCCTGTTGACCGGTCACACCCGCCGTGAGCCCTATATCCTGATCAGGTAAACGGAGTTATCCGCAGTCAAAATCAGTGTGCCAAGAAATGCTTAACAATCGGTATGAAACACGTCAGACAAAATTTGACCCAATGCGAGGTTGTATTGACGAACTAGATCGTTATAACGACCATAGAATTTGCGAAATGCTGACTTCAATCGAGACTGTTGAAATCCCTGTACCATCAACTTGTTTGTGAGTAGCTTACCTCGATTTAAAAACTGACTATACCCATAACAAGCTGTTGCATATCGAATCAGTTGAGATATATAAACACTATATGCAGGTGATAATGGAATATTGCTACACAAATATGGGAAGTTGACGATGGAGAAGCTGAAATCATCCCGTTTGTCATACAGTTGAGTTGTCAGTTTGCCGTTAATGTCTACTTTCAATAAAATATCTAAGTATGAAGCAGAAGTGGACGACTCTGTGGTGTCCTTTATTTCGAGCTCACAGGGCTATATCAAATCGACATATGAATGAAAGCTATCATTGTTAATAGACAAAACGTCATCGATATATCTAAAAGTCGAATTGAAGGTCACAACGAAAGATTTTTTCTTATCACGTAGAAGTTTTTGAATAAATTCTGCTTCATATGAATATAAAAACAGGTCAGCTAACAAAGGAGCACAATTCGTGCCCATGGGAATTCCAACAGACTGTTGGAAGACCTGATCACCAAAGACCACAAAGATATTGTCAATGAGGAAGTCTAGCATATTTTTTATTTCAACTTCAGAGTACTTGTGCGTGGAATCGGAGTGGTGTTTAACAAAGTAAGTTTTTGAATGACTGATCACTAGATATGAATATTTCCGTTTTCCGTTTTTGTTGAAGTAGCAACTGTCTTAAAAATGTCTTAAATCTATAAAGAATTCAAAACCAACAAACAGGCCAAATTATGATTCTATTTCCTATCAAAACCAGTACTGATGCATATTTTCATTGTTTACCTAATGACCGATCGTTATGTTTTTAGTTATTTCAAACTTTTCCGCCTCTGCACTCTTTCCCCTTGTTAACGTTAAATAAAACAATTGTCTTAAAACTTCATTTTTTTTTATTATTTGTTCCTTCACCTCTTTGCAGAAAAGGTTTGATGAAATTAATCAAAATACACTGTACATTAATTTGTTAGCTAAAAATCAAGATTATAAAAATATCAATTAGCTTGAAAATACTATGCATTAAATCGACGTGTTGATATTCAGCTTCAGAAATTAACAACTACATGAAAACACTTACCAAATACAATCGAGACTGCGCCAAGAATGAACAGAAAGGACGGGATGAAAACCTTCATTTTCATTCTAAAAGTTCAGACACAATTAAAACCTTGCTTTAAAGTTGCTAAAGAATGCTAACTTCTATACCTGTACTATCTATATATAGAGAGAGATTCAACTACTAATATTGAATAATCAAATATTCATATATGGGCGTGTGTGCAAATGAGAGTGACACAAGGCAGATGGTGGAGAGAGAGAGAGAGAGAGAGAGAGAGAGAGAGAAATAGAGAGCATTTGTGAATTTCATATGTTAATCTAAACTGATCCCAGTGAACTTGAAATAAGACACCACAAAGTTGTCCCAATCTTCTTCGTATTTCAATATTTTATCAAACAAAAATCTCAACGGCAAAGAATCAACTCAAATTCATGACATAAGGGATGACTTCAGTATTTCAATCATCAGCTTCCCATATTCATGCAGGAATATTCTATTGTCACCTGTGTATGGTATTTATGTCTTTCAACTGCTTTGATGTCCTAAAATATGCTCTGCCTATGATCTATATTCTGCGCATCAAAATTGGTACCGTATAAGTTTTACATTTGAATCGAGGTAGGCAACTTAGAAATAAGTTTTGAACAAATTTCGTTTAAAGTCTGCGTTTCGTATATTATCTGGTAGTTATAACGATCTAATTTACAAATACAATATGTAATTCAACCAAATGATGTCTGACGTGTTTCATACGCGCATTTTATACCATTTACAACTATACTCCGCTTAGCTCACCAAGATATTGGACTAACAGCGGATGTGACAGGACGACAGAGTATGATTTCATCTCTTAGACATTTGACAACACTACTGATGTGCCAAATCATTCGTGTTTCTTAATTTTGTAATCACTATACCAACAATAACATTGATGACTTTACGATATTTTCACTTTTTCATTTTCATCTATGCTTTTGGTTCTTAAAGTTTTGCACAGCGTTAAGGTAATAAACAAGGATCTCATTAATACGATAAAGGATGCAAAAATAGTAGAAACATGAACCACTGAAATCCCCAGGGATTAAATAAAGGGAATAATCATAACGATTACCCATCTATATCTTGATTAGGTAAGCGAAATAATCCGTAGTTAAAATCAGAACTGACCAACAATTGGCATGGAACATGTCACACAGCATTTAACCTAATGACAGGTTGTAGTGGCTAATATGATCATGAAAACAACCAAAGAAGAGATCGGTAAAGTTGGCTACTAGTAACCAGCTACTAGTAACTGGCTACTTAAAAAGAGAAAAGTTGGCTACTAGTAGCCAGCTACTTGAACCAGGAAAAGTTAGCTACTAGTAGCCAGTTACTAGTAGCCAGCTACTAAAAGTATGAAAAGTTAGCTACTCGTAGCCAGCTACTACAAAATATAAAAGTTATAATTACTGATAGCTCGCTACCAGATAAAAGTTAATGAGTTTGAAAATTATTATCTATCAGATTTATTTCTAAAAAGGACGAGGAGTCGTATGAAATTTCATGCTCAATTATCCCCAATTACATAGCATTGCAATGCAAAATACGAATAAACTTTTTCAACTGAGTGTTTACTTTAAAAGTGATACGGATTGAATTCAGACCTTCAATCATTTGATATACCATCCATTTTGAGATATCTGCTACTTTTACAATTTGATTCGAGTTACCCTGAAATTTCAACATAAGTGTGAATACCGTAAGAAACTTTATGTTTGACTTTATGTTTGTATTAGATATCTGACGAATTTACGACTATACATATGGCAAGAAGTGCTAGATGGTGTTTTGGTACTCCACGAATTTTCAGATATCGCTCTTTAGGAAATCAGTTACTTATACATTTTGATTATCGGTACAATGAAATTTCAAGATCCGTGTGAATACCTTAAGGAACTCCGTGTTTATATCATAAATTTAACTAACTTACAACGATACGTATGGCAAGTAGTGATATTGGGTATCGTGATATGTCATCAATTTTCAGATATCACCCTTAAGGAAGTCAGCTACTTATACCTTTTGATGGCAGGTAAACTGAAATTTCAAGTTTTTCGCAAATATCTTAAGGAACTCTGAGTTTGTATTAGATATCTGACGAATTTACAATTATCAAAGTGAAGAAGAGTGATATTAGGTATCTTGACATGCCATAAATTTCCAGATATCACGCTTAAGGAAGTCAGCTACTTATACCTTTTGATTCCTGGTATCCTGAAATTTCACGTTTTTCATAAATATCTTAAAGAACCCTGTGCTTGTATTAGATATCTGACGAGTTTACAACTATCCATGTGAAGTGGAGTGGTACTAGGTATCTTGATATGCCATTAATTTTGAGATACCACGCTTAAGGAAGTCAACTACTTATACCTTTTGATTGCAGGTAACCTGAAAATTAAAGTTTTTAGAAAATATATTAAGGAACTCCGTCTTTGTTTGAAATATCTGATTAATTTACCAATGCACATATGACAAAATCTGATACTAGGTATCTTGATATGCCATCATTTTTCAGATATCACTCTTAAGGAAGTCAGCTACATATACCTTTTGATGGCAGGTAAACTGAAATTTCAAGTTTTTCGCAAATATCTTAAGGAACTCTGTATTTGTATTAGATATCTGACTAATTTACAACTACCCACGTGAAGTGGTGTGATATTAGATATCTTGATATGCCAACAATTTTCGGATATCATACTTAACGAAGTCAGCTACTTATACCTTTTGATTCCAGGTAACCTGAAATTTCAAGTTTTCCGTAGATATCTTAAAGAACGCCTTGTTTGTATTAGATATCTGACTAATTTACAACTATCCATGTGAAGTGGAATGGTATTAGGTATCTTGATATGCCATCAATTTTCAGATATCACTCTTAAGGAAGTCAGCTACTTATACCTTTTGATTGCAGGTAACATGAAATTTCAAGTTTTATATCAATATTTTAAGGAACTCTGAGTTTGTATTAGATATCTGACGAATTTACAATTATCAAAGTGAAGAAGAATGATATTAGGTATCTTGACATGCCATAAATTTCCAGATATCACGCTTAAGGAAGTCAGCTACTTATACCTTTTGATTCCTGGTATCCTGAAATTTCACGTTTTTCATAAATATCTTAAAGAACTCTGTGTTTGTTTTAGATATCTGACTAGTTTACAACTGTCCATGTGAAGTGGAGTGGTACTAGGTATCTTGATATGCCATCAATTTCTAGATATCACGCTTAAGGAAGTCAGCTACTTATACCTTTTGATTCCTGGTATTCTGAAATTTCAAGTTTTTCATAAATATCTTAAAGAACTCCTTGTTTGTATTAGATATCTGACAAATTTACAACTATCCATGTGAAGTGGAAGGATATTAGATATCTTGATATGCCATCAATTTTCAGATATCACCCTTAAGGAAGTCAGCTACTTATACCTTTTGATTCCTGGTATCCTGAAATTTCAAGTTTTTCATAAATATCTTAAAGAACCCTGTGCTTGTATTAGATATCTGACGAGTTTACAACTATCCATGTGAAGTGGAGTGGTACTAGGTATCTTGATATGCCATCAATTTTCAGATATCACGCTTAAGGAAGTTAGCTACTTAGACCTTTTGATTCCTGGTTACCTGAAATTTCAAACGTTTTGTAGATATCTTTTAAGGAACTGTGTGTTTGTATTAGATATCAGACTAATTATCTACTTTCAACCTGAAGAGGAGTGGTATTAGGTATCTTGAAATGCCATCAATTGTCAGATAGATATGTTAGATACTTGACTAATTTATCTTTGCCGATATTACAGAGCTTTATATGAACTGTCTTGATATGCAATCAATTTTGAGATATCACGTTCGACGAAGTCAGCTACTTATACCTTTTGATTCCAGACATCTTGAAATTTAAAGTGTTTTGTATATAGCTTAAGGAACTGTTAGATATCTGACTGTAAACTACTATCCACGTGAAGAGGTATGATAATAGGTATCAAGATACCTAATATCACTCTTCTTCACGTGGGTGGTTGTAAGTTAGTCAGATATCTAATACAAACGAAGAGATCCTCAAGATATTTACGGAAAACTTCAAATTTCAGGTTACTTAGAATCAAAAAGTATAAGTAGCTAACTTCCTCAAGGGTGATATTTGAAAATTGATGGCATATCAAGATACCTAATACCACTCCACTTCATATGGATAGTTGTAAATTAGTCAGATATCTAATACAAACTCAGAGTTCCTTAAATTATTGTTGAAAACTTGAAATTTCAGGTTACCTGTAATCAAAAGGTATAAGTAGCTGACTTCCTTAAGGGTGATATCTGAAAATTGATGGCATATCAAGATATCTAATACCATTCCACTTTACATGGATAGTTGTAAATTTGTCAGATATCTAATACAAACAAGGAGTTCTTTAAGATATTTATGAAAAACGTGAAATTTCAGGATACCAGGAATCAAAAGGTATAAGTAGCTGACTTCCTTAAGCGTGATATCTGGAAATTTATGGCATGTCAAGATACCTAATATCACTCTTCTTCACTTTGATAATTGTAAATTCGTCAGATATCTAATACAAACTCAGAGTTCCTTAAAATATTGGTAGAAAACTTGAAATTTCATGTTACCTGCAATCAAAAGGTATAAGTAGCTGACTTCCTTAAGGGTGATATCTGAAAATTGATGGCATATCAAGATACCTAATACCATTCCACTTCACATGGATAGTTATAAATTAGTCAGATATCTAATACAAACAAGGCGTTCTTTAAGATATCTACGGAAAACTCGAAATTTCAGGTTACCAGGAATCAAAAGGTATAAGTAGCTGACTTCCTTAAGCGTGATATCTGGAAATTTATGGCATGTCAAGATACCTAATATCACTCTTCTTCACTTTGATAATTGTAAATTCGTCAGATATCTAATACAAACTCAGAGTTCCTTAAAATATTGGTAGAAAACTTGAAATTTCATGTTACCTGCAATCAAAAGGTATAAGTAGCTGACTTCCTTAAGGGTGATATCTGAAAATTGATGGCATATCAAGATACCTAATACCATTCCACTTCACATGGATAGTTATAAATTAGTCAGATATCTAATACAAGCACAGGGTTCTTTAAGATATTTATGAAAAACGTGAAATTTCAGGATACCAGGAATCAAAAGGTATAAGTAGCTGACTTCCTTAAGCGTGATATCTGGAAATTTATGGCATGTCAAGATACCTAATATCACTCTTCTTCACTTTGATAATTGTAAATTCGTCAGATATCTAATACAAACTCAGAGTTCCTTAAGATATTTGCGAAAAACTTGAAATTTCAGTTTACCTGCCATCAAAAGGTATAAGTAGCTGACTTCCTTAAGGGTGATATCTGAAAATTGATGACATATCACGATACCCAATATCACTACTTGCCATACGTATCGTTGTAAGTTAGTTAAATTTATGATATAAACACGGAGTTCCTTAAGGTATTCACACGGATCTTGAAATTTCATTGTACCGATAATCAAAATGTATAAGTAACTGATTTCCTAAAGAGCGATATCTGAAAATTCGTGGAGTACCAAAACACCATCTATCACTTCTTGCCATATGTATAGTCGTAAATTCGTCAGATATCTAATACAAACATAAAGTCAAACATAAAGTTTCTTACGGTATTCACACTTATGTTGAAATTTCAGGGTAACTCGAATCAAATTGTAAAAGTAGCAGATATCTCAAAATGGATGGTATATCAAATGATTGAAGGTCTGAATTCAATCCGTATCACTTTTAAAGTAAACACTCAGTTGAAAAAGTTTATTCGTATTTTGCATTGCAATGTTATGTAATTGGGGATAATTGAGCATGAAATTTCATACGACTCCTCGTCCTCTTTAGAAATAAATCTGATAGATAATAATTTTCAAACTCATTAACTTTTATCTGGTAGCGAGCTATCAGTAATTATAACTTTTATATTTTGTAGTAGCTGGCTACGAGTAGCTAACTTTTCATACTTTTAGTAGCTGGCTACTAGTAACTGGCTACTAGTAGCTAACTTTTCCTGGTTCAAGTAGCTGGCTACTAGTAGCCAACTTTTCTCTTTTTAAGTAGCCAGTTACTAGTAGCTGGTTACTAGTAGCCAACTTTACCGATCTCCAAAGAAGTTACAAAAAGTTAGCTTTAAACGACACATTTCAAACTTCTTTAATATCAGCTTCTATCATCAACTTCCTATATTTATGCGCAGCAATATTCCATTATAACCTGCATACGGTGTTTATGCCGTCTACAGATTCATTACGCAAGATCTTGTTCTGGGTATGCTCAGATTTTCAAACAAGGCAGGCTGCTGACTAACAAGTAGATGTTACAGGGTATCAACATGTTTGTTTAAAGTCAGAGTTTCGAATTGAATCATTTCATATTGATAGACCATATGCAGGTGATGGAGAAGCTAACATTATCCTTTTTCCATAAAATTGAATAGTTCATTTGCCCTTGACGTTGGTGTTGATTGAAATGCGAAACTATAAAGCAGATACATTTATGTGACAGTTTGGTGTTTTTCTTATATTGAGGTTACTGGGATATGTTGAATTGAAATATGAATGAAAGTCATTGTTATTAATAGATAAAATGTCTATTAAACTTAGCAAAGGAGCACATTTCGTTTCTATGGGTATCCCAATTTTTGGTAAACCTGAACACTAAGGAATACACACATATTGTCAGTGAGGATCTCTATTACCTCTTTGATATCATCTTCAAGCTACCCGTACGTAGAATCAAGTGTTGTTTAACAAGGTGATATTGTGGTTGACTGATCAGAAGATTGATTGATTGTATATTGTTTAACGTCCTGCTCGAAAATATATCACTCATATGGAGCGATGCCGGTAAAGGGCGGGAATTCCTTTAGGTCTATGCTCGGCTCTTACGTTCTTTGAAAATGTAGGGATCTTTATCGTGACACACCTGTTGTGGCATCGGTTTTTGCAGTGTCACTTTAATGACCGCCTCACTAAGTCGCCTCTTAAGACAAGCAAAGGGTACTGAGGACCTGATCTGACCCGGATCCCCACAGGATGACTATCACAAAATATAAATACTTCTGAGCTTTATTTTTTTTAAAGTTGTAGCTTTCTATGATGTCAAAAGCCTAGTCTTTCATTTATAGTTAGGAATGCTAGTACAAAGTGATGGAAAGTCATTCGTTTTGATGCCATTGATCTTGGAAATTACTTAACGTTCCACAAAAAGTCCAATGTATGTTGTGGCACAATATATTGAAAGTTTCTCTTTCATAGCAGCAAAGCATAGAGATAAGGATTCGGTAAAAATAGTTACGGTATTATGTAACATTTATTCGTAAGTATGTTTTGGAATCCAGTATGTGTATGGTAACTCACAATCATTCGTTTGATTGACTGGTATATCACAAATGTTTAAAATGGAAACACTTTCTGATGAAATATGATATCATGAGTTATGAGATCGAGCACTGCCTGTAATCTTCAGTAAGTAAAGTAAGTATGTAATTTTTATTTAAAGTCGGAACTATATACAGGTAAACAATAAACATGAGCTAAGAGCTCTTTAACCGACTATATAGCATTAAAAAGGGGTTCATAATAAGGGAACTGATTCATGTTTTTCGAAGAAAATGTTTTTCATTTTTGATGTTAAAATATAGCTCATTTAATGTTGACGACCAAAATTTAGACCGTCTGAATGCAAAGATAAGAGCAATATTTAAGCTTTGATTCTGTGTTATGTAAAGAAAGACTCGAGTCTTTGTATGTAAACAAACAAACCAGCGAAACGTTAACTTTCTAATTTAAAGCATCTTCATATTATAGAATCACAAATTTAAACTAATTTTACTTAAAGAATACTTGAGATGTGATATATGAAATAAACATGGATCAATATCCATTTATTTTGAAAACCCCGTTAACAATAACACACCCCAATTTTTGTTGTAGAAACAAATAAACTTTTTATCATGAGCTTTTGTCATGATGAGTAATCTCAATTTTTGTGAAACCTTCTTAACATATTAGACCGTAGATTTTCATCATTTAAAGTAAAAAACAAAATTTGGAGGAAAATCGTACATCAGCCCAACTCTCTATTTTGTATTGCTTATAGGATTTATGAAATTGATCACTGTTTACTATCTTCACATTCCCTTTAGAGAATTTTGTCTTTTCAAAACGATTTTAATGGAGATCTTAATATGTTTTCTGCTTTTTGTCAATTCTGACAAAGTGCCAAGTTCTTTTCCATATTTTTCTTTCGCCTTTTGTGAAATCTGTCAAGGTGTCTTGTTTTTTCTCTATATTCATTATATCACCTGACAATATCTTGAATTTGAATCATATCAACCGGATATAGGAGCATCATTTGAATTTTTGACTCATCATAAATCAATCATTAGTATCACAAAGAACAAATGTTTGTTTGATTGAATGGGGAAATGAAATTATAATCTTTTGAATTAATATCTGTTATGTGACCTCTGTCACAATTAATCGCATCCTAAAAGTATCTTACAGACATTCCAAATGAATACAACTTCAAAAGAAAAAACAATATTTTGCATTATATTTCAGCAATTACATATTGATACCAAATTTTGTAAACAGAAAAAGGCCATGCTTTGTCAAGGATGTTACTAATGTACAATCACAACATCTATCGCTAAATGGAAAGATAGCTTTCCACAAAACTGAATTTATGTAAAAGACCGAATGACCCACGATGTTGAAGTATCTCTTGTTGTTTTCCCAGTGTGTAACGCAAAAGATTGTATAGTTTTCGTAAATTTCTGTCAGTGTCAGACCGTTCGAACACCTCATCACCAAAGACTCTGTAAATGTTTTGAGTTAGAAACTCTGGTATCTTTTTAATATTTTCTACGCGAAATCAGAAGGGTGTTTAACAAAGTAATTTTTTGGATGACATGACTTATTTCCATGTTTTATTGTGATTGGTCATCCATGTAATAGGCTAAGTACGGGGCCCCAAAACAAAACATTACACCATTTAAGTTTGTCTGATTCGAAATTTCCACCCAAGACAGCGATGATAAGAAAACATCCCAATATAACGCACCTTAAAAGGGGGGCCTAAAACAGAAAAATTTCAATACCTATTAACATCCATTAAACGTGAAAGAAACAAATTTAGCATGTTATACAAAACATATATTTACCCTATTTTACTTATCCAAATATACACAACAGAACATACCCAATTAACACGTTACATAAAAGTCATTATCTACCATAATTACATATATGTGTGGAATCGATGTCGTATTCATTCAGAATACATTTCATTTTCCTATGTGTTGTTTTCATTACTAGATTGCACATGAAACCGAATTCTAATTAACACATCGCCATCACAATGACATCTTGCAATGTTGTCTATGTTGGTTTTATTCAGCAGTATCACATCAAAATTACACCATAAACCAATAAAGGCAGAAGAAATAGTTAACAGGTATACATTTTTTTCTTCTTACGTTTATCATTTTTTCCCCTTTCTGTCAATTTATTTTTGACCCGTTGATATCGTCTAAAGTCTGTCAAATTGGATCTTCATTTTCATAGAAACATTCTTATTTCTCCAATACTTCTTTTGGGAGTTTTCAAAGACAGCTGAAATTGACAAAAACAACCGATGAATTCAAATTGGTAAAAATTAAGCCTAAAGATATCGTACATTTTTAGCTAAAGAAATCATATAGAAATCATGAAGTCGTTCATAAATGTAGTTGTATTCCTGAGGGTTTTTTTTTTCTTTGTTTTTTTTTTGTTTTTTTTTTTTTCATCATTTTGTTTTGTGTGTGTGCATATTTAATGATTTGCTAAAAACTGTTTCAATAATGATTATACCTTTCTTTTATAACAATACGAGTGCTCGAATTTTGACATTGAAAATTAAAACACGATTAACAGTTGAGGAAACTACTAAACAAAAAATGATGGTACCCACATCGATCACGAAAATTTCAGTGAACGTGTGTAGAGGTTATTTCTATTCTTTTGCTGAATTTGTTATTTTTTCTTTTACATACGTGCTACCTTTAGAGTCTTGTTTCACGGAACATTAGTTTATACATCAATATGAATAAATGCAATTTGCTATCATGTTACAGAACTCTGAGAAAATCTGAAGGAATTAATTTCAGTATACATAAGATTACTTCTCTTCATCTATTATCGAAGTTGATTTTCTTGAAATTCAAAATTTCATGTACATGTATATTTCTTTTGAGATTCCAAAAATGAATCGATTAAAGCTAATGGAAAGTAAAACGTTTGTTCCATGATCGTATGAAACAAAAGTACAAATACAAAAGATAGAAACAAAGCTATATCAGTACATGTAGCTATTCGTCATTTCCTCCGCAAGAACTTTTCTTTAAGTTGCCTCCAATGATATATTGTATAACAAGTGTGGATATGTGTACACCATAACCAACAAAAATATCACTCACAATCTCGTCTCCTTTCTGAGACACTTCTTCCACAGACACCTTCAAATCCAACACAACCAGGAATATCCAGTCCATCTTCCACTTCATTACCTCACCATAGAACACCTTTTTCTCATGCATATTGCTTTATCTGCAAGTATCTTGGACCTAAACTTCCTGTTTTGTTCTCTGCAATGTTTTCAGCATTTGTTCATGAAAATATCATAATGCTACCTTGAAGCAGATGCTTTCCGATTCATGTGAAAGATGAAGAATTCAGACCTAATGTTTTGGAAAATTTTGACTCCTTTTTAGTCAACAGAACATGAACTCATTCACTAAATTCAACATTATGTAATTCAAAATTTGTCATGCATTAAAAGCAATAAATTAGAATTTTACGGATAATCAAACACTGACCGGCATTTTCAAACGAAACTTTAATGACCCCCTCATCAGAAATACACAGATTCGTTGCACCAGCATGTCTCTTGTTCTGAAACTGAAGTTTGGGATGTCAAATGAACTTCTTTTCACCGTATTTGGAATTTCAAAGTGATCCCTTTGCTGAGCAGTAAAATCAGTTCACTCATGAATTTTTTTTACCTCATTTTATCATCTACAACAAATAAGCAGAGACACAATTATTGAAAGCTGTACAAGACCTCTGGCAGAGGACCGTTTTTGGCAGTTTTACAGATCACAAAAATATTGCTCTTTTGATGGAACACAAATTTATAATCAGAAGAGTAACAACTCTCAGTTTCAGAGGACATCATATTGTTTACATGAAGGCAGAACGCTTGTTAAACCCATGTTTGTCACATGCACAGAGGCTATTTCTTATGGTTTTAAGGACCATAGCTGGCTCAAAACAACGACACCATCATCCCAAATTATATGGTTCACATTAATGTAGAAAGGCTGCTTCCATGAAGATGACCTTTTAATAGTAGACAAGTTCATCATTAGCAACAAATATATCATCGTCATATATTTACGTTCAGTGAGTTATAATTTCTGTTATAGTTATCAAGAACCAGAGGCCCGTGGGCCTTATAGGCCGCCTGAGTATCATTAGCTCCATGGGCTACGAAATCTATCATAATTTCCTTTTCTGTATATCTAAGCTAAATAAAATGTGTTCTTAAAACGCAGTTGCACCCGAACGTGAATAAGTTTAAATAATATATGCTATATGAACACTACATGAACAAGTACAGCTAACGAACAGTGAATGCTATAAAGTTTTAAAAAGGGCAAACACTGACCCCTGATACACCAGAGATGGGATCAGGTGCTGAGGAGTAAGCATCCTCTGTTGACTTGGTATTGATTAAAATCAATAATTTCATTGTTTTTATAAATAAAAAGTCAAGATCATCAAGGAATATTCGCTACCGATGCCAACTTTATGAAACTATGCACTTCAGAGACGGTGTTAAAGATGGAACATTTCATTCCTGCTCAACATTGTTCACTCAACCGTACACTATTGATGCCAAGGTAAATGGAACTGTATTTCTCCTTGTGTTTGGATTGCTGCCAGGCAAATTAGGGCCACATATGAGCACTTCTTTAGTATCCCGAAGAATGCTGTCCATGAGAAACAGTCTGTGTTAACACCAAAACATTAGATCCTGGACTCTGAAGTAGGGGCTCATAAGGCAATTCGAGGCAGTTTCCCGCTAACTTCCATCAAGTGATGCTTCTTTCACTATACACATTACATTTGGAGGAAAGTTCAATCCAGTGGATTGGTGATTACGTTTAAAAAGGATGAAGACTTTAATCAACTTGTAAAAAGAGCGGTTGTTTTTCCCTGGTACCCGAATCAGCGAGGAGGATATGTGGTTCCAGGCCCTGGAACACAACGAGGATGACAATTCTAATGTGCTGCAATTCAAGGACCAAGTAACTGAGACCTGGATTGAAAGCCATTTCCGTTACTGGAATAACTTCGATAATGACAGGCCAACAACAACCAATGTGGAGGAAGGATGATATCAAAAAATGAATGTCATGTGTCGACGACCCCATCCAAATGTCTTCCTTTTCATTCATACCCAAAAAAAGCAGGCTACTATTCAGGCGAAAATGATTCAAATTGATGCCAGGTGTATTATTAGACCTAGGAAAAAGAGATACCAACAGCTGGACCAGTGCATTCAGCAGCTGAAGAACAGACTTCGTCAGAAAGCCATTGGAGTGGTGGAGTATACAGGTGCTGAATGAATAAACATGATGATAAATATTCCTAGTTCTCTTTTCCAACAAAAGACATGCTACATGTATGCGCAGAAAATGGAGAAAATTTAGGAATGTGTAACAGCTTTATTTTCATTATTATGAAGTCCTGGAATCAGTTTATTTACATAATTCTCATTCTAAGAGAGTTCAAGAAAATCAAAAAATCAATTGATTTACATTGTAATATTCTTGTGATTACCTTAAAACGGTTACCAAAGCTGTGCTTCCATATTTCCCTGTGAAATATGTAAAAACAGACTATATGTCACAGATGAATGATTTCCTTGTATTTCCACCTGTATACCATTTGCACCTAGACAAAACAGTTTGCCAGGAGAAATTTCAGAATTTTGGTTTGTGGGGAAATGTCCTTTATAAACACCAGGATTGACACGAATAAAAGTTAAATCACGGACAATAATTTATATAGGAATTTGCATTAATTAAACATAGAGCTTTAAACTTGTACATAGAATGACTTTGTTACACGCTGATCGTTCTTGATTGTGTTTGCTTGTGACGTCACAAGGATACATTGACGTAAACAACGCAATGGAATAGTGTAACTGTATACCGATTTGTTTAACGAAATCTTTCATAAATTTAATGAAAATGGACGGATCTCTGTTTTCTGATAAACTGTCTGATTTCTTAGTACAGCCATATCAGTTTGAACCAGTCAGAAATAATGTACGGCAAGTGAATAACGGTTCTTCAAAAGAGTATGATCTTGAAGAGGAGCTTACGAAAATCAAGACTCCTAGCCATCAGATACTGAAGTTTAACAATTATTTTAAAATTATCAAAGGTCGCATGGACTTGTGTGCATTTCACTTAGGACTGACCATAATAAAATGTGTCCAAAACTGCATTGGTAATCCCATTTCCCTTTTGATACGAATAACCACATATGAAGTTGCACTAAAGTAAAGGGTACCTTTTAAAAACAATATAGATGCCGTCTGTTGTACGGACGCACAGTTCTTCCAAATTAAATGGTATTTCCTTGTGTGTTCCAAAATTCTGCAATTCACTAATCGTTTTTTGGTTTTTTAATGTCTCCATTTAGTACTTTACACATCCGCTGATTAAATAAATCATTAACTTTAATCTTTAAAGAAGTGGTTTGATTTCAAACACCACGAAAAACGACAAATATTAATAATCTACATTGTTATCAAGTATGATACACTAATGTACTAAATTGAGAAAAATGGTATCGTTGTAAGTGTGTAAGCAGACGATGTAAGTGTGTAAGCAGACGATGTGTAGAGAGTTTGTACCATGGTTGCGTCGGGATAAAAATGGATTTTCCCCGAAATTATAGAAATCAGACAAATTTAGAGAAAACTTGTAAAAACAACGTGATTGTGAATTGTGAAAGAAATTGGTGGGAAGATGGTGATTTGGATGGATTATATTTGGCAAGACAATACAAGTGGTTGTTATTGATCATAACCCAACATGAACCGATGCTGAGAGAAAGAGCACAGAAATATTATGGATGCATCGTTTGAAATTTCCTGCAATGTGTTAGAACCTCTTAGCTGCTTGCTGGAATCAGGCCAGGGTATTTCTCTGAAAGTTAATTAAATCATTCACTTTAATTAGTCCTGAGATATTCTATTTCATTTATTTTCTTTTATAATTTGAGATTTTAATCTATTACTTTAATGCTGGCTACTCCTCTCCACTCAAGTCTTGATTCTATATGCCTCATTGCCTGGTGTATTTTGACGTCAGACTCGATTCCCCATAAATACCAGTGCTGTACATAAATGTACTTTACCGCACTGGCACATTACATGACGTCACAATGAAAAATACGTCATGACGAAGGTCATGATGTACATGACTACATTCCTTTTGCGGTTGGAAATGTCAAAATATTTTTTCGTTATTTACCCCGCTGTAAAACGATAAACTGCAATCGTGTAAAAGTTTCTGTCAAATGGGTTATATTAATTCTCTTTGATATTGAAATAGTTTCAATTTCTTCTTTATATAACATACGTGCTAAAGTAATATCCATATTATATTGTGATCTTGATATCGCCCCTAATTTGAACGTATAGTGACTTTCAGAATGGACTCATTTGCATAAACAGGGTTTCCGTATATAAAAATTTGATCATCGGCACGACATTCCGAGGTTTTTGAGTGAAAGAAGTTTGATTTATGTGACCTGTGAACTTCAGTGGAAAAAGAAGGTTAGGGGACCAAGTTGTGTCTTCAACATAAAAAGTGTTTTCAGGCTAGATTCAACTTAGTATATGCAAAAATTGCTGCATTTTGCATATTCATTGCAAAAATTAGAGATGTTACTAGTCACGATATACTTGTTCCCAACACTTCTCAAATTAAGAAATTGATATGCTTTGAAGTTATATTAACTTCAACTTGCATTAATATCTGGATACCATGCCGATGGAACGATTTATACATATACGGTACGATTTTATCTTGATATTTGATCACGTGATACACAGTTGATGTAGAGACTGTCTGCCTGGTGAAAAAATGTATGGGAGGTCAATATGCACATAATGATATATACATATTGTTTTTGTATAAAAAGGATTGTGTTTACAGAATTTGTCAAAAATTGATCGGTTTATTGATGCTTTTTCCCCCTGATATATTTCTATGGCCCTACTTTTAACACAACTGCGTCCCAATCAGCACACCTTGTTATTTTCTTTAAAGATGTGGACAGGAATAGTCTACATAGATATAGCCTATCTCTATTTTCTAAAGAGAATAACCTTACAATACATATACATGTAGACCAAGCACATTTTTATACAGACGAATAGATTCAAATTACACATACAATTATGTAATTACATACAAAGTATATTATCATATTACCTTTGAACATACGTATGAGTGGTTGGCTTTCCTCTATCTTTCAGAATTTCTATATTTATATGACTGTGTGTTTTCCCACAGAGTTTTATCAATTTCTTCCCATTCTCGAGATTTCTGCCTGGTTACAGAAATGGCACAAATGCAATACCCCCCCCTCCCTCCAGTCGATCGGGTTACCGGTTGTCTGTATTGTATGTTCCCTAGCAACATCGCTTAACCATTTTATATATTTGCCAAATTTGGTCCCAAATAAACAATCTAACTATCTGTCAGATGTCGGGCAAAATAGCGGCATGTCCTTAAATTCAGAAAGCGCTTTTAGATGGGCTTTCTGTTGGTTCATGCTCCTGTCGATCAAAATTCGGTGATCCGTCAATTAAGAACTGTAACTTAGAATTCTTTTTTGATTCATGTATGAAACGAAAAATTGAACGGAAAACATCATCAATGTGCATAGCCATATGTCGATTCGACATATCCATGTGAACTCAAAATAAAAGACACCACCAAGTCGTCCACTTCTGCTTCATACTTCAATATTTTATTGAAAGAAAATATTAACGGCAAACTAACAACTCAACTTTATGATAAACGGGATGATTTCATGTTCTCCATCATCAACTTCCATATTTATATAGCAATATTCCATTATCACCTGCATATGCAGTTTATATCTCTCAACTGATTCGATACGCAAGAGCTTGTCCTGCGTATGGCCAGTTTTTAAATCGAGGAAGGCTACTGACAAACAAGTTGATGGTGCATTGACAATATATTTGTAGTCTTTGATCATTAGGTCTTCCAATAGTATGTTGGAAATCCCATGGGCACGAATTGTGCTTTGTTGTTAACTGACCTGTTTTTATATTTTTATGAAGCAGAATTTATTCCGCTTAGTTCATCAAGATAAATATATAGGGCTCACAGTGGGTTTGACTGGTCAACAGGGTATGCTTTCCCCTCCTAGACACCTCATCACACTGATGGTGTTTCGATAAATCTGTGTTTGTCCCACTCTTAATTTTGTAGTCTTTATAGGAACTATAATATTGATCAGTTTTGGTTATCTTCACTTTTTCATTGTCTTCTATACTTTTGGTTCTTAACGTTTTGCACTATGAGTAATGAACATGGATTAATAAGACAAAGAATACGGTTGAGTATTTAGTCTTCTCTTACCGTTGGTGTTGATTAAAATGTGCAAATATGAACCAGATATGTGACAGTATGGTGTCTTTCTTATATCAAGTTTACTTGGGTATATCGAATTGATATGTTAATAGATTTTCTCTCTATAGGATTCCCAATGTTTGGTAGACTAAACACCAAGATCTACACAGATACTGTCAGTAGGAATATCCATCATCTCTTTGATATCATCTACGAGCTACTGTGCGCAGAATCAAAGTGTTGTTTAACAAAGTAATATTTTGGTTGACGGATAGCAAGACTGATTGATTGTATATTGTTTAACACCCCAACGCGAGAATATTTCATTCGTATGGGGACGTCATCATTACCGGTGAAGGGCTGCAAAATATACACCTATGCTTTGTGCTTACTGCCTTTGAGCAGAGAGGGTTCTTTATTGTACCACACTTGTGAAGGGGGGCATCGGTTTTGCGGTCTCATCCCAGGGACAGTCATATTTATTTGACTCTCATTAAAAGCAAGGAGTACTGAGGATCTATTCTAAACTGGGTCCTCACGGGATGACTGATCACAAGATATGAATATTTCTGAGCTTCATTTTTCTTACGTCGCAGCTTTCTATGGTGTCAAAAAGCCTAGTCTTTCATTTACAGTGACGACTCCCGGGGTAAAGTGTTGAACAGTTATTCGTTTTGACGTCATTGATTTCAGAAATTGCTGAACGTTCCACATTCGATTTATAAAAGCTCCCGTATAGGTTGCGGCAGAAGATATCTAAAGTTTCTCTTTCACAGCAGTTAAGAAAAGAGATAGGAATTCGCTAACATATTTATGGTATTCTAAAAGGTATCTTTCTAACGGTTTTTGGAATTCAGTATTCGTACGGTAACTCATTTTAATTCGTCTCATGGACTAGGATATCACAAGCGTTTAAAATTGAAGCACTATCTTATGGGATGTGAGATAAAAAGTTATGGGATTGGTCACTTTCGTTATCTTCACTTTTCATCTTAAAATTTTTTATCTTTTCAAAACGATTTCAATGCCAATTTTAATACTTTTCAATATTCAGGCCATCGTCAGACACTATTTTCAATATAAATTCATAATGATAATAACCGATGACGTCCCTCCGAAATTTGGGCTTTTAATATACGTGACTTTTGGTCCTCAATTTGAATTATTTTTACATAAGCCGGACATAGAAGTATCACTCAAATTCGTTACTATTCATAAATCAATCATTGCTGTCACCAATAACAACTCTTTGTTTGATTGAATGGGGAAAGAAAATTATAATCTTTTGAATTAATATCTGACATGTGACCTATGTCAGAATTTATCGTATCTAAAACGTATGTGACAGACATTCCAAATGAATACAACTTCAAAACAAAAAAAATTTGTTTTGCATTATATTTTTCTATTTCCAGCAATTACATATCGATACCAAATTGTGTTAACAGAAAATGATCACATTCTGTCAAGAATTTTACTATTGTACAATTACGACATTTGTCACTGGTCACAGGATGAAATGATCGCTTTCCACAAAACTTGATATGTGTAAAAGAGCGGTGTTGACGATTCCCTTGTTGTTTTCCCAATGTGTAACGTAAAATATTAGATAGTTTTCGTAAATTTCTGTCTGCTTGTTAGGCCGTTGGAAGACCTTACTACAAAAATCTATGTAGATATATTTAAGGAATGAATTTATTATTTTTTCGTTGGATGGAGGTATACCACGAAAACAAAAAAACGGAAAACTGCATCATTGCGCGTAGCGCATGATACAAAAGTTTTCCGTCTTTTTTTTTTTTGTGGTATACCTCCATCCAACGAAAAAATAAAAAAATTATTCCTTATCATTTAGTATTTTAAAACATTGAGTTTATATAATAAAACATCATATGATTTGAGTAGAATTAAGAAGTTATTCTTGGAATACATTCTATGTCATTGCGAGATTGGCGTAGTAATTTGTGTATCCACAACTTTTAAAAAAAAACAAAAAACAACTAAATCCGTGAATGGCGACTTCCAGGAACTGTTGTTTACTGTTGAGCAACTGGGTTCTTGTGGACTGAAGAATGCAGTTTTAAAAGGATGATTTAGAGATAAGTCCTGTTGAGAGAAAATCGCTTGAATTCTGTTGAGTGGAACTGAAATTGAGTGCAAAGTTCGATGTCGGTATTGGCGGAAAGCGTGGGACACGTGTATTATCATGATATGGAATGCCAGGTAGAGTTCTTTTTAGGGTTGTCACGGCTTCCAGGTGGACAAGTGAGTGTTACAGAGGGTTTTTCGAGTTTTATCAGTGAATTCCTAAGGCGTCACAGCTGCTGTAACGTCGTACGGAAGCCTCGTTTCGATGCAAAATTATAAACATATTATGCAGGAGTTAAGGCCTACGATATTGCAGTATCTCTGAGGCAGTGTGCGGCATGCGGTGTATCTGGTATTTGGTTTAGTGACATGAAGGAAGTTGTCGCAAGGTGCAAACTGAACTATTGTCATCCCCGGTTGAATACATTTCACTCTCAGCTCGGAATTGCAGAAGCAGACGTGTGTTGTTATATTTGGGGGAGGGGTGTCCTCAAATAGCAATGTTTATTTCATTTTGCATAATTAATTATTATTATTTGATATTTGTTTTTGTTTAATAAATTTATATAGATCGATAGAATTATTAAGTATTTCTTTTCAGAATTCCCTAATCTATATATAAATACGAAACATCCAGAGGAATCCCCAACATTCCAATAGAAAGTAGTTCCAGCCATTTTTTTTTTTTTTTTGGTTGGATACGATATTCCAATAATTTTTCAAACAATGAAAAAGCGTGTAACATGTAAATTTAAATGATTCAATGAGGAACTCTAACATCCTTTTAATATCCTCTGCATGGAATCAGAGGGTGATTAACAAAGTAATTATTTGGAAGACTCATCACAAAATATGAATAGTTTTCCCCCAGAAATTCTAGATTAGCAAATAAAGTTAATGCCTCGAATCAATAATATTTATGTGACTTTTTGTAGTATTCCTCATAATATATTTTTCCAGTTGTTTTGAGTATTTCTAGTTTACAATAGCTGCAGATTCCTGAAAATAGATTACACTAGCTTCAATAATGTAGCCTTCTTTGAATTTGTTTTTCGGGGGAGAGGTCTACAACTCCTTAGGATCTCCGTAATGCAAATGCGTGAGTGATATACTCCCGCAACATTTTCAATCATTCTAAACATTTACTGACTTTCTTTAGGTAAATAAAGTGATATTCTTTGTTTCTTAGTTAATATATATATTTACAACCCGCTACTTACGATTTGTGAGGCTCTATTATATCGTTTTCAACAATTTCTATATATTCCAATTTCTAGATTCATATTTGTGCGCTATGTTTGATGTACTGAAGTTTCAACTTCCGATTGTCAAGTTATTTGCATATGCCATATAAGGTAGTATTTAAATCAATGGACAAGTACGGTGGAGAAAGCTATTTCGTCGGTATTAAAAAGGTTTATATCTAGTATCAAGTTAAAAAACGAACAGCAGAGTGTAAATTATTTCTGCAACCATCTGATTTTCCTTTCTTTGTCGGAGTGACTCGAGTAACTACATTTTCGCGCAGATTGTCACTGTTTACATGTAGATTTTTCAGTAGATCCACCTAAGAGATCTCGCGATAACAAACAAGAATTTTGCATGCTGTACATGATGTTTAATAAAAACACCTTTATTAGACATGCCCAAGGACAAAGTTTGTAATCCTTTTGGTATAAACAACATTCGGGACTAATACACGGAACTTATCGGTTATTCATAAAATTAGTTTCCACCATTACGGACATCCTATGGAATTGTAGCCTTATCCCGAAAACGTAAGAATAAAAAAAATCGAATAGGACTACATTATTGCAGCTAAGATAACAAACCAAATGTATACATGTATAACCACGGCTGTTCAAAAGCGAAACAAGATTTCTGCAAATAAACACAGGTGAATTTCATCACGTCTCCGAAATTTTATGTGCATACATATCGCGAAGCTTGAAACTAATAGGGTCTGTAAGTCTCGTCATGTGATTGCCGAGATTTAGCGAGATTATTAAATTCCGGGTACATCAACATCTCAAATTGCACTGTGTAGAGAGTGGTATACATAGATATAGCGTTATCAATCGATTATGTGGAAGTTTAACGAGATAAACATGGGAATTGAAGCAATTTAGTGGAGTCGTCGAGGATTCTTCGCTTCGTGTTTGACGAATTACGTGTAATAACTGCCAGTGTACAAGCATCGACGAGGGTACGTCTTGCAGATAAAGAGCAGGTTGGTAAAAGCGTAATGAGATGTACGATATGTTTTTATATTCTCAAATCATTCCAATTGAAAATATATCAATACTTGAAAAGAAAAACGGATTATGCATAAAACTTGCTTTGTGTTTATACGAATGTACGATCGGAAGGGGGGGAGGGGGGCAACGATACTACATGTACGTAGTACATGTATATGTACTACGTATACATATACGTAGTACATACGTATGCAATTATCGTTGCATACATGTAGTATGCAACGATACTACATGTACGTACCAGCAGTGTACAGTTGTATACATATTCAATAAGCAAAGCGCATTAAATGTGCCTATCTATATCAGTTACATCACAGATGGGTTAAGATTGTTTAATATTTGAAAATTATTTTATAGATATGCCTTGAATCTGAGGATAAAGGTGTTGTGTATTGTGCAGTCATCATTAATGTGGATGTCTGATGTCAGTATGCCCATAATGGGGCAGTCTAAGTGTCGATCTTCATATGGCAGCAATTTTCAGAGGCAGGTACACAATTTAAAGATAAAAATAATGTCAATACATGTTTGGATCTATATCTATTATGATTATGATAATTAAAAGATTATATGTTGTAAACTTTCTTTCTTTTTAGAAATTTCTTTCTTAGTAGTATAAACCCTCCCGATGGGTGGGTCAACTGAGTGCACTTTTTATGCAAATGAGGTCAAGCAAGGGTGTCTGTTGATTGGTCAAGCGGTGTTGGGGTGAACGGAGTGCACTAGGATGGGGTCAACCCCAGCAGGGGTTGTAGGACCCGGTGAATAGACTGGCCTATGGCCCTAATTTTAGCATGCTTTCGCTTTGAGTTCCTGGAAAAGCTATTTTTCTGAAAATCCAGTGAAATCCTGTGTATTTCTATGTATTCCTGTGTATTTCTATGTATTAAATCTAAAAGAATAACACAAGGTTTTAAGTTGACATGTTTATTAAAGAACAATGGTACAAGCATAGAACAATGCAAAACAGTTCAATAAGCATAAAAACAGTTCAATAAGCATAACAGTTCAACCACAGTCCATTACTTTCTGCTGAGTTTCTTCTTCTTTTTTCGCGGTTCTTCAGTAGGTGCGGGGGGATTCCACATCTCTAACGGTGTGTATTCTCTCTTCACAGGGGATTTTGAGCCAGGTACGGGTCCAATCATCGCATCTATTTCCAGTTGTTCTTCTGGACACTCACTAATCCAGTGTCCTATTTTTCCGCATTTGTAGCAAGGATCCTTTTGTTTGGTTTTCTTGCTGGTCTGTTGAGAATCTGCCGACCACGATTTCTTACTGGTCTGCGGATAATCTGTTTTCTGTGGGCAATTCGGCGACCAATGTCCTGTTTCTCCACACGTGTAGCACGGGTTAGCAGTGTAATCTGGAGTGTATTCCTTCCTAGGTTTTTTAGAAGTCAGCTCTTCCAGCTTCTTCAGTAGGACTGTGGTATGATTCCCAATCTCATTACTCAGCACATTAATGCGGTTAACGATCCCGTCTAGTGTCGTGGTAATGATCGCAAAGTCTTCTTTGTTCATGGTCGGAGGGTCATTCTGAGCGTTGTAGAGGCCCAGTTCCAGTCCCGTAGCGTCCTGTGAATCGGGAAAATAGAAGCCTAATCCCGGGTCTGTCGGATTCTGGCTAGGGAGGTAATCCGAGGTCTGGGCCATCTTCTCTTGTCGAGCAATGTAGTCTGGAGTCGTGAGCAACAAGTTCGAGGTCTTCCCCAGTTCAGTCTTCTGATCGTTAGTCTTAGCTTTCTTCAGTTCAATGTAGTCTTTCTGTGGTCCCATCTGCTTCTGTACCAGCTGATCTATTTTCTTCT
Organism: Ostrea edulis; assembly: GCF_947568905.1. Taxonomy (NCBI): domain Eukaryota; kingdom Metazoa; phylum Mollusca; class Bivalvia; order Ostreida; family Ostreidae; genus Ostrea; species Ostrea edulis. The sequence goes on from NC_079167.1 coordinate 52,030,387, forward strand.
GAGCTTTGTCCACAAATTCTAGTTGTTTCTGAGCCATGTCTTCTGGAAGGTGATTGAAGATCGAATGAGGACTGACACTAGGGCTCCGCTTTTATAGCCAGCAAAATGTCTAGACTATTCTGTCTCGTGGGGGTCACGTGGGGAGCACGTGGTTGCATCATCTTTTTCTGGAAAAACCGGTTTCAGCTAGAACATCGCGCGACCAGCGCGTGCTAGTGCCCTAATTGAACTTGAAAAGCCGGTTTCTCGCGACCAGCGCGTGCTAGTGCACATTGGTACACATTGACTTTAGTGGAATGGAACTTATATTGGTGTTTAAAGTAGCCCTAAAAAGGGCTGTGCATGAAGTTTTTATTTTTAAAAATGCCCGGCTTCATACGCAGGTTCTTCTATATACACGTGTAAGTCATGATCTTCGGATATAATGTGTTGTACTAATTGTCGAGCTCTTCTCCCGGGGAAACGTATCTCTTCGACGGTTTCCCACATCCAGTGTGCATCCCAAAACAATACCCATACACTTCTTCGGTGACGTGGTTTCTCCAGTCGAATAAATCCCGATACTTTTTGAGTGCCGTTCAATAACGTGTAAAACTGGTAAATCATGTACTGTATGAGGGGGGAATTTTTCAGGTACATGTCACTTAAACGCAGGCAAATATCCTCCACTGTTTCATGTGACCGCAATACATAGTCAAAACACCAATTTTTAGATCGCCCCCAGCGTAATCGATGGCGACATCTCTGTACTAAATTGTCCCAGATCTCCATCTCGTCTACATAATCTTCTACTATGGTTAAATTCTCCACTGGTTGTATTCCCTGGCGGCGGCGTCTCGCTCTTAAAATTCTCCGTGTATCCATGACTGAAGGTCAGACAAGAATGACTGTAGAAAAACCAGCTGACGTACAGGTGTTTGATCACGTGGTGCAGGTGTTTGATCACGTGATGCATAACCTTTTACCTATAAATACAGGTGTTTTCTGAACGTTCGTTATTTACTATGGGCGGCAGTGCTACTACGAGAATAAATGGATATAGTTATGTACTACAATGTATGAACGTGGCCTTACATGACCCTGTCATTCAAAATGCTCGTCAATTTGTACAACAGATGTCACCGGAGGTCAGAAATGTACATAGTTTTCAACGGATTGCTGATTCATTAGCGGAGAATACCAATACGGGCCGTTTACTCATGATTTATTTGTATGCTGAGGAATTGAAACAGAATCTTCCAGACCAGATGAGTGACATTGATCGGATCTTACGCGATTGTCTACAAAAAGGATTCGTGGAACTGATTCGTATGAAAGGAATGGCTGCCCTGTTATAAAACAAGAACGTTTTAGAATTTTTTCATTTTGATCATCATGGCTGAATTAACCAACAACGTTCTTACCGCTGTATTACAGCATTTCAAGGACTACAAAGAATCGGTGAACAACGCTCGTAGCGCTGCATTACAGTGTATCAAGGACTGGAAAGAAAAACAGCCGTTGAGATATAAATTCGCCATGAAGTTGTTGATCTTTTGGGAATTTCCTATGACCTTATATGAATATTCCAGCGTTTGCAAGCATATAGCCGACAACCTGAACAGAGAGTCTGGATTGATCATGATTTATACCATGGACCAAGAATTTAGACGACGGGAACCTGAGAAGACTGGGGCGATTGTAGCGATTACCGATCACTGGCTGGAAAAGGTGTATAAAAAAACCTAACCGTTTTTCTTTTCCTTTATTCGTGGAGGATGGCCAGCAGTGACCACATCGCAGAAAAAGCGCATAACCATGCATTAGAATGGGTGGAGAAAATGCAAGACGATACGGTGTTTCAATTCGTTAAACATTTTCTGATAGCGGGGGTGTTTCCAATGACTCTGGACGAATATACAGATCTACGGAACCGGATATACATCAATCTCTATAACGATGCGGGATTGATGTTAATTTATGTCCTGGGGGAGGAATTCAAGAAACGCATGCCTGAAAAAACCGCCGAGATTGAAAGTATCACCAAGGACTGGCTTCGAGAAGTATACATAAAGTGTGAAGAACTTAATTCATTTCATTTATTCCCGGAGGATGGCCAGCAGTGACCACATCACAGAGAAAGCGATAACTTATGTATTGGATTATCTCACAGACATTCATTCTGGGCAGTTTGAATTTGTGTTACACTATATGCGAGAAGAATTATTTCCCATCAGCTTAAAGGACTATCCATGTCTCTGTCAGTATTTGATCGAGAACCGGGTCAACCCGCAAGCCTTAGTATTGATTCATTTAATGGGCCAGGAATTGAAACGAATGCGACCCACAGACAGAGCAGAAATCGAGAAAATCAGACTACGATGTCTTCGAGAGATGTACGTCAAGTTAAACGTGTGACTTTTAATCTGGACAATAATGAAGTGTATCTGTTACCCGAAGAAGACCGGACAAGTATCTGGATGACTGTAGCCGCTGATCGCTATCGATTTCAACGCAGGATTCGAGAAATGGAAAAAATGTTGGACCCTATTTTAAAAAGACATGTGCATTGGTGTTGTGTGTGGGAGTTATGTATTTGAAATATGTGACATGAATAAAATTGTTTACACGAAAGCTGTGTTTGGTTGAGTCTCTCAGAGAAGGGTTTATTTGTTGAGGAATCCAGAAAATCCTAAAGGTAGAGTGAAAATCGAATCAAATAAGGTGTTTTCTATCGAATAGACCTTATGAGATGTTGTTAGGGATGTACATGGTCGAGAAATAAATTTTTAAAGAGGTGGTGAAGAAACATTGAACCTCGACTCGACCTCTTTAACCTCTGTTTCTTTGAAAACTATGCGACGTAGCAAAATAAAAATAAGTTTAACGCATTCGCCGTCTCAGAATCTATCAGATTAAATCTACCTTGCACAGATATCGAATGTCTAGAAAAAGACAATGAGAAAAAACTCTCTACTCGAAAGCACAAATCCGCCATTTTGACGGCCGCCATCTTGCCTTCGTCTCCGAAGCGAGGGATGTTTTCGAGGAGGTCCGCGCTTTCCTGATATATACCGGCGCACTCGCCAGTTTGCTTCACTGGTGATCCAGCACAGTTATAGAAGATTTTTGAAGGATTTTAAAGAAGAAAGAAGAATGGCTGCAAGAAGAGACCCGCTCTTCAATTTCCAGACCTTGCTTGGCTTCCGGTACCGGCTGGTAGTGGTGGCTGAGGAACGGGTAGGGGAGAATTGGGTCGTGCGTTCTGAGAACGACCTGAGCACCTTCTCCCCTTTCGACCAGAGTGGGGTCCGTGAGATCATCTGCCGGGTGCGGTCCGAGTATGAAGGGAGGGCACCCCGCCGCCGCACCGCCCGGATCTCCACGGCCACGAGACCGCGCCGACGGGCCCCACAACCACCCTCACCACCACCACCTTACTCCCCGGCGACGGCTACAACATCACCACCAGCGATCCCATCGGCACCGGAGGAATACAGCCCGGTGCCGATGAGCGACTCATCAGCGTCACCGGTGGAGTATTCACCGCGGTCACCGTCCCCCGCACCACCTCCCAGTCCAGCCCAGAGTCCGTCGCTGCTGGTGACCGAGACGTCATCACCACCGAGACCGGCAGCCCCTGCAAGACCCCCACCACCTACCATCCGGTTTGCAGGGAGGACTCCACCACCGAGGCCAACCCACGCACCGGTGGCAACTCATCCCCCGAGGAACCACCCTATGACTGTCCCTGGCTGGGCAGATAGGGCGATTCCCATCTGGTTTAAGTGCCCTGTCTGCTGGCAAGACAGGGTACACTCTGGAATCACGTGCAGGGGATGTGGGCAGCGCCCAGCTTGCTGCTCGTGCGTGGAGCGGATAGAGGAGCGGCGACACACCCGGGGACGGTGCCCGTTATGCCGGTTTACCGGAGCCAGGGAATGAAAGTCGGTCCTTAGGACCAAACGGCCCTTTTCAGGGCCACCAACTTTTTTGAAAAGACACTTTTTATGGCAAAAAATCAAGAAACACACAAGTTTGTTTTAAAAAAGTTTTTATTAACACAAGTAATAGCTAGAATAAAGCTATAATAAAGTTACATTTTCTTGACAATGTACACATGTTTATGATACTGATAAGCAAAGTCACAAATCCATTGTCTATAATGAGCCCAATTGCCTCCGGCTAATCCACATCCAATACGATAAGGAAACGCTAAAGTCTGGTAAGACAAAGTGCCTAATTCCTGTAAACATTGTTGAAACCAAAGTTCACGTTGTTCGGGGGTATCGGCATACAGGGGTAAGCGTTGAGTGCCTCTCCCGTAATCCCATTGCGCTAACAAACAGATCACATCAGGATGAGTAGAATGAGGCATAATACACACAGTACCCGGTATTCCTCGATCCGCTGCTATAGCTAAATTTCTCCGTCCTAAAGGTTGTCGGGTCGCATACAGATTAGCCCAAGGAAATCGGTCGGCAATACGTTGACTTATTCCATGAGGTTTCACCGTTAAACAGTTACATTGTTGTACAATAGCATCCACCCAAGGTAGAGATAATACATCTCCTCGTAGATCCGTCACCGACATGCTGGTTGACAGGTCTCACAGGTACACGTTGACCAGGGTTCTTGACTGTAAGGACAATGTTGAAACAGCCGGGGATCAAACTTTCTCTGAGTCCAGCGCTCTCTAAACTCCTGACAGATCTCACAGGTACAGTCCTTATGTGCTATTTCTTCTTCAGGGGTGATGGTACAATGCTGCGGGCACTTACACTCTAGCCAGGGTTCTCTAGTGTGACCACAATATTTATAGACAAAGGGATAATAATTCAGCTCTGCCAATCTCTCTATCCACTTATGTTTGGCCAGGATGTTTTCTTTTTTATAATGAAAACACCCACAAGTGCTCCAAGGTCCTCGGCAATACCCACACACTAGTACATCATTCTCATCATCCGCGTACCGTTCAAACGACATGATTGAGAAAAATGGTAACAAGTGACCTATGTATATAATGTTTTTTGATGAGTCATCAACATGACGTCAGCCATCTGAGGTAAGGGGATGTTTTCGAGGACGTCCGCGCTCTCGCCTTTTTAAACGAGCGCAACGTCAAAAATCGGGCATTCCGATTTTTTAAAGGAACCAGAACCATGAGCCGCAGAGTAGGACCAGACCCTACGGTGAATGATTATTCTATCAAATGGGAGGAGGATTGGGAGCAAGAGATTGCTCCGCCGGCCTCACGGGAGGCTCTTCCCCCACCACCCATGAGCCAGGATCTGCCCCCGCCAGAAGAAAACTGGGACGCAGAGATGGAAGTGGTGCAGCGGCCTCCGGGGAGAATGTTTTTTAAACACGGGTGGTTGCCTGTGTTTGTGTTTGACCACGAGCAACCCCCGGAGGAGCAGAAAAAGAAGAAGAGAAGAAAGAAGAAGAAGAACAGACAGTGAGGGGGACGGAGAAGAAAAAGAAGAAGAAGAAGAGAAGGAGAAGAGAAGAGAAGAGAGAAGAAGAAGAAGAGAAAAGACCAAGAACAGAGAGAAAGAAAACAGCCCTTTTCAGGGCTACCCATTCTTTTTGAAAAGACATGGTTGATTACAATGACAAGAATTTTTTTTTTTCCAACGTTTTATTAAACTCCAACTATGAACAATAACAATAACATAGTTTACAATACATTCAGTCTTTGACATTGACAAGTTTGTCCTTGATGGGTTCTCGGTTTTCGGAAGGTCTCTTTAAACCAATCCGCCACAAAACGATCGCGTTGTAAGGCCGTGCCTTTCCAGGGAAGTAACCATTCTTGTACGGTGCTTCTATGGCGATGGCGTTGATGTAAAAAATACACACAGTATTGTCCACAGACATCCGTATTCAAATCTTGATAACAATGGGTGTTATGAATCCAAGTCTCTCCGTGGCGTTGAATAAAGTCTTGGATGTCTTTATGGCTGGGAGGTAATCCGTAAGAATCAAAATATTCGACGGTAGGGCTACTCAAATACAAACAGACCCAATGCGCTCCAGGGCGATCGTGAGGGTCTGTATTCACCACGATGGCTTTGTGATGAGGTAACAGCTCAGGTATGACATCTCGAGGATACACACCGGCAAACGCCGGTCCTAAATCTCGTTGTAAAACATCTCTCAATTGCTGAGTATCCATCTCTCTCTCTTAGTAATCGATACTGACTTCTCGTTGTTTGTTGATTTCTAGCAGATTGTCGAACACGGCATACACCACACAGTTTAAGGTCCTGGCCACGTTGGCGGCAAATTGCACTTCCACTCTCAAGTTCCCCGTCTGTATGAGATGAAATTTATCCGTCTGGGCTTCTTGATCTTTCGTGAAATCCACACACCAGAGGGTGTAACCGTTTTTATACTCTTCCAGGGTAATGTCCGGAGCCCAGTCCTGGCCTAATTTTCCCAAGCCTTTGTACAGACTCAAATACGATCTCAGGTACTGATCGTCGGTGAAATTAGGTTCCAAAGGTCGGGTTTCCATCATTTCTCCATTGATACTGATTTCTAATTTCTTGACTCTCTCATTTTGGAAATGAAAGGGGTTTCGGGTATTATCCCCATTAAAAGCCGCATTGTCCACAAAACCCAACACGATCAGTTTAGGCATCTGTCCTTGAAACAGATGATCGGTGATTTTAGATTGGGTGCCACTAGGAATGGTGAAGGTTTTCACTTCCACTCGTCTCAATGGATATTTCGCCGTTTGAGTACTCAGTTGCTGATTGATGAGATTAATGATACTCGGCACAGGTTTGACTTTCCTCACCCACAAGATCATACTTTGAATGACCACTTTCCCACTACTCCCGGCAGCGGTCATCATGTAGAACTGGGGTCGAGCGCGATTGAATCGGAGACGGACATCCACGCCATTAGGGAGACATTTCTCTTGCTCAAACAAATCCAGATGTAATCGATCCATCAACACGATCTCCTTACTGTCTGTAATCTTCTCGTGACGTTTTCTCAACCCTACATTCTTGGAATCATCCGGATACACGGGAGTCGGGATGACGGCCGCGATGTTGACTTTATCATTCACTGCTGCAAATTCGATAGGAGGTTGAGTCAGAGCTTCTAATTTGACCTCATCCATATGTCCTGCCGTATCTTTTTCCCACAAGCTACAGGCTCTCATCTGGGTTTCCAGAGTCTTGGGTGCATAAGACAACAATTTCTCCAGATACGCTTTGTAGGGATAAGTATCCGTTCCCGGGGTAATGACTTTTCCATTGAGACTGACATCGATTTCACTGAACAAGGAATGGAGAATGTTATTCACGGGGGTCGAGGACGAATTGGCTCCTGCGAGATTCGTCCCGTCTGCTTTGGTGAATTTACAGACCATCTGGAGATACGTTTGGGATAAATCCAGATATTCATCTCCTTGTCCTTTGATTTCAAATTCAATCGGAGCCGTATCCGAGTTGAGGGTACTGGAAATGGGGTAATATTCCATCCATTTCGAATCTTCTAAAGTGACGTTGGTCGGGGGCACTTTAAACAGTTCTAAACTATCGGTGCCACAAGCGCAAGATTCTCGGTGCATCATATTGGAACGATGTGTTACTCAGCGTGAACTGGGATCAAATGTGTTCTGGGCTCCTTCTCACCCCCTTTTTATAGGGTTCTCAGTCGAAAATATCCAGAGAGCGTTTTGGCTTCCCCCTTTTCACGAGCTTCCTACCTCCCTTCCTAGGTCGCTTCCTAGGTTGCTTCCTAGGTCTCTTATGAGGCCCTCCCCGAGCTAAGATACGTTGTTTTCTTTTAACAAAGCCTTTTCCTTCCTGTATTCCCTCCTGTTTTCCCACCTGTTTTCTTTTGAGGGTCGTGGTTCCAGGCTTCCTGAGTATTCCTGTGCGCGCTTTTCTTCCTCGTTTGGATGGGGCTTTTCGAGATCTTCGCCTACGGGCATACCCGGCTGTCTCTTTCAGGGCTTGGGCACCGTGTGTCTTGAGAGCGTCTTTGAGGGATCGTTTATTATCTAACACATCCATCCCTGTTTTAGCAGCAGCCTTTAAGGCACTTTTAGCCCCCGATTTGAGTAAATCGGTGAAAAATCCTTTTCCCTTCTGCTTTTCAGATTCTGGATCATATTCTTCTGTTGGATGGCTTCTACGTCGTCTCCTCTGATAAGAGCGATAAGGGCGATAAGGGCGGTCGTAATCATAATATCTCTCTTGATAGACAGGACGCTGTTGTTGTTGTTGTGCGGGGGCTCCACCTAATAATCCGCTGATCAGGGGACCCGCCACTTTGCTAGCTATTCCCAACAGGGCTCCAAGCCCGTGACCCTGCTGCCGTATTAAACCTTTATGGTAGTGCATCTTGATGTAAATGAACTTCGTTAGGGGTTACACCCGCTTTTTATACTTTTTACGCCGTCTCTTTCTCTTCTTTCCTTGACCCGCTTGACCCACAATGGCATTGGCAATCCATGGAATGAGAAACCAGATTCCGTGTCCTTTCTGGCGTCTGACTCCTCGATGGTACTTCATCTTTCAATACACTTTGCGGAAATGAAGTTTGACTAAGGAGCGCCCATTTAAAAAGCCCATAGGACGCCCTAAAGAATTCATGATGTGTACCTCAATGGTATCGAAATATTTCTTACTCAGTTTCAAATATTCGGCTCGAATCGGTTCCCAACGGGCTTGTTGTCGATCGTCGTATTGACCCGTACAGGGGACGACTCTCAATAATTTCAATTTGTTGGTGCCCACCACTTGAGGATCCACAATGTCACAATACACATACATGGCTTTCAGATTGTCGTAGACATCCATGGTCGTGTTCCCCAAGTAATTCACGTTGATCCATTTCGTCATGGTTTCATCGCCCAGGATCATTTTGTCACTATCCAGACCTAGCTTGTACGCTAAGGGCGTAGGGAAACGAATGCACATGGGGGTGGATCTCAGTGCTTTCCCATTAAACTGATACTCGACACGATCGTACTCGGGGTGATACACTAAGAGCTGGTTGTTCCCCTCGTCGTTAGGATTCCCTAACTCGCTCCATACTTTCCACAGGGTTCTCCTTAAGGCTGCGTTGATTTCATTGATTAACGCCAAAGGTTGTGTATAAGCTCCGGGTCGGAAGTGAATGCGAATGATATCGAAGGGAAATAAACTATCCCCTCCCGCAAAGAGATGGGACCATGGCGTCAGATCCCAGGGGACCACCACCTCACACCCGGCCATCGTGACTTTGCCCATATTCTCTGTCTTAAATCTTTCCCATTTATAAGTGTTGGGATCTTGGACATATTGCGTATACGGATCTGGAATGAGAACGTCCACATAAGCCTCGCTATCCGATACGTTTTGTAAGTTGGCCGAGTACATCATTTCGGTCAATCCGACTTCCCATTCTCCATCCGTTAAGTCCATGGTGTGTGGCAATAACGTTTTAAATTGAGCCGTCGTATTCGTCGGAAACGATTCCATCGACCCATCACTCAACAGAGTCATGTAAAACCCTTCTCCTCCAGCCATGATGTCTTAAATGAGCCCCTGGCTCTGTTTCCTTCTCTATTTATACTCATAACACAATGAACATTTTCATATTTTATTGAACATACAACATAATGTTAATACACAATTTTACATGTCATTCTTCTTGATCGCGGCCACCACCACCCCACATCAACGCTTCCGAGTCTTCCAACTCTAGTGTTCGTCTCGGGACTAAGCGTCGTCGCATCACCAGATAGTGTCGGGTTCCCCAGCAATCGGCTACATCATAACCTTCATTGATCATGTCTTTAAAATGTCGGAGACAGTCCTCGGAATGGTCAAACCAAGGACTAGCATTTAAGGTCCAATCGGATTCGTCTTGTCGTCCCATCAATCCCCAGAAGGCTTTGACTTTCCAGCGAAACTCTTGATACTTGGTCTTCATGATAAAGGCTGACCATCCGTGAGGTATCAGTATCCGTTTGTACAAGTACACCGGTTGATCTAACACTTTGTGTTGTTTACAATGCATCAAACACATTTGCTTATCCCAGAACCAGGTACTTTTCTTCCCCTCTTGTTTCCAGGCGTACTGTGGCTTAACCATGGTGAACTGATCTCTCAGGTGAAGGGGACTCCTGTTTTATACTCGGGCTCGCTAACGTCATTTGTGGACTAGGCATGACGTAGCCTACGAGAGAACTTAAGGTCACCATCCAAAAATCGCGATTGGGATCGCCTAAGGCTAACATGACGACCGAGGTGATAATGATGGTTAAACACAGGAATAATTGTGCAAAATACACAATTTCTGCTCGAGGGACTTTTTCACCCAAGAAAGTCCACTGGGTGGTCATGGTCGAATGAGATCCGCTTGCGGAATCCATGAATCAAAACTGGGAGGATATCCTTTCCAACGCACTTTGACTTCTGAAATGACTTTTTTTCCCACACGCCGCTTTTTATACCCTAAGATCTCCTCCACTTCGTAGACATCATCGTCTTTAATCACTTGTTGTAATTCCTTCTCGTAAAAGGTTCCTTCTAATTCTTCCCCGTGATCATCTTGAATGCGATAGACGTTGCGTCCTGGCACTTTTCTAGAGATGGTAAACAGTTCTTTGGTCCAATTCGGTAAATATCCTTTTTCAAACGTACGTTTGGCTTTACTAATGCGTACACGATCTCCCACTTGCAAGCGACTCGTGGTATCGGCACTCTGTTTTCCAAACAAGGTTTTCCATACGGTCAAGACATTCTTGGCATTGACTTGAGCAGGAGCTCGCCGGATACTGCGATGATAGGTATGATTGTAACCATACACCAGATCGGCCAAGACATCGACATACCGTCGTGTTTTATGACGTGTAAAATACCGCCACATGCGTGCTTTCAGCGTGCGTTGAAAACGTTCCACAATACTGGCTTTGGTTTCGGCATTACGGGTCGTAAAGAAATGAATGGATTTGAAGGCTTGACGAAATTCTTTATTGGTAAATTCTTTTCCTTGATCGGACTGAATGCGCACGGGGCGACGTCCCTCTCGAAAAATCCGTCGTAAGCCTCGTATCATTTCTTTCCCCGTTTTCTGTTTTAAAGGCACGACCCAGGCATATTTAGACAGCACGTCAATGGCACATAATAAAAACGTATACCCATTATTGTCTTGTTTCAAGCTGGAGACATCGGCTAAATCTAATTGCCATTGTTCATCCATATCCGTCACGCGTGTTTGTCGTCGCTTGAATTTCCTCCGTATCGGTTTATGCAAGGTATAGGTATCTTGAGCTTTCACCCATTCTCGAATTTGAGACAGGGTAATCTTGTGTCCTAACTGACGCACTTGACGATACAACGCCTGGACTCCCCCATAACCTGTCTTGGGATCGTAATACAGTCGCTGTAAGATCTGTTCTGGTTTCATGGTAGATTTAACCATTTTCCAATTTCACGTGATGTCTTTTTACCAGCCTCCCGGATATTTTTAGGGGTCATCATTCGTCTGGGCGTTTCATAGAAAGATTGGTCAAAACCCGAGATTTCTTGAAATCCGCTCTCATCTTCTTCTTCTTCTATAGGTTTAGGAGTACTGATTTTTCCGGGCTTGTCCATGGCTTTTATAACATCCCGATTGGTCAAATATCCTTTAGGGGCATTCGTTTCTTTTAACGCTTGAGCAAATTGCTGTAACCCTGCAGGCGGTTCACGATGTTTCAAAGGTTTTTGTCTCTGGGACTCGGTGATTAAATCCACGATATTGGAATCGGGAACCCTGCGTCCTCTATAGCTGATTTCTCCTTCTTTATTCCAAGTCACCACTTTGGATTTCTTGAGATGATCGAGTAATAAACCTGCTTTCTTTTGACCCGGTTTATTGACGCTTTTGATAATCTGTTCCTCCAAGTCATCGGGTGCTGCGGCAGCTGAGGGTGGTGAGGCGGCACTGGCTGCATTGGTTGGGGAGGGCCGAGTCGCTGGGGTGGGATGTCGAGCTTGTTGTAAATATTGACGATAGCGATGAAGTTGATGCCCGTACAACCCCACTTTTTCTTTCTCGGTTAAATCATCTCGATGTTCAATCTCGTCCAAATCACTGCGTAAACCAATAGTCGAGGTAAATTCGGGAGGTTTAGGTAATTTGCCTTTTAATTCGTTGAGCATCGCTTCCGGTACCAACACCATTTTTCGACTCATGATTTCTTACAAATCTTGCCACACACAAACGAACCCAATCCTTTTTGGTGGATGAGTATACCTCGTCGTTTTTTCACGGGTTGAGGGTGGACTAAGCGTCTTAAGATGTGTTTCTTTCGACCCAGTTGTCGCTTCTGAGTAGGGGTGAGAGGAATCACCCCTTTTAATAGATTGTACACAATCTCACAAATCTTTAAAATGCAGTCATTGGAACAATGTTTCAACACCTCTGTCTTTAATTTGCTGGAATAGTGAGGAGCCGCTAACGTCTGCAAGAGCGGTAAATGAGGTCGTAATCGACATTCACACTTCTTCGTATGAGCCATGGTAATGAAGGGTGGGGCCCCTTCCCCCTCCTTTTTATACCTAGTCCAGGACAATGGCACTCGGATGTTTAGGATCAAAACGTTTGTGATGGACGGTCTCTTCGTGACGATTGCGGTTCTCTCTCGCATTGAAGACCAGAGGGCAAAATTTACATTTATATTTCTTTTGCACCTGAACCGGTGTTGAGGCGGTTAAGGGTTGAAATTTCATGCTTCCAAAGGTATGAGCAAAACTCGGTAGAGCAGTATCACTGGTTCTGGAACTTCCTATAGGCCCATGCATGGATCGTTCCATTTTCTTTTGAGCTAATCCGGCTTTCAGATTGGCTAACGTTCTAGTGACCTTGGGGGGAGTGGCTTTGGGAAACGGCATCTTCACAATGAGAGGGGTTTTCTTTGGAGCCCAATTGGGAAACGGATTCTTCATCCTGAGAGGTGTCTTCTTAGGGGACTTCTTAGGTGTCTTCTTAGGTAAGCGAATAATGAGTTTAGGAATTCTCTGAGGCGATTTTTTAGCTTTCTTAGCCCGTGGTTTCTTGGTTTTCTTGGGTTGTCCCCCACGGGGCTTACGGCCTGTTTCCCATTTGAATAAATGACGGATAATGGTCCCTCCTAAGAATCCGGCGCCTCCTCGTTTCAAAATGGCTTTTTTACGCTCTTCTTCATTGGTCTTCTTATCGGCAATGACACTCAAGTCTTGCCGATGGGATTGAATGAACCGCTGAGTGATTTTATTGCCTGGTAAGACGCCTCGCAATAAATTTCGAGCGCCCATCGCAAACCAGTTGAGTAAGGCTCTACGTCCTAATTCAATGAGATGACTCCGTTGAACGGGATCCCGTTCCCGTTGTAAACGGCGTAACGTTTTGACTAATTTACTCTTCGCGGAAGGTCTACCCATGGTGAAGACTGTCTTTCGAATGATACACCTCCCCATGATGTGACATTATTTATACTCTCGGGGGCATGTGCACAGCCAAGTTGGTAAAGAGTTGACTTCTTAATCTTAAATCGTCCGACGTCTGAGGACTCAAGTCCACTAGTAAATACCCGTGAGGTACACGGGTGGCGTCCTCATAGGCTGGAAGTAAATGCGGCATTTGTAATTGCCGACTTAACACCCCAATCTGAGATTTATCTCGAGGATTTTTAAACAGCACAAGATAGTGAGCATTCAGACTGATGGTACGATGTTGTACTGCTCGATCAAACAGATTTTGTGTGATATAAATGACACTGGTATTTCGATGATGCGCTTTGCGCGTAAACCAGTCGACAATCGATTCGATGGCTTTACCTCCCATCATATCATCAAAAATGAGTAGATGACGCGTACTGAGATCCGCCACTATCTGCTCATCGTCTTGAGGTATATTGCGGATAAAAGTGACCTTGTCCTGTAAGGATTCGTACGCGGCCTGCCATTCGCGATAACACCATACTATCTTTTCGGGAGGCGGTGCAATCCACTGCGTATTTTGCACCAGCTGTTTGACAAATTCTGTTTTACCCGATTTAGAGGGTCCGGCCACCACCATGGTAAATTCATGTTTCAACTGAAAAGGCTCAAGTGTCTCGTAGGTATACATCTTGATAAATGACACAAGTTCAGGAAAATCATATCTATTTATTAACAAATAAAAATACGTACAGCTTGCTCAACACCATGTCTACAAATAGGACATTGTTTCAGTCCCGTAGCACATATAGCACAAGTACATAAATGACCACAAGGTAAAAAAGCAATTCTCAAGTCTCGTTCTAAACAAATGTGACATTTCTGGGTACACATTGGATTCCCTGCCGCGTCTAAGGGTAAGCCTTCCCAATCGCAACCACTGTCTTTAGCGCGGGCATAGGCATTGAAGGCTTGTCGTACCCATTGTTTACCCTTATTACACTTCAGGTAAGGACAGTGAGGATACCAATAAGCATGTTGTATCCAAGGATTGTCGACAGCTCCCCAATGGTGAAGTCCAAAGTTGCAATAAAAACAGCACGTGTTATCCCCGTACCCTTTGTAAAAGTATCCCGCTTCTGCAATGGTAGGTAATAGGTTCTGCAAGTGTTCGGGAGCATTTTCAAACGACGCTACTCGATCTGACAGTAGAGCATAACGTGGTGTACCCGGGTTATGTAGTGATTCGTAGTCCGTCATTTTGCCGACTGATGGTTTTCTCTAGCATGTCCTTTTTTAATACCCGTAAGGCAGCGTGTCATAGTCATGAATACGTTGACGTTTATCATACACCATGCGGTATTTCTTCACCAGAGGAATGGTTCGCACATCATGTTGGCGGGTTCGTTGAATAAAGTGCGGATAGCGGACATGGACTTCTTCTTCTTCTCCTTTCAACATTTTTTCCAACGTATCGAGAGACACGACTCTAGAGGCACGATAATTGAGTGTCAATCCTTTGACTTTGCAGACAGATTTTCCATTCTGGGTCTCGTACGCATAATTTTTGGGCCCGCCCGACATGTACTTGATGATACGATCTCCACCCAATTCATCGGTCCAGCCGCCTAAACTGTTGATAATGGTCGGGTTGAACTGGGTCTCGTCGTGCTGATAGATGATACTATCCGTGTCAAAGTATAAGACACGCTCTCCCAAAGGCTGTAACGTCTCGTACAAATGTAAACGAGCATGAGCTGTTGTAAAACACGCCAGCACCACGTTTCCAAAGGGGCAGTCTTCTAAAAATTCTTCTTTCTCCTGATAATTGATCAGCATCATATCACATTCGGGGCGTTCACGATTTTCTAAGAGTTCGATTCCTTTGACTTCTAAAGTGGCATCTTGTAATTTCTGTTGTAATTCTTCTTCTTCCGTGAGATACAGGGATTTGGGTAATTGTAATCGTTGAGCAAATTTTCCCCACAAGCAATTTAAAAAGAGTTTTGCAATGGTTCTTCGGACCGGATTTTTCTGGATGTCGGCCGGGTTCATGGCAATGCCTTCTCGTTGCTGAATTTCCTCAATGTAATGTTGCTGCTGTTGGGCTGTTTGACAATCCTCGGGGAATCCGGAAGCTTCTTGTTTAATTTTCAAAAAGGTGTTGATATACGCTCGAAATAAGTGCTCACTGGTTTTCTCAAAATGCCAAACTTCGTAAATGCGGTCGAGACGATAGCCCAGATCTAATGCTTTGTGAAGTTCGGTGGTCACCCAGGTTCCAGTGAGACTGCGTTCAGAATCGGTGTGCTGGCACCGCTCGTCAGGTCCTAAGTTGCGCTGTTCCGCACAGGTGCGGCATAAGGGAAAGAGTAATTTGCCCCCGGTCTTGTAAGGTAATACGGGGTGATACAGCTCTCGGGGTGGTAAGACACGACAACGAATGAACCCGAAATAGTCTCTGACATCAGTGAAATGGCTGGTGATGACTTGGGGATGTTGGACGGGAAATGGCTTGTATTTCAACACGTACGGGTACAGGGAACAGACATCCACGTATCGCATATCCCCTTCCTCACAATACAGTCGTGTAGCATTGGTCCGGCCTCCGTACAAAGCGTCACGGGGATTCAAAGGATCTTGTATATCGACTCCTTGTAAAAATTCCTGTAAGTCGGCATTGGTCTGGGTCTGACGATCAAACTCGTGTTCCCATATGCTCACGACTGTATAGCCTTGGTCTTCTAAAGCACTGGCTCGTTTTAAGGTGTCCAGGTAGAGGTCTTGATACGTATGCTGAACACGATGAGGATGCATGTCAGTCAACAGATTCGGGTAACAGGTGGGACAGCCGTGCCAGTAACAGCCATAGAATTCGTACACGATACGGGATTCCTCATCATACCCATCTACTGTATAGGGTCCAAGCGTGACTTCGCCCCCATTTCTAGCATGTCGTATGCAGTGATGTTGATGTTCTAGCCAGGCGAGCCATCGACAAGCTTTAGCTGAATATCGTCGTGCTGGTCGGTAGCCCATATTGGGAATGATGGCGATGGTATTTTCAACCATGAATCCTCGTCGGTAGGCTAAATTAGCCGTGCTGGCAAACGTGATGGATTCTTGAAAGGGGTCTACTTCCACCAGATCAAACAGGGTGGACTTGAAATGGGCACAACAGCGGCGTAAAATATCCACGTCCGAGATGCAGTAAGCTAAGAATTCTTTCTGGAAATCAAAGACTTTACCCTCTTGTTGATGGTACCAAGTATAGAAGGCTTCACGATTGGCGGTGGACATATCGTCAGGATTGTAGAAATGAGCGGCCGGGTAAGGACCCACATACTGCTGGTTCTCTGTCGTGTTGAAAAAGTGCGGGAAATAGCCTTTTTTCAATTCCGTTAATCCGAAAGCAGAGGGCATCTTGGCAAGAGCAAAGGGTAGAAAGTTGTAAGAATCGATGAATCTCAACCCCAAGACTTGCATGGATAAGATTTTACTGCCGTTCAGGATGACGGTGGGTTTGATACACGCCGTGTGCACCAGGTAATTCAAAATAAACTGCCCATCGTATCCTTTGAAATTGTGGGCAATGATGGTGGCTTCATCGTGTTTGAGTTCCACATGGCCTTGCTCATCGGTCTCGCTCTGTAAGAGCCATTCCATAAACTGTTTTAACGTGTCGGGTCCTTGAAATAGGAAGCGGCGTTGTGATCCGAATCCTTCACAATGAGAACAGGGCTTGTCGATATCCACACTGTCGCAATGTTGACACACACGTTCTGCCACGCATAAATTGGGAATGTGAATACCGTTTTCCTGACTGCATTCGAAATCGTAATAAATGTATATTTTCAACTCCTCTTCTTCTTTTTCTTTCTTAGGTTTGGGTTTCGTCTGTACAAAGCAGTGATGAGGCATGGTGACGACTTTGTGACAGATGCGGCATTCGGTTTGACCCCCACACGCGTGGCGTTTTAATAATTTCTTGGACATCCATTTCTGACACTGGTTACAACGCCCCATTAAACTGCAGACCGTGGTCGTTGTATTACAGCTGTAAGGTTTTAAATGGTTCTGGTAACAAGCTGCATTTCTGAAAAATCCCTTACAATGAGGGCAATTCGTCTGAGTCCCGTCCGGGATACAGGGGGTATCGGCTAAACAAAATGAGCATCGATGAGGACAGACGGTCCGATGTTCTTCAATGTGACTGTAGCCAACATCGCAATAATCGCAATAGTATCTGTTTTCCGTCACTCCAGGCATAGACACAATGGTATCGTAATGCTCGTTATCCAGCAGGATATTCAAACAAGTCCCGTGCCCCGGTCCTTTGTAAATAGGTTCCAGTCGTAAACGAGTTGTATTCGTTTTGAATTGAAATATTTTCAATCGATACTGTGGGGCGAGCGCGTGTTGTAATTGCTCCCATTCACGTGGCCCACACGGCTGGTTCATAACACACCCAGCTTGTTCCATCAAGGCTATCGCTTCTCGTTTCTGGTCGAGCGATTGTGTATCCCCTTTTCTTATCCTTAACCATCTCGTTTCCCATGCCTGGTCGTTTGATTTCTGGCTGTGTAGACGTGCTACCACAATAGCCCGGGACAAGCAGAGAGAATCCTCAGGATTTTGAATGCGAACGATCGCTCTCTTGGAGTTTTTGAATTTCTCCTTATCCACGTGTAGATGTTTTTTCTTAGTGCACCCGCTGCCTTGTGGATATTTGACATGGAAAAAATCCATCTGCACTGCCCCGTCGGTGATTAGGAATTCCTTTTTAGATTGCTGCACGGCTTCTATTTTGTTCAGAATTTTGTCCTCGTTGAGCTGATTGGACTGCGTAAATTCGTACCAAATAGCTGAATCCAGAGACGGGTGCCGAATATTTAAACGTAGATAATCATTAGGATTGCACTGCATTTCCTGTTTCACATTTTTTAACATATCCCGGAAGAGGCGACGAATGAAGGTTGTATTTTCTTTCTCTGGAATAGGTTTGAAGGCAACATTGTAGACATTTTCCTTGACTTTAAATTTCCGTGATTGACGTCCTCGTTCCAGTTGAATTTTGTAATAATCCGAAATGAGTTTCTTTTTTCCCCCTCCCCGCTGTAAATACTGTAATCGCCGTTGATTCTCTCTGCGGAGTTGTAATTCACGCTGCCGTTGTCTGTTCAGCTGATCATTCAAAAATCTCAATCGCTGTTCAATATAACTCCGTGGAAGTCCACTAGGTAACTTGTCTGACATGATATCGAAAGTGATAACGCGAATTGTGTATTGCGTTTATATACTTATTATGACGTCATAGAAAAGCAGGTTTTTTCACAACGTCAATAACACTCTAAATTAATTAAATTGTTCTTTAATAAACATGTCAACTTAAAACCTTGTGTTATTCATTTAGATTTAATACACAGGATTTAATACACAGGAATACATAGAAATACACAGGATTTCACTGGATTTTCAGAAAAATAGCTTTTCCAGGAACTCAAAGCGAAAGCATGCTAAAATTAGGGCCATAGGCCAGTCTATTCACCCGCTCTACAACCCCTGCTGGGGTTGACCCCGTCCTAGTGCACTCCGTTCACCCCAACACCGCTTGACCAATCAACAGACCCCCTTGCTTGACCTCATTTGCATAAAAAGTGCACTCAGTTGACCCACCCATCGGGAGGGTTTATACTACTTTTCTTTATAAACTGTCTTGCTGTTATGCCCTCTGAGCCCAAATTGGAATAAACTTATCTATACCCAAAGTAAGTAATAAATGGGTTCGAACTGTGAAGATAAAATTTTTACATGTAGATATATTGGAATTTTTCAGATATAAGAAGGCAAATAAAACTGTTCAAGGTAAAATACGCCAGTAGTTGGATAAAACATCCAAAGTCGGCACAGTCAAAGGTCACAACAACAATGGAGGAATTAACTGCATCCTCATTCCGAAGGACAGCAGGCCATTTTCAGCAACCCTGAAATTCTTAATTGAGGCTAAGTGCCCATTTTCAGCTTGAACAATGACAATTAAAGAGGCCTGTGCAAATGTTGGGATTTCTCTATTGGTAAGTCAGCATTATAGATTGAACAATTATGTGTACCTAATACATGTACATTAGCTGTACATATATGTATTCATATATATTATCATGGATGTATCCAAGTTTATTATAACTTTAAAGTAACATTTTATGAATGAAATACAAATACTAAATAGGCTTCATTGTGATATTGAACTGCTAATGTTCTTTATAAACTTTACTTGCATCAAGTTTTGAATACTGAAGTACATCTATGTCAAAAGAAGTATGCATATTGCAGTATAATACTTTCACCACTAATCAGAGCACTTGTAAATCATGTATATTTTATCAATACATGTAATGACATTTGCCATTTTAGAATGTGATGCAAGGGATGGTTCGCTGCACCTCAAATCAAAATTTGAATATTGGCATCAGATTCAAGGACAACACCACCTGAAAGACACCCAATGCTGTGATTTTCTAGTGTGGATTCCTAGTGACACTCAAATAATTCACATTGACAAAGATGTATTATGGTCAACCTTTTACGCGTGATAGAGTTTAATTATAATAATGAAGTATTTTTGCAGTCTAAAACACACACACATAACCACATGTACATATACTTTATTATGATATCAGTGGTGCATCTATCAAAGTTATGTAATTACATGTATATTTATTGAATAAACATTTATAGACAGAGTTTTTCTTATTTTAGATGAACCAAAATACATGTATGTATAGACACAGTGTCCAGCTTTACAAAAATCATTCAATTACATGCATTTACTAAAACAATGGATTTTACTTCTTTTTTAATAATGCAGATTTGAAAACCTTCAGAATGAGAACAAAAGGCTTTATGTTTGATTGTATATTGTTTAACGTTCCTCTCGAGAATATTTCATTCTGATGGAGACGTTCCAAAGGGCTTTATATTCATATGAATATAAAAGGCTTTATATTTATATAAATATGTAGAAAAGTTATATTGCATATATGGTATTCATTACTTTTAACTTTAAAAATTCAATGTGGCAGGTATGTGCAGATTTAAGGTATATATATACATGCAATTAATCTAATAAGTTTGTAGGATTTATCTGCAATCTCCTTCAAAAGGGGAACCTGCAAATTCACATGATCCACACAAATCTGAAATATTTTGTCAGATCAATATCTATACTATGATAGAATATGGCTAAGGAATTTTTTTAAAAAAAAAAATTCTCTCATTTTCCCATCCAACATGGATTCTGCATCCGGAAATTTTATAGCAAAGTTGTGCATCCTCTTTTGAGAAGTGGGATTTATTTGTAAGAAAGAATGGGATATTAAGTGTCATGTCATTTGGAAGTTTGTCAAATATACAAAATCCTTTGTCCGCCAGGAATATATCACCAACTTGCAACTTCTCTAAAATGCCACAATGGTTCACAATTGCCAAATTAGATTTGTATCCAGCACAGATTGGAAATAAGCTGCATTAGGTGTAATACACATTAAGGTCTTTTCTTTGTGGCAACTCTTGTCATTATTGCAAGCGAAAAACTGGCTATTCATATCAATTTGGTCATATTAGGTCACTTCTGTTGCATCCATTGCAATCTTCAATTCTTCTAACTTTTATAATTCAGTTGAATGGACACTCCCAACAGTGTTCATGATCCCTTCAAACAAAATTTCATGAATATATGAAAAATATCCACAGAAAATGGTGTATGCAGCAACATTTATACCCCCCTAAAACTACTAGGTAATTGAATATTGTGAAATCTGCGCTGACCTGTGAAATTGATAACTAGTCAGTGTATAGAAAGTGCATTGTTCATTTTTCCTTAATGAACCGCTAAAACATACCTTTCCAGGGTCTTTCAATTATGATGTTCCCAATTGTCAAGGATGGTTTCCTTTAATTAAGCAGGTATATTTCTCACTGCAAGTTTACAACATCCTAGTCTTCAAGGGAAGCTGTAAGAACAAAAGCAATACCATTATAGTATTTGGTATGCATATAAATTTAGATAACACTGAAATGAGAATGAAGAAAATACAGAAAAACCACCTGACACTAAACTTAACAACCGTTGTAACTTCCTGGTTTGATGTACTAGAATACTTGTATCGTACACTGTACCTTTTTAAACGTTGAGGGTTTGATGCTGTATACTCGTGATCATGTAGATGCACTTCATTGTTGTCTGGTACAGATATATTGGTAGCAGTATCAACTTCGGTTCCTATATGTACGTTTGAAGCAGATGCTTCTGCTTCAGCAGGTTTCGTAACTTTGTGTCTATGAAAAAAAGTAATATACCATAAGTTGCTGTTTTTATTGACTTAAAGTGGCTCAATACATAACAAAGTTGTAGTTTCTGAAATAAGCACAGAATATGAGTGTTACAATCATTCTTTTCAAGGCCATGTGTCATTTTTACATAATTATACAATAAAGATATATGCCAGTTCTCTTGAAACACAATACAAAATTTAATCATGCAGGGGCCTATATAAAGGCAAGTAGTATCAAGGATGTCCTGTCAATCATTTCCCCTTTTCCTAGCAAGGTTATTTTTTCTATATTGATACAATAAATAAGTGTTCCTTCCCCTTTTCAGACAGAAGGGAATTATGTAGTAAAAGATGTTAATAAATGTTGAAATCAATAACAAAGAAAAACTTACCCCCCCCCCCCCCATTTATGAAATTGTAGTACATGTAATTTTTTGCTCTTATTATTTTATTTTTATCAGTTCGTCTGTCAAAATCTTTTGTAGGCCTACCCCCTCTGTAATATCTAAACAACACGTCCAGTATATTCTGTCAGTTTATACACACGTGTGTTAATTTGACATGATTATTCGTTGAATTGTGATAATATTACGTACCTACATCTTTGTATCCACCGCTTCCTTACTGTAGCATCGACTAGGAACCTAAATAAACTACATGGCAGGGTTTTCCCAGTCTCGTGTATGCAGCCGATCGCTTAACAATACACCAAATTACATATTAACGCCAATTCTCTGTTACGACTTTATATATTCCACATGTTGTTGTACCCGGAAGTAGTAAAACCGAAAGTGAAACCAAACGAGACTTACAGACCCTATTCTAGGTGGAAATATGTCAGTCGCTCTGAAGTTTTCTCTTTTACATTCTCTACATTATGAAATTAAAGGGAAAGGCAACCCTAATCACATCGTTGCCTTTATGAATAAAGTATTACTTACTGATATCGTAAATGAAAGTCTTCAACAACAAAAATCCTTGCTTAACAATTAAATTAATATTAATCTATCTTATATTTCAAATTACCCGCCGCTATGAGAGCGGCCATTGAAGTTTAATTTATTACGTCACACCGTCGGTTCCAGTTTATTTGATCAGCAGCACTGTAAACATGACAAGTCACGAACAGTTAAGTTTGTCGTCGTATAGATTTGAGCCCGTTCTTTTGCAAGAAGAATTTAAGAAAAGAAGACGTTCAGTCGAGTCGCAGACCAGGCAGATGGTACTCGTTTCTCTATACATGTACATGTCTCAAACCTCAACTTATCATTACGCAAATGATGGATCCACAGTTTACATAGTATGCTCTTTTCAAAAAACTTTGTTGGGTCAGGAATTTCGGGGGGAAAACTTTTTTCACATCTCCCCTTCACATTAGTGTAATTAACTGCTTGACAAAAAGGCATCCACCTATTTACAATGTATTCTTAGCCTCTATCACATACACATCTTTGATGATCTTAGAATCTCATCAAAACCGGAATAGACGGCGTGGCGTCAAAATTATTGATATTTGTGGTCTTGAATACAAAAGAGTTATTTATCATGTAAAAAAAATTCGGGTTGCCTTTCCCTTTAATAACGAATGCCATTGAATAATGATTTAGAAATCGATATAGTGTATGTCGAATAAAACAGATAAAAGAAAAGGGGCATTACAAGAATTTCTCCTACAAGGTCTTACAAGTTTTCCACAAGGTACATTGTTTAGAAGTAGGCATTATAGCCTATTTATTTATGACCTTGATGAAAATAGTAACTTGTACAGTTTTGATTATGTACAAAATGTTTTCAAAGCTGAAATGAATTTTGTAGAATATGCAAGATTAAAGAAGGGAATTCAAAACAGACAAGGTCTTATACAAGACAATTCAATAACTACACAACCACGTTTCCTTATTTCTCCCTCCACAATTTTAAATACCAGGGTATTTCAAAGATTAAAAAGGTTGTAAAGATATGTATAAAAAATTTGTTAGCCATAAAACAATCAAACTTACATCTATATCAAAATGGGAAGAAACAGAAGGAGGTTTTTTAGAGTTAGAATGGAAAACAAGGGGTACTGAGGATCACTGCAGTACAATTAAGGCAACATTTGACGAGAAGACGCAATGGAAATTAATCTCATGAAAGGCATAATTATTGTAATCATGCTTTACATGCCAGTTACGAGGTTGTTGACTATGACAAGAGATCTGATGGTTTCACTGCTGTTATGTTTTGTTCGCCACATGATCAGATAAAGTCACGCGAGTGTTGTTTCTCTTAAAAATGCAGTAGGTCAACTTCAATTTAAAAAGTTGGAGGGTAAGACGGCAAATGTGCATATTTTTTTACGATATAGATATCATTGACAAAGTCTACTTTATGCAAAAAATAATGCTTAACTGCAAGAAATTCCGTAAATGCAGCTTATATGATCAGAAATGTGGAGAATATACAAAATGAAGTTCATCTTGTATGTAAACAAATAATACCATATTGTGTATTCGCATAAATATGTTTACGCTACCTCAGAAGCGTTGTGTATATGTATAAAACATAATAACTTTAGTCTGCTATGATTGTTGACAACTTTGGTGCCAGGTATCCATACATTAATATATTATCTTTATGTATTGTAATGCATTTCACCATTGGTTCGATTGATATCACGTGTCAAAGTATAGAAATGCGGATTGACTGGGTCTTTCTAATTATAAACATTAAAAAAAACTCGGATTGTCCTGTACTTTCTAATAATAGATTAGGGAAAGTTTGCTACCTGCAACAATGAATGGGATTCGCTGACGTATGGCATTCCAGACAATCAAATTCTCTTTCCGGTTCACGTCATTACCTACTTCTATACAATATTGATGTTCCCTAATTTTGTCAAGCATTCTTTGAAAAATAATATGAGCCGTTCCTAGCAAAAAAGTACCTTATCTTATCCAACAATGTTTTTCAAAAAACGTCATTATGAAAAAATGTTACGTCATTTTTGCATACTTGTAAAGAAAAAGGTCATGATTACCAATCATGACTTGGTTGTCATCTTTGATTGACACTAATGTTTTAACGACAATCAACATTGCTCTCATATTTTGAGGAATGTTCTCTATAGTTCACACTTTAACACTAATATACTTGAGGTCCATTTTTGCTAGGAACGGCTCATATAACAAATCTACCCCTTTCAATCGGTCGATCCATAGATACATCGACTTCACAGAAAAGCATATCGACCGAGCACGAAGTGCGAATTCGACATGCTTTTCTGTGAAGTCGATATAGTTCTCTCACCTCGAATCCCGCTCGCGCCTGTAAGTGAGAAAGTTTCCCAGCTTATTTTCGGAAGGTCGGTGGTCTCTTCCCAGGTACATTGTATCTGGGTTCTCTCTTCCACCAATAAAAACTGAGCACCACCATATAACTGAAAAATTGTTGAATGTGACGAAAAACATCAACCAATCAATTAATCAATCAATCAATCCTCTTGGAAGAATACAAGTTCAGTTTGCATTTCATCTGGATTGGTCCATCCTTCACCTACTTTTGAGCTAAAAATAGGTCCGTATACCGGCCTTTTTATAATTACGGATACAGATATTGCCCTGATAGTTAGTCAAACGCTTCTTATCGGAGGAATATCAGTTCAGTTTAGATTTCAGCTGGATTGGTCCATCCTGTACCTACATTTTAGGGGGAAATAGGTCAAAGTTTTCCGGGCTTTTTTTCATTACCAATACAGATATTGCGCTGAAATCGAGTCTCTTGCTTCCTCTCGAAGGAACACAAGTTCAGTTTGCATTTCAGCTAAATTGGTCCATCCTTGACCTACTTTTGGACTAAAAATAGGTCAACAGTTTTCCGGGCTTTTTTCATTACAGATACAGATATTCCCTTGATATTTAGTCAAAGGCTTTCTCTCGGAAGAATACAAATTCAGTTTGCATTTCAGCTGGATTAGTCTATTATTGATATACTTTTGGATTTTAAATAGGTCAGACAGTTTTCAAGGCTTTTTTCATTATGGATACAGATATTGCCCTGATATTTAGTCAAAGGCTTCCTCTCCGGGGAAGACAAGTGCAGTTAGCATTTCAGCTGGATTGGCGTACAATGACCTACAGTACTTTATGGGTAGAAGTAGGTTAAACAGTTTTCCAGATATTTTTTGTATGGTCACAAGTATTGCTCTGAAATTTAGTTGCAACCTCCGTTTCAGACAAATACATAATCAGTTCACATTTCAACTTAATTGGTACACCATGACCTACTTTAAGACTGAAAATAGATCAAATGGTTTCCTTGACTTTTTATCATCATAGATAGATATTGCACCGACATTTTGCCTCAACCTCAATCTCAGAGAAATACATAATCAGTTCACGTATCAGATGAATTGGTGTACCATGACGTACAATAAGGATTTTCTATTCAGAATGTGTGTTGTATCAATGCAGATTGCACAATATACTTCCAGGTTTAATTTCACAGTCCGACGGGTGAATATTTTACCGTTTGCGGTACTCTTGTTTAGTTAAAATACCTTATTACATACATCCAGAACATGAACTCATTCAATTAATGAATTGAAAAATAAAAAAGTGGCAATATATTTCTATACGATCATCAAAGTAAAAGTTTTGCTTTTATATCTTGAAATGGATTGATGAAGACGGAGCAACTGTCACAAAACATCAGCTCCTTTTCCTCCCCATTCAACATCAGCTCCGGGCTCTATCTGCCAATTTGAGAAACGCACTAAAGACCTGAAATACCTAAAACTTTAAAGACGGAGAAAAGAGATAAATATTATCTAAATAAAATGAAATCAACAAAATGTGAATTTTAAGAGAGCCAAAAATTCATCTTTAATTTCCTTCTCTAGGTGCAATATCACAAGAAAAATGTTTGATCAATTCTAAGGTATTTGAGATGTTAAATATATCAGGTCTTTGGTGCTTTCATTAAAATGGCAGATCTTCTCAACAGTTGAGACTGCTGAGCAAAAAATGTCTACACGAAGAACATTATTAAAATATGAGGAAGTAAGTAGCGTATATTTAATGTGAATTTAATTCATAGGTCGGGAATATTCCACATTTGCTGTCATAGGGAAAAACCACCCATTGACCTGACAGAATGAGACCTTTTTCTGTTTACACAATTTGGTATGAATATGTAAATGCTGAAAGGATAAAAATGTAATTATGCAAAATATAGTTTTTGTTTTGAAGGTGTATTTATTCGGAAAGTCTGTCCGATACGTTTTCCATCCGATTAAATGTGACACAGGTCAACTGTTAGATAGATGATTTCCTTTGATCGTTCAATCAAACAAACAATAGTTCCTTTGGATAGCTATGATCGATTTATGATGCGTGAAGAATTTGAGTGACACTCCTATATCCGCTTGATGTAAATATATTTCAAATCAAGGACATGAAGTCACGTTTTTCAAAAGTCCGAAATTCAGAGACATAATCTGTCATCCCCATTATGAATTCATTCGAATTTATTTTCAGACGATAAGCTGAATATGGAAAAGAACTCGACACTTTGTCAGAAATGTCAAAAAGTAGAAGAGAAATATTAAGATCT
Source organism: Ostrea edulis (assembly GCF_947568905.1). Lineage (NCBI taxonomy): Eukaryota > Metazoa > Mollusca > Bivalvia > Ostreida > Ostreidae > Ostrea > Ostrea edulis. The sequence continues at coordinate 52,057,703 of NC_079167.1, forward strand.
CCTTTTCGTTTTGAAAAGACAAAATTCTTTAAGATGAAAGGTGAGGATAACAAACTGATCAATCTCATAACTCATAATATAATATCTCAGAAGATAGTGCTTCAATTTCAAACACTTGTGATAGTCATTGATACGAATGATTAGGAGTTACCCTACCAATACTGGATTCCAAAAACTCTTACAAGCATTCCTTTCAAAATACCGTAAATAATTTACCGAATTCCTATCTTTATTTTTAACTGCTGTCCAAAAGAAAAACTTTAGATATATTTTGTCGCAATGCTTACGGGACCTTTTGTAAATTGAATGTGTTCCACATTCAATTTACAAAAGGTCCGGTATGTATTTTCCAATTTAAACGGCATCAAAAAGAACGACTTTTCAACACATTACCCAAGTATTCCTCACTGTAAATGAAAGACTAGGCTTTTTGACATCATAGAAAGCTGATCTTAATAAAAATGAAGTTCAGAAGCATTTATGTAAGGTGAAGATAACGAACAGTGATATATCTCAGAAATCCTATAAGAAATACAAAATAGAGAGATAGCCAAAAACACGGACCCCTGGATATACCAGATATATAATATGTGTCCTTGGTATTCAAGTCTATCGCACCGTGGGGGTCCAGTTTTGAATACATCATCAGTACCACTTTCTTGTCTTAAGAGGCCTCTAAAAGGGGCGGTCCTTCAGATGATACCGCGCAAATCGAGGTCCAGCGTTGCAGCAAGTGTGGCACGATAAAGATCCCAACCTGCTGAAAGGACGTGATCGCCGAGCATAAACCTAAATTCTGCAGCCATTTACTGGTGATGGTGACATCATCATATGAATGAAAGATTCTCAAGAGGGACATTAAACAATATACAATCAATCAATCATACCATCAATTAATCAATCAAGTCCACCAAAAATTGGGATTACCATAGAAACAAATTGTGCTCCTTTGCTATGTTTAATAGATAACTTTTATTAACATTTCAATTCAATATATCCCGGAAAACTCGATACAAGAAAGATGCCACACTGTCACATATCTGCTTCATATTTGCACGTTTTCATCAACACCAACGTTAAATGCAAACTAACTACTCATCTTATGACATATATGACTAAAAGGGATGACGAGCTTTTCAATCACCTGCATATGGTTTATATATGTATCAACCCATTCGATAAGCAAGCGCGTACTTTGCATGTCATCAAATGTTTCATCGCGGTTGGATACCGAAAAATGAAAAGGTGAAGATAACGAACAGTGATTAATTTCATAACTCCTATTAAGAATAGAAAATTAAGCGCTGGGCAGACATGGAGCCCTGCAAATACCAGAGATGGGCTCAGGTGTCTAAGAGAAGTAAGCATTTCCTGTCGACAGGTCACATCCGTCGTGAACCTTATATCTCGATCATGTAAACGGAGTAATCCGCAGTAAAATCAGCGTATACAGAACAATCTAACAATGGTATGAACACATCAGATAGGACCATATAATTTGCAAAATGTTGACTTTAAAGGAGACTGTTGAAATTTCTGCTAATTCTAGTTTTCATGCAGTGTGCTTTTCAGTAGAAATCGGATCTTACGCAGAACAAGCTCTTCTGTAACGGATATTTTGAGACATAAACACAACACAAATGCAAGTTATAATGGAATATTACTAAAGGAATATAGGAAGTTGATGAAGCTGATATTAAACAGGTTTCAACAGTCTCGTTTGAAGTTAACATTTTGTAACTTCTATGGTTGTTTTAATGATCAAATTATCCATTCCAACCTGGTATTAAGTTGATTTCTGTGTAACATATTTCATGCCATTTGTTAGTCAATTTTGATTTTAACTACGGATTATTCCGTTTATGTTATCATGATATAGATGGGTAATCGTACATTAGGTTGCAAGGTGAAGATAACGAACAGTGATCAATCTCATAACTCCTATAAGCAATACAAAATAGATAGTTGGGCAAACACGGACCCCTGGACACACCAGAGGTGGGATCAGGTTCCTAGGAGGAGTAAGCATCCCCTGTTGACCGGTCACACCCGCCGTGAGCCCCATATCCTAATCAGGCAAACGGAGTTATCCGCAGTCAAATCAGTGTGCCAAGAACGGCTTAACAATCGGTATGAAACACGTCAGACAGCATTTGATCCAATGCGAGGTTGTATTGACGAACTAGATCGTTATAACGACCATAGAATTTGCGAAATGCTGACTTCAATCGAGACTGTTGAAATCCCTGTATCATCAACTTGTTTGTCAGTAGCTTACCTCGATTTAAAAACTGACTATACCCAGAACAAGCTCTTGCATATCGAATCAGTTGAGATATATAAACACCATATGCAGGTGATAATGGAATATTGCTACATAAATGTGGGAAGTTGACGATGGAGAAGCTGAAATCATCCCGTTTGTCATACAGTTGAGTTGTCAGTTTGCCGTTAATGTCTACTTTCAATAAAATATCTAAGTATGAAGCAGAAGTGGACGACTCTGTGGTGTCCTTTATTTCGAACTCACAGGGATATATCAAATAGACATATGTATGAAATCTATTATTGTTAATAGACAAAACGTCATCGATATATCTAAATGTCGAATTGAAGGCCACAGCGTTAGAAATTTTTGAATAAATTCTGCTTCATATGAATATAAAAACAGGTCAGCTAACAAAGGAGCACAATTCGTACCCATGGGGATTCCAACAGACTGTTGGAAGACCTGATCATCAAAGATCACGAAGATATTGTCAATGAGGAACTCTAGTATATTTTTTATTTCAACTTCAGAGTACTTGTGCGTGGAATCAGAATGGTGTTTAAAAAAGTAAGTTTTTGAATGACTGATCACTAGATATGAATATTTCCGTTTTCCATTTTTGTTGAAGAAACAGGTGTCTATGATGTCAAAAAGTCTAGTCTTTAATTTATCGTGAGGAATGGTCGTGTATAGTGTTGAAAAGTCGAAAGTTTTAGTGTTATTGATTTGGGGAAAATTCTGCGATTTCAAGTTTACTAAAAGTTCTTTTGAATTTTTTAGAATCCACATTTGATTAACACCACTTCTGCATATGTAGTCGCACAGTAAGTTTGAAGTTTCTCCTTCACAGCTGTTAACATTTTCGTGAGGAGCAAAGATAGGGGCTTAATGAAACACCACAGGCAATATTTGACTCATTGACAGGTTGTATTTCTAAATTAGATTGTTATAACCAGAAGAGACTTTACGAAATGCTGACTTTAAGCCAAAACTGTTGAAAATTATTTGTCAGTAGCCTGTATCAATTTAAAAGTCGATCTTATGCATGAGTATGCTCTAGCATATCAAAACAGTAGAGTTTTTGTTTGTTATGCTGTTTTACGCCACTCAGCAATTTTCAGTTATCTTGTGGCGCCCAGTTTTTTATTGGTGGAAGAGAGAACCCAGATACAATGTACCTTCCGAAAGTAAACTGGGAAACTTTCTCACTTACCGGTGCGAGCACGTTTCGAACCCGCGCCGACCAGAGGTGAGAGGCCGTGTGATTTTGAGCGCAATGTTATAACAACTCTGTCACGGAGACCCTTCAAAACAGAAGAGAAACAATAATACCATATGCAGGTGACAATTGAACATTGCTACATGAGCATGGGAAAGTGATGACGGACAAGCTGAAATCATGAAGTTGAGTTGATAGTTTGCATTTAATCTCTATGCTGATCAGGTCTTCCATCAGTCTGTTGAAATTCCCATGGGTACGAATTGTGCCCCTTTGTAAGCTGACATTTTTTATATTCTTATGAATCAGAGTTTATTCAAAAGCTTCTATATCAAAAGAAAAAATCTCTTCCTTTGGTTTTTAACTCGACATTTAGATACATATATACGACGTTTTATCTATTAGCAATAATCATTTTCAATCATATCGATATACCTATCTGAACTTGAAATAAAAGACACCATAGAGTCCTCCACATCTGCGTTTAACTTGGATTATTTTTTATTGAAAATGGATATAAACGACAAACTAACAACCCAACTTTATGACAAACGGGATTATTTCAGCTTTTCCATCGTCAACTTCCCATATTTATGTCGCAATATTCCATTATCACCTGTAAATGGTGTTTATATCTCTCAATTGATTCGATACGGAAAGGCTTGTTCTGTGTATGATCAGTTTTTAATATCGAGGTAGGCTACTGACAAACAAATTGATGTTACAAGGGTTTTAACAGTCTCGTTTTAAGCCAACATTTTGCAAATTCTATAGTCGTTATAATGGTCTAGTTTGCCAATTCAACCTATCATAAGGCAAGTGCTGTCTGACGTGTTTCATACCGATTGTTGAGCCGTTCGTGACGCATTAATTGCTACTACAGATTTTTCCGTTTACTGATATAGGGCTCACGGCCGGTGTGCGCGGTCAACAGGGAATGTTTACTCCTCCACGGCACATGATCCCACTTCTGGTATGTCCAGTTGACTGTGTTTGTCCGACTCTCTCTTTTGTATAGCTTATAGGAGTTATGAGATTGAACATTGTTGCTTTTTTCGCCTGTTATAATTCACAAATTCTCTCTCTCTCTCTCTCTCTCTCTCTCTCTCTCTCATGAATATTTGATTATTCAGCAGCTAAAACTGTTAATATGTATATAGGTAGTACAGGTGTAGGATTCCAGTTTCAACGGAGTTATCATTCTCTTTCAACTGGAAAACACGATTTATATTGTTGGTGAACCTTACGAATGAAAATGAAGGCTTTCATCCTGTCTTTTCTGTTCATTTTTGACACAGTCTTGCTTGTATTTGGTAATTGTTTTTGATGAGCTGTTAATTTTTTATGATGAATAAGAAAACGTAAATTCAATGCAGAGTCTTACGCGTTTTTGAGTTATTGAGCTTTTTGTATCCTTGCATTTTAGCTAAACATTTTAATGCAATTTGATCAATTTCGTCAGACCTTTTCTGCAAAAACGTTAAGGACCAAGTAATAAAAAATATATTTCTACAGTAATAAATTAATTTATTGGAAATCTTTAAGAAAACTGTTTTCTTTAATGTTAACAAGTGGAAAGAGCATAGAGACAGAAAACTTTTCAGTAACAGAGAACATAAAGGTAATAAGGGAAACTATGCAAATTTCCATCAGCACTGGTATTATTTGAAAATATAATAATAATTTGCTCTGTTTTCGGTTTTGAATTCGTTATGTACAGAGCTGCAGGTTCCAGAAGATAGACTGAAACATTACGGAAGTCATGATCAATTACCACAATACTCGATTTTGGTGTACACTGAGATTGTGAAACCAAAATTATTTGTGCTTTCTTTCACATTTTCAAACATTCTATGGATGGTATGTCCTTGAATCACACAATTCATGAGGCATTTTCAATGAATATTCCTCACATTGATAGTTGTTTACTTGATAACACAACCGAGAACTGTTACATACGTGGAACTACTCCTGATATTCTTATGCAAGCGTGTACAACGTACTCATTGATAATTTTGTTTGGTTATGTTTCCTTCAGCGTCTATGAAATACAAAACGACAACCATTGCTATTAATGTTCCATTTTAATGTTCAGTGAATAGTTCTGACTTCAAGTATATGTCAATAGGAAATGAATAAAAATATCGACTGGATTGATTATAGTTTTAATAATTCTCAACAAATGATATATACATAATATCAATACACTTTCTTTCCACAATAGGTCATCGTTTGTACTGACGGAGTAGGATCAATGACATATTTGTGCTGATTATGTAGAATACACTGATAAAGCAGACGTATAATAAAATATCATAACTTCTTATTTGTTTGTCTTCGATATCAGTATTTTAAGAGGACAAGAATTCTACATGTAAAATTAATTCATCGAAAAAGATTAAGCTAAATCTCAAACCCTGTAATGAAAGATGAAGATAAAGAACAGTGACCAATGCAGGGTGAAGATAACGAACAGTGATCAATCTCATAACTCCTATAAGCAATACAAAATAGATAGTTGGGCAAACACGGACCCCTGGACACACCAGAGGTGGGATAATGGGCCTAGGAGAAGTAAGCATCCCCTGTTGACCGGTCACACCTGCCGTCCGCCCTATCTCCTGATCAGGTAAACGGAGTTATCCGCAGTCAAAATCAGTGTGCCAAGAACGGCTTAACAATCGATATGAAACACGTCAGACAGCATTTGACCCAATGCGAGGTTGTATTGACGAACTAGATCGTTATAACGACCATAGAATTTGCGAAATACTGACTTCAGTCGAGACTGTTGAAACCCCTGTACCATCAACTTGTTTGTGAGTAGCTTACCTCGATTTAAAATCTGACTATACGCAGAACAAGCTCGTGCATATCGAATCAGTTGAGATATATAAACACCATATGCAGGTGATAATGGAATATTGCTACATAAATATGGGAAGTTGACGATGGAGAAGCTGAAATCATCCCGTTTGTCATACAGTTGAGTTGTCAGTTTGCCGTTAATGTCTCATCTCATAACTCCTATAAGCAATACAAAATGGATAGTTGAGCAAACACGGACCCCTGAACACACCAGAGGTGGGATCAGGTGCCTGGGAGGAGTAAGCATCCCCTGTTGACCGGTCACACCCGCCGTGAGTGTATGAATCATTCAGGAAGATTTTCGTTGGAAGTTAATTTTGCGTGATTGCTATTATTTTCGACACTTGATGAGAAATGATTTCATGAATATGTTTTAAACTGGAGATAACTCCTGAATGTTCATTTCTTATAAGGCGTTATTTCAGAAAAAAGCCAAGCATTTCCATATTGATCTAAGGAAAGGGTTCAGCAGGATTTATAATACACATCTAAAAGGGGTTATATACATGTGTGAATTGAATTAGCATCCGTATAGAATTTCTGTAACGAATTTTACCTACATGGGAATTATTTCAGAAAATCCAATTGACAATCAATTTGTTATCAATGTAGTGACAATTGATGAGTGATTTATGTACGTTGATTTCACAAGTCACAATATCCAATGTAAATAAAGACCACCCAATACAAGAGGTCAGTCGCTTACCTACTTCTTAGAATAGTTTATCTGAAATACCTAACAAATAAATACTCGACAATATTTTCGCTCATCAGTTTCCTTTTATTGAAATCTACCATTCCTCTTTCTAATTGAATTTCTTATTGAATTTCACGCATTTTAGCTCAACTGAGTTGAAAGTTTTTCTGATCACGAGAAGGTGAAGATAACGAACAGTGATTAATCTCATAACTCCTACAAGGAATACAAAGTTAATAGTTGGATCAGGTGCCCAGAAGGAATAAGCACTCCCTGTCGACTGGCAACACCCGCCGTTAGCCGTATGTTTCGATCATATAAACGGAGTAATCCGCAGTCAGAATCAGTACAATGTACAATGTATATAAATGATTATGTATTTGTATAAATCAAAACAGACAGCATTTGCCCAATAATAGCTTGCATTGACAAACTGGATAGTTATAATGACCACAAATTTTGCGAAATGCTGACTTTACAACTTTCACCTGATCTGGGCCAGGAAGTCGTTTACATGAAAACTTCCGGAAATAGTGTAGATTCAATTTTGCCTAAATCATAACTCGGGGGTAAGTTAGGGGCAATATAAGGTGCAAAAATATAACATAAATCTAGGAATATATAGGGATACATCTTCACAAATCATCATCTCAATAACAGGTAATTCAAAGTAAAATCTGATGAATTTAGGAGCCCTAGAGGGTAGGATGGGGCTACAAGAGATCAAACTTCTTTATGGTCATAATGGGAATATAAAGGAATTGATTCAAGACAAATTATTTTCAAGAGTAGCAGGATCATAATTTTTTTTATTAATATGGAATCGTTCCAAAGTGGTGTTGATTCAAGTTTTCTTATTCCCCGAGACTATAATAGAGGCATGTTATCTTGTTCCTGTTCGTGTGTCTAAGACTTTATCCTTGCTCATAACGTTTAAATGGTGAGTGATAGGGCTGCTATACAATGTATTTCATGTGTGCAATTTTCTTGTGCAGAAATATTTTTGTTGTGGTACCAAATCTTTTAACCATGCAACATTGGCTTTGGATTTTCACCTACTTTTTGAAGAATTCACTTTGATTGTTTTCTAAATAGAATTCTTAAAGATCATATAAAATGGTGTTCTAAAGAAATGGAGTAGTGTGTGGGGATTCATAATCAAGGTTTATCAAATAAGAATTCACGTTTTTTATTTTTTTTTCAAGGCAAGGCAACGTCAATACAGCTGATCAAATGTACTCGATAACCAAAATGGTCTTCGATGATCACAGTTTAACTCTCTCGCTGATGATGTAAGAAATATCCACTGTGATGTAAACAAAAGAATTCGCATAAGACAACTAAAGTGTTTATTGCATAGCTTTGAAAAATGCCATAATATGCTGCATTCAATTATAGTATTATGTCACAGTTTTAGACCATGTACCTCTTCCCAAGTGATACCCAATTTAGAAAAATTATGGATACGAAATTTTCGACCCGATGGATTTGAACCACTATAAGGCACATACACCTGAAGTATGGATAGTACTACTCTCCCTCCCCTCTTCTGAATACAGTATTTTCAGCAATATTTTCTCCGAAATGTGTGGATTCCCCGTCTATCCTATCCCAATTTCGATTTATGTAATCGTTTCTAAATGAGCCCTACCGGTGTATCAAGACACACTCATATTTTAGTATGCCGGTGTAAGACCAATTTCAAAAGCTTGAAATAGCGTAATACAATTACATGAATCGAAATAGGGGTGAGATAGTATGGGAATAAAAAAATTATCACTGCAAAAAATCAGCAAAATGGGGAGGGCCAGTATTGCCCATACATCAGATACCCGTTGTTATAGGTAAAACAGTTCACACTGATAAATTCTTCAGTGCTTCCGTCCGTAGCTAAACCATGTGGGTACAAAAAGATCAATGAAAATTGGACACTGTGCAAATAATTATGATTTTCCAACAAACTAAACTACGAAGTCCTGGGGACCTTGACTTACTTCTGACTTGTTACGACTTATTTGTCATGACTTATCTGTTGGAATTCCCATGGGCAGAAATTGTGCTCTTTTTTCTAGCTAATCTGTTTTTTAAATTCGTGTGAAGGAGAATTTAATCAAAAACTTCTACGCGAGAAGAAAACATTTCTTGTTGTGGCCTTCGGTTCGACGTTCAGATATATCGACGAGGTTTGTTCTATTAACAATAATAATTTTCATTCACATGTCGATTCGATATATCCTTGTGAACACGAAATAAAAGACACCACAAAGTCGTCCACTTTTGTCTCTTACTTAGGTATTTTATTGAAAGTAGTCATTAATGGCAAACTGACGACTCAACTGCATTACAAAGAAGTTGGTGCAGGGGTTTCAACAGTCTCGTTTAAAGTCAGCATTTTGCAAATTCTATGATCGTTATAACTATCTAGTTTACGAATACTACCTACCATCAGGTCAAATGCTGTCTGACGTGTTACATACCGATTGTTAGACTGTTCGTGGCACACTGATTTTAACTCCGGATTACTCCGTTTACCTTATCAAGATATAGGAGTCATGGCGGGGCGGATGCTACCAGTCGACAGGGGATCTCCTCCTAGGCACCGGATCCCACCAGAGAGAGAGAGAGAGAAATACATCATTATAATGATTTCTAATGTTTAAACATAATTTGGAACTTTTGAAGGTCAAACAATAGTCTCTATTTTGAGAATCCACATTATGGCTCAATTGAGGAAATTGAGGCATTTAAGGTCAGAGCATTGCCACGAGGGGAACGAATTGTATTTCTATCAATCATACAACAGAAAATATCTTATCGGGTGATTATTGGCGATTAGGCTTTGAAAACTGATTAAGTTAACGATTTATCCTAGATTCATGCGCGTGAAATCATTAGAATTATTCATTCCACCTACATCTGATTTCAAACGATGCATCCAGGATTTTTATGTGCTATTTCTCTCAGCATCGGTCCATGTTGGTTTATGATCAATAACAACCACTTGAATGTCTTGCCAAATATAATCCCTCCGAATCATTATCTTCCCACCATTTTATTTCACAATCACGTTGTTTTGGAAATTTTCTCCCTAAATTTGTCTGATTTCTACAATTTTGGGCAAAACATCTATCCCGACCCGACCATGGTACCAACTTTCTACACCATCGTTTGTATACACGCTTACAACGAAACCATTTTTCTTAATTCTGTACATCAGTATATCATACTTGTTAACAATGTAGATTTATATTTGTCGTTTTTCGTGGTGTGTGAAATAAAATCACATTTTTTAAAAGATTAAAGTTAATAATTTTTTTTGATCAGCAGATGTGTAAAGTACTAAAACGAGACATTAAAAAACCAAAAAACGATTAGTGAATTGCAGAATTTTGGAACACACAAGGAAAGACCAACTAATGTGTAAAAACTGTGCGTCTGTACAACAGACGGCATTTATAATGTTTTTAAAAGGTACCCTACACAAATACTTTAGTGCGACTTCATATGTAGTTATTTGTATCAAGAGGGAAATGTGATTACCATTGCAGTTTTGGACACATTTTATTATGGTCAGTCCTAAGTGAAATATACACAAGTCCATGCGACTTTTGATAATTTTAAAATAATTGTTAAACTTCAGTATCTGATGACTAGGAGTCTTGATTTCCGTAAGCTCCTCTTCAAGATCGTACTCTATTGAAGAACCGTTATTCGCTTGCCTTACATTATTTCTGACTTCTTCAAACAGAGACCCATCCATTTTCATTACATTTATGAGAGATTTCGTTAAACAAATCGGTATACAGTTACACTATTTCCATTGCATTGTTTACTTCAATGTATCCTTGTGACGTCACAAACAAACACAATCAAGAACGATCAGCGTGTAACAAATTCATTCCATATGTAAGTTTAAAACTCTATCTTTAATCAATGTCAATTGTTATACAAATTATTATCCGTGATTTAACTTTGATTTATGTCAATCCTCGTGTTTATAAAGGGCATTTCCCCACAAATTCAAAATTCTGAAATTTCTCCTGGTAAACTGTTTTCGCTAGGTGAGAATGGTACACAGGTGGAAATCATTCATCTGTGACATATAGTCTGTTCTTACATATTTCACAGGGAAATATGCAAGCACAGCTTTGGTAACCGTTTTAAGGTAATCACAATTATATTACAATATAAATCAATTGATTTTGTCATTTTCTTGAACTCTCTTAAAATGTGAATTATGTAAATAAACTGATTCCATGACTTCACGATGATGGAAATAAAGCTTAAATTTTCTACATTTTCTGCGAATACATGTAGCATGAAAAATTGGTCTTTTGTTGGAAAAGAGAACTAGGAATATTTCTCATCATGTTTATTCATTCAGCACCTGTATACTCCACCACTTCAATGGCTTTCTGACGAAGTCTGTTCTTCAGCTACTGAATGCACTGGTTCAGCTGCTGGTATTCCTTTTCTTTTCTTAGGTCTAATAATACAACCGGCATCAATTTGAATCATTTTCGCCTCAATAGTAGCCTGCTTTCTTTGGGTATGAATGAGAGGAAGACATTTGGATTTGATCGTCGACAGATGACATTCAATTTTTGATACCATCCTTCCTCCACATTGGTTGTTGTTGGCCTGTCATTATCGAAGTTATTCCAGTAACGGAAATGGCCTTCAATCCAGGTCTGAGTTACTTGGTCCTTGAATTGCAGCACATTAGAATTGTCATCCTTGTTGTCTTCCAGGGCCTGGAACCACACATCCTCCTTGCTGATTCGGGTACCAGGAAAAAAACAACCGCTCTGTTTACAAGTTGATGAAAGTCTTCCTTGTTAAATGTAACCACCAGTGAATTTTATATGTGTATATTGAAAGAATCATCACTTGATGGAAGTTAGCGGGAAACTGCAACGGATTGCCTAAATGAGCCGATACTTCAAAGTCTAGGATCTAATGTTCTGTCATTCTTCGGGATACTAAAGAAGCGCTCATGTGTGGCCCTATTTTGCTTGGCAGCAATCCAAACACAAGGAGAAATACAGTTCCATTTACCTTGGCATGAATAGTGTACGGTTGAGTGAACAATGTTGAGGAGGAATGAAATGTTCCATCATTAACACCGTCTCTGAAGTGCATAGTTTCATAAAGTTGGCATCGGTAGCGAATATTCCTTGATGATCTTGACTTTTTATTTAAAAAACAATGAAATTATTTAGTCGCGAAATAAAATTATTCGCTTTTACTTTTCTATTGTTAAAATACATGCAGGCCAAACGCGAATTCATGTTCATGCGATTCATTTCGTCATATTAAGTACTCGTGTAAACTAAGGAATCCACAGTAGAAAATGCATTTAGCCAGGTGACAGGTAAAATGTCACAAGAATATACCCAGATATTCACTCAAGTGTACGAATCACGATTTTGGCCAGGTGGGAATTGAATTTTCAAAATTTTGGCTTAGTGGGTATAACCCTTATAAAGTACGCAAAAGTATATTATGATCTCATTATCATACCGATGTCATTTGTCGTTTTAACTGTACAGTATTTGTACATGCTATTTCAAAGACACAATAAATACTACGGGAATAGGATCCGTTTCAAATGTACTGCATGTATTGTTATGGTACCATCTATCTTTTAGAATCTGAAGCCATGCATATACCAATCAATAATATCAGTAAACTGAATTGGAAGGTGAAAACAACGAACGGTGATCATTTTAAAAGAAATTATACTAAGATTTCAAATTCATGAACAGGACAAGGACGGACTCTGGAAACATTAAAACATTAGAGGTGGGATCAGGTGTCAATAAGGAAGAAGCAGGCCCCTTCGTCACACCCGCCATGGATCTTCTGTTATGGTCTGGTAAGCAGAGTAACCCTTCTCCAAAATCATTAAGAAACTCCGGGCATAACAATTGGTATGAAACGTCGGACAACATTTAAAATTTAACCTAATGACAGATTACATTTGTAAATTATATCATTATAAAGACCAAGGTATGATTCTATACATAAAAAGGCCCAAAAATTGTCTCTCTATAAATTGTGTCTGGAATTAACCTTAATCAGCGTTATATATAACGTTATATATTATGAATCAGTGGGATAAGAAATTTTTTAAAACGTGGATAAATTAGTATTCTGTGATAATGACACGTGTATTTAAGCTTCCTGGAACATAAAAAAAATGTATAAATAGACACCATAGATCAGAGAGAAATATTTATTTGTGGTTCGAATTTCCTCCATTGTTTACATACAGGTTATAGTGCAATATCCTTGACCCAGGTGCCTATGCTTTATGATATCAAATCATTCTCCATATTTAATATATAGTATGCACGAAGGTGATATTCATATTATATTGTGACCTTGAAATCGCTCCTAATCTGAATGACTGATGCGTTTAAAAATTCCCTTAAGTACATAAATAATCTCATACTACAGAAACAGTGGCAAAGTTCAGGTTCTTCTGTTATAAAAAAAAACAATATCATTTTTTCCGAAATATTTTCTAGATATATTTATGCGTTTGAAAAGTGCAGGGAGAAATTTCTGTCTTGTATATTAACGGTATGATATATATATGAATGTGGACAATCCCGGTAATTCGCTGATGACAGTTGATATGTTGTTAAATCATAGCATGTTTAGTTTGAGTATGCATTTGCTCCCAACACTTTTCATGTTAAGGATTTTTATTTCTTTCTGAGTATATCAATAAATATTCAGCTGGTTACTTTTTTTCACAAGTAGGGCCTCTTGCTGTTTTCTAAAAAAAAATAAAGTGTTACGTGATATTCAACTGAATTTACCATGAGGGGAATTTACGGTAGCTCTCTCACAGTCAACATATGGGTAGTATCGTTTCCGTGTTTAACCGTAACAAGTGTAATGATACCTGTGAATTTGAAGTGCAATTTCACTTAGTGATTATTGTGCATTTTACTATGGAATCTCCTAACATAGCTGCGTGACATGTTTCATAATGATTTCTAGGTTGTTCTTTACACACTGATTTTGACTAAATTTACAACGTTTACCTGATTAAGATACAGGGTTCACAGCAGATGTACCCAGTCAACATAGCATGCTTACTTCTCGGCACGTGACCCCATCTCTGGTGTATCAGGGGTCAGTGTTTGCCCTTTTTTTATTTTGTAGTATTCACTGTTCGTTGTCTGCACTTGTTCATGTAGCATATATTATATAAACTTAGTCATCAATATGTACACGTTCGGGTGCATTTGCGTATTAAGAACACATTTTATTTAAAACTTCTGCTTAACATTAGAATTTAGCTTAAATATACAGAAAAGGAAATTGTTATAGATTTCGTAGCCCATGGAGCTAATGATACTAAGGTGGCCTAAAAGCCCCACTGGCCTCTGGTTCTTGATAACCATAAAAGAAATTATAACTCACTGAACGTAAATTTATGACGATGATATATCTGTTGCTAATGATGAACTTGTCTACTATTAAAAGGTCATCTTCATGGAAGCAGCCTTTCTACATTGGTATGAACCATATAATGTGGGATGATGGTGTCGTTGTTTTGAGCCAGCTATGGTCCTTAAAACCATAAGAAATAGCCTCTGTGCATTGACAATCATGCAACCATGGGTTTAACAAGCGTTCTGCCTTCATGTAAACAATATGATGTCCTCTGAAACTGAGAGTTGTTACTCTTCTGATTATAAATTTGTGTTCCATCAAAAGATGCAATATTTTTGTGACCTGTAAAGCTGCCAAAAACGTTCTTCTGCCAGAGGTTTTTTCGGCTTTCAATGATTTTGTCTCTGCTTATTTGTTGTAGATGATAAAATGAGGGGGGAAATCATGAGTACACAGTGAACTGATTTTACTGCTCTGCAAAGGGATCACTTTCTAAATACGGTGAAAACAAGTTTATTAGACATCCCAAACTTCAGTTTCAGAATAAATATTCCAAGAGATATGCTGATTGGACGAATCTGTGTATTTCTGATAAGAGGGTCATTAAAGTTTCCTTTGAAAATGCCAGTCAGTGCTTAATTATCCGTAAAATTCTAATTTGTTGCTTCAACATGAAATCTGCATGGCAAATATTGAATTACATAATGTCGAATTTGGGGAATGAGTTTATGTTCTGTTAACAAAAAAGGAGTCAAAATTTTGGAAATTTTCCAAAACATTAGGTCTGAATTCTTCATCTTTCACATGTATCGGACAGCATCTGCTTCCAGGTAGCATTATGATATTTTCATGAACAAATGCTGAAAATTGGAAGTTTAGGTCCAAAATACTGCAGATAAAACAATATGCATGAGGAGAAGGTGTTTTATGGTGAGGTAATGAATTGGAAGATGGACTGGATATTCCTGGTTGTGTTGGATTTGAAGGTGTCTGTGGAGGAAGTGTATCAGAAAGGGGACGAGATTGTGAGTGATATTTTTGTTGGTTATGGTGTACACATCTCCACACTTGTTATACAATATATCATTGAGGCCAATTCAAAAAAAAGTTCTTGCGGAGGAAATGACGAATAGCTACATGTACTGATTTAAATTTGTTTCTATCTTTTGTATTTGTACTTTTGTTTCATACGATCATGGAACAAACGTTTTACGTTCCATTAGCTTTAATCGATTCATTTTTGGAATCCCAAAAGAAATATACATGAAATTTTGAATTTCAAGAAAATCAACTTCGATAATAGATGAAGAGAAGTAATCTTATGTATATTGAAATTAATTCCTTCAGATTTTCTCAGACTTCTGTAACATGATAGTAAATTGCATCTATTCATATTGATGTATAAACTAATGTTCCGCGAAACAAGACTTTATAGGTAGCACGTTTGTAAAAGAAAAAGTAACAAATTCAGCAAAACCGTGTTTTAATTTTCAATGCCAAAATTCGAGCACTCATATTGTTATAAAAGAATGGTATAATCATTATAAAAACAGTTTTTAACAAATCATTAAATAACAAACAAACAAACAAAAAACAACAGCAACAAGAACACCCCAGCAATTCAACTACATTTATGAACGATTTCATGATTTTTATATGATTTCTTTAGCTAAAAATATACGATTATCTTTAGGCTTAATTTTTACCAATTTGAATTCATCGGTTATTTTTGTCAATTTCAGCTGTCTTTGAAAGCTTCCAAAACAAGTATTGGAGAAATAAGAATGTGTCTATGGAAGATCCAATCTGACAGACTTTAGACGATATCAATGGGTCAAAAATAATCTGACAGAAATGGAAAAAAATAATAATAAACGTATTCAGAAAAAAAATGTATACCTGTTAACTATTTCTTCTGCCTTTATTGGTTTATGGTGTAATTTTGATGTGATACTGCTGAATAAAATAAAATAGACGACACTGCAACATGTCATTGTGATGGCGATTTCTTAATTAGAATTAGGTTTCATGTGCAATCTAGTGATAAAAACAACACATAGGAAAATGAAATGTATTCTTAATGAAAACGACATCGATTCCACACATATATGTAATTATCGTAGATAATGACTTTTATGTAACGTGTTAATTGTGTATGTTCTATTGTATATATTTTGGATAAGTGAAATAGGGTAAATATATGTTTTGTATAACATGCTTAAATTTGTTTCTTTCAAGTTTGATGGATGTTAAGAGGTATTGAATTTTTTCTGTTTGAGGCCCCCATTTTGGGATGCCTCATATTGGGTTCTTTTCTTATCATCGCTGTCTTGGATGGAAATTTCGGATCAGACAAACTTAGATGATGTAATGTTTTGTTTTAGGGTCCCGTAATTAGCCTATTACATGGATGACCAATCACATTGCGCCGTTAGGACGCTTTCGTTATTCCTCTTTGTTTGCTTGGAGTGCAAAGACAGTTTAAGTGATTTTGTGTACACGAAAAATTTATTTGATACCCATCATCCACCCTCTACATCCTCCATTGTAATGCTACTTTGATATTAGTATGTGTGAGCTGTTTAATTTGTAAAACCCACCTTATTTGATTGCAGACAGCTCTATTTCGATCTTTCATTATGTGTTGTAGGGGAGTCAGATTGCATAATCATACTTATGTGTTACATATGTTCTTGTATTTTTGTTTTCGACTCATTCTGGTCCCCGTTAGCTTATTCTGTGATATAACTTCGTCATTTTCAAAATAAATGACATATTTTCTGTTCTGTTTTCATTGCCTTTATCAAGTAACAAGCAAAGGCTACTTGGCAAGTCATATTAACTAATGGATATAAAAGTATTTTTTTAAAAATATTTTTCAAAGCAAAATCATTATCAAAACATATACAACTATCACAAAAATAAATAATTCCGGATAGCACTGGATTTAGTTGAAAGTTGATTTTCGCAACACACCTCAAATCTCTCGTGCAATATTTATTTGATGGATTTTCATAAGCTAGATTCTCTTTCTGAATCAGAGGTTATGTTTCATATGAAATATATAACCAAACTTGAAACAGAATTGGAAATATCTTAAGAAAATCTAATTGATACCGGTTTTGCCTTGTATAGAATTAACAACAAGGTGACGTTTTGACGGGGAAATCTTGGCAACTCGCGATGGTATCAATCTTATATGATCAAATGATAACAACTTTATATTAATTCATTCTACTTCATTTTCAAAACACCACAGGGTCAATATACTAAACATGATCTTAGTCCTTTAATGTTTATACTTGAAAAAAGTCTTTTTCTTATTTTACTAAATCTAATTTCTATCCTTAAAGTAAGTGTTGTTGTTACTAAATTCCGTAACCATCCTCGAAGTAGATGTCTAAATTTCATATTTGTCGTTGAGAAAGTTAAACCAAAACTTAGTAATTACCTCATTTTTTGTGGTTGTGAATGGTACTTTGTGTATTCTGTCCACTCCCTATTATCTATCTCTAAATGTTCACTCCATCTTCTTCTGCCCATTGTCACAGAGGGATTTTTATCTAACATTTCTTAAAATTTTTGGATTTTTTTTTTTTTTTTTTTTTTACATTTCAGCACACTGTATATTTTTGATGTAATAATTGAATTTGCTATTTTGTCTAAGTTTTTATCATTTCTTGACCTTTAAACTAATGTCTGGATGGCAATTATAATGTTTGCATATTCTACGAAATTAATATTGCAAAAACTACCAAAATAAAAAACATACCATCGTCTTCAATGATATCGTCAATATGCCCTATATTACTGTCCAATAATTGTTTATTTAAAAGGTTATACGTCCGATACGTATCAGGGATATAAAACAGAGAGGAGTGTGCTGGAACATCATACCCTGTACAGGTGTTTTGTAATTCAAACCATGCTTTAAACACATCTATTCAAAATTTATTTTTCAATGATTTAAAAACATATTGATACATTCAATCCCAAAGGATATAAATCTATACATTATAAATTCTAGTATGTAATTGTTCAATCACCTTTTTGTGAAGATATGTCTTACCCAAAATAATTTCATTGAAGTTTTAAATGCGTTGATATTGATCATTTTTAGACCACCATCCTCAAATTTCTTAAAATAACAGCCTTTTTCATCCATATAAAACAAAAATAGCTTTTCTAATTCTTTACAGTATAAACTAAATGGGTTATGTATCGACATCAGAATGTGATTTAACAGAGGTAAAAGTCATGACTGTAATCTTACCAAGGGGGATAAATGTCTCTTCCTCAATGGTTTAGCATTGACTTGAATTTGGCTAACTTTGGATCATACTGAATTTTTGGCATAATTTCCAAGTCGCAAACTCGTGCATTTTTACAGCCAACTCTTGCCAATATTCACCAATATAAGTTCAATAACCCTGTATTATTACATGCTGTGCATTTGTACTCCTTTTCTTGTAGTATTTCTTTAGTTTTTCGTCAACCACATTACGGTTTGAAAATCCTGTGCACACAGGAACATGTTAGTGTAAACAAACGGAACTACAGTGATCTCAAAATGAATTCCTTTACTTTAAGTCATAACTTGCAAATGACCCAAAAATGAAAAGGAAAAAAAGAAGAAAGATGGATTTGGATAATACCGAACTCTGCTTTAAGTATAAGATTACCGAGCACCTAAACCAATATGCCACCCAGGCATGTAAATTTAAAGGTTTCACGTCTGACAGGCTGCTAAATCTCAAGGTAACTTTTGAGAAGGATTTTGTTTTATATTTTAGCCATTTTCAACAAGAGGGTCACCTTAAACCAAATTTCCTTAAATTGACTTATGTGCAGTCATGCTCAAGTAAAAGAATTTCAGTGTTTTATTTCTGGTTTAGAGTGGACTTTTGCAACAGTTTGCAAATTTTAGGTCCATTACGTTACATCTACTATATACTCTATATAATCACGGTGATCTTTATGCTTATCAAATGAAGATACTATCAACATATGGATATCTTTATTGAGTAATTTGGGTAAACACAAGTATAAATTGACATAGTATAGCAGAATATTTGTAAAAAATGATATTCAGGAAAAAAGTATTTATGTATGCGAAATTGCATACCATATGAGATATACTTCTTTCCATCTTCATTGTTGGGAACTTGTAAGATTCATGTATCTCTTCTAATGCCCATTTTCCTTTATATATCTCATTCGATACATACTATTGCAAAGCATTTCTAAAGCATTAATCCATGGAGTTTGTTAATAATTATAAAAATGTGGGCAAAGTAAGAGAGAAAAAATTATTTCATTTTCGACATTCACGATACTAATACATACGACAGGGGATGCTTACTTCTGCTAGGCACCTCATCCCACCTCTGGTGTGTCAAGGGTCCGTGTTTGCCCAACAATCTATTTTGTATTCCTTATAGAAGTTATGAGATTGATCACTGTTCGTTATCTTCACCTTTCATACTTACAATGTCAACAAAGAATGCATTTCGGAGACGTGACAAAATTCACCTGTCCTAAGTTGGAGAAATCGTGTTTAACTTTTAAACATGGAACCAGTTATGGTTATGCATGTATACATTTGGGTTTCATAAAGGTGTAACTTATCTTCATGAATCTGCCGCTATTGTCAATAAGATATACACAATGTACTCTTAAACAACAAATCGATATAGTATGTGTATGATGAGCAATATCATACAGCTATTTCGATTCGAAACATTAGCATCTTTTGCTAATCTTAAATTTCTGGAAAAAATTAAAACATCAACATCAAACTGCACGGCTTTCCAACACTTTACACTACCACTCCTAACAATAAACGAATTATTATATTATTTGGCATCATATACATCTGGGGGGTTTTCAATAGATATAAAACATGAAAATAATTCATGTCATCCGAAAAATTACTTTGTTAAACACCCTTCGGATTTCACGTAGAAAATATTAAAAAGATACCAGAAATCAAAACATTTACAGAGTCTTTGGTGATAAGGTCTTCGAATGGTCTGAATTGACAGAAATTTACGAAAACTACACAATCTTTTGGTTACACACTGGGAAAAGAACAAGAGATACTTCAACATCGTGGGTCATTCGGTCTTTTACATATATTCAGTTTTGTGGAAAGCTATCTTTCCATTTAGTGATATATGTTGTGATTGTACATTAGTAACATCCTTGACAAAGCATGGCCTTTTTCTGTTTACAAAATTGGGTATCAATATATAATTGCTGAAATATAATGCAAAATATTGTTTTTTCTTTTGAAGTTGTATTCATTTGGAATGTCTGTAAGATACTTTTTGGATGCGATTAATTGTGACATAGGTCACATAACAGATATTAATTCAAAAGATTATAATTCCATTTCCCCATTTAATCAAACAAACATTTGTTCTTTGTGATACTAATGATTGATTTATGATGAGTGAAAAATTCAAATGATGCTCCTATATCCGGTTGATATGATTCAAATTCAGGACCAAAAGTCACGTATTTCATCAGTCTGAAATTCAGAGACATAATCAGTCATCTCCATTATGAATTCATTCGAAGATATTGTCAGGTGATATAATGAATATAGAGAAAAAAACAGGACACCTTGACAGATTTCACAAAAGGCAAAAGAAAAATATGGAAAAGGACTTGACACTTTGTCAGAATTGACAAAAAGCAGAAAACATATTTAAAAGATCTCCATTAAAATCGTTTTGAAAAGACGAAATTCTCTAAAGGGAATGTGAAGATAACGAACAGTGATCAATTTCATAACTCCTAAAAGCAATACAAAATAGAGAGTTGGGCTGATGTACGACTTTCCTCCAAATTTTGTTTTTTCACTTTAAATGATCAAAATCTACAGTCTAATATGTTTAGAAGGTTTCACAAAAATTGAGATTACTCATCATGACAGAATCTCATTATAGAAAGTTTACTATTTGTTTTGAAAACAAAAATTGAGGTGTGTTATTGTTAACTGAGTTTTCAAAATAAATGGATATTAATCCATGTTTATTTTATATATCACATCTCAAGTATTCTTTAGGTAAAATTAGTTTAAATTTGTGATTCTACAATATGAAGATGCTTTAAGTTACAAAATTAACGTTTCACTGGTTGGTTTGTTTACATAAAAAGACTTGAGTCTTTCTTTACATAACACCGAATCAAAGCTAAAATATTGCTCTTATCCTTGCATTCAGACGGTCCAAATTTTGGTCGTCAACATTAAATGAGCTATATATTCTTAATTTCTAACATCAAAAATGAAAAACGTTTCTTTCGAAAAACAAGAATCAGTCCCTTTAATATGAAAGGTGAAGATAACAGACAGTGATCGATCTCATAACTCATGATATCATATCTCATATTAAAACATTGTTGTGACGTCAGTTCTTTGTTTTGACAGTACTTTATTTTTCATACTGTACTGAACATAGTCCAGTATTATTAAGACCATGCCAATATCATGAGAAGTGCTGTTTTAGATAGAACAATGTTTTAAGTAAGACACAAGATTCCAATGGTCCAGTCGCTACGCGGCTCGTGCCAGTCCCGTATCTAACCTATTAGACCATCTTCGCTTGGTGTCCCTTAAAGTAAGTGTTTCCATTTTAAACATTTGTGATAAACCAGTCAATAAAACGAATGAATGTGAGTTACCGTACACATACTGGATTCCAAAACCTTTTTTTTAAAAACTTACAAATATACGTTACACAATTCCGTAAATATTTTTTTTACCGAATCCTTATCTTTATTCTTTGCTGCTGTGAAAGAGAAACTTTCGATAGATCGTGCCGCAACATACATTGGACTTTTTGTGGTACGTTCAGCAATTTCTAGATCAATGGCATCAAACCGAATGACTTTCCACCACTTCGCACCAGCATTCCTAACTATAAATGAAAGACTAGGCTTTTTACATCATAGAAAGTTCCAACTTTAATAAAAATGAACCTCAGAAGTATTTATATCTTGTGATAGTCATCCCGTGGGGATCCGGGTCAGATTAGGTCCTCAGTGCCCCTTGCTTGTCTTAAGAGGCGACTTATTGAGGCGATCCTTAAAGTGACACCGCAAACAACTATGCCACAACAGGTGCATCACGATAATAATGATTAATAATGATAATGATTGGTTTTATATAGCGTCTTATCCAGCGTATGCTGCTCAAGGCGCTTTACAATAATCAATGTACATTATTACCCCGGCAGACCTTGTATCAATCTAGAACTTTCTCAGCCTCCTAGGAAGCATACAGTGCAAGCTGCCATTACAAGCGCTAGAGCACTAACATTCTAACAATACATTTCACTGTCTATAGCCAGGTACCCCTTTTACACTTGGGTGGACTGAGGAAATTCATGTAAAGTGCTTTTCCCAAGGACATAACGTCAGCCCTGCCGCGGCCAGGACTCGAATCCATGACATTTGGGTCGAGAGTCTGACGGTCTAACCACTAGGCCACCGACGCCTATATTCCCTAAAGATCCCTACATTCTCCAGGAACGTAAACGCCAAGCATAGACCTAAATTTTGCCACCCTTTACCGGCATCGATGACGTCTCCATATGAGTGAAATATTTTCGAGCGGGACGTTAAACAATATACTACCATTCAATCTTCTGATCAGTCAACCAGAATATCACCTTGTTAAACAACACTTGATTCTACGCACGGATAGCTTGAAGATGATATCAAAGAGGTAATAGAGATCCTCACTGACAATATGTGTGTATTCCGTAGTGTTCTGGATTACCAAACATTGAAATTCCTATAGAAACAAAATGTGCTCCTTTGCTATGTTTAATAGCCATTTTATCTATTAACAATAATGGCTTTCATTCATATTTTAATTCAACAGATCCCAGTAACCTCAATATAAGAAAAACACCAAAAATGTCACATATCTGCTTTGTATTTTCGCATTTCAATCAACACCAACGTCAAGGGCAAATTCGGTACTCAATTTTATGAAGAAGAAAAAATGATAATGTTAGCTTCTCCATCACATGCATATGGTCTATGTATTCATTTAATGATTCAACACTGACTTTAAACAAAAATGTTGAAACCCCTGCAACATCTACTTGTTAGTGAGTAGCCTTCCTCGTTTGAAAATCTGAGCATACGCAGAACAAGTTCTTGCGTAACGAATCTGTAGACGACATAAACACCATATGCAGGTTATAATGGAATATTGCTGCGCATAAATATGGGACATTGATGATGGAGAAGTTGATATTAAAGAGGTTTGAAATGTGTCGTTTAAAGCTAACTTTTTGTAACTTCTTTGGTTGTTTTATTGATCAGATTAGCCATTACAACCTGTCATTAGGTTAAATGCTGTGTGACATGTTTTATGCCAATTGTTAGTCAGTTCTGATTTTAACTACGGATTATTTCGCTTACCTAATCAAGATATAGATGGGTAATCGTTATGATTATTCCCTATATCTAATCCCTGGTGTTTTCAGTGGTTCATGTTTCTACTATTTTTGCATCCTTTATCGTATTAATGAGATCCTTGTTTATTACCTTAACGAAGTGTAAAACATCAAGAACTAAAAGCATAGATGACAATAAAAAAGTGAAGATATCGAAACGTCATCAATGTTATTGTTGGTACAAAGATTACAAAATTAAGAAACATGAGCGATTTGGCACATTTGTAGTGTTGTCAAATGTCTAAGAGGTGAAATCATACTCTGTCGTCCTGTCACATCCGCTGTTAGTCCAATATCTTGGTGAGCTAAGCGGAGTAGAGTTATAAATGGTGTAAAATGCGCGTATGAAACACGTCAGACATCATTTGGCTGAATTACATATTTTATTTGTAAATTATATCGTTATAGCTACCAGATAATATACGAAATGCAGACTTTAAACAAAAATTGTTCAAAACTTATTTCTAAGTTGCCTACCTCGATTAAAAAATAGATCATAGGTAGAGCATATTATAGCACATCAAAGCAGTTGAAAGATATAAATCAAATCGTACTAATCGACTATATACTGGTGACAATAGAATATTCCTGCATGAAGATGGGAAGCTGATAATTGAAAAACTGAAGTCATCCCGTATGTCATGAATTTGAGTTGATACTTTGCCATTGAGATTTGTGTTTAATAAAATATTGAAATACAAAGCGGATTGGGACAACTTTGTGGTGTCTTATTTCAAGTTCACTGGGATCAGTTTATATTAACATATGAAATTCACAAATGCTCTCTCTTTCTCTCTCCACCATGCGCCTTGTGCCACTCTCATTTGCACACGCCCATACATGAAAATTTGATTATTTAGTATTAGCAGTTGAAACTATATATATAAATAGTACAGGTGTATTAGTTAGCATTATTCAGCATCTTCAAAGCAAGGTTTTAATTGTTTCTGAACATTTAGATTGAAAATGAAGGTTTCCATCCTGTCTTTTCTGTTCATTCTTGGCGCAGTCTCGATTGTATTTGGTAAGTGTTTTAATGTAGCTGTTAATTTCTGAAAACGTCGATTCATTGCAAAGTTTTAAGTGTTTTAAGTTAATTGATAATTTTGTAATCTTGCATTTTAGTTAACGTTTTAATGTATTTTGATTAATTTCGTCAAACTTTTTCTGCAAAGAGGTGAAGGACCAAATAATAAAAAAAAATGTATTTTATTTTAATGGGTTATTTTTTTAACCTTTAAGAAAATCGTTTTATTTAACGTTAACAAGTGCAAAGAGCAAAGAGACAGAAAACTTTGAAATAACTAAAAACATAACCATCGCTTATTAGGTAAACAGTGAAAATATGCATCAGCACTGCTTTTGATAGGGAATAGAATCATAATTTGGCCTGTTTGTTGGTTTTGAATTCTTTATAGGGTGTAAGACGTTAATCAAATTTCGTTATCGGCATTTTATCCAGTAGTCTAAGATTATTTCTGTGACATATACAGAGTTACAGGTTCCAGAAGATAGATTGAAGCATCACGAAAGTCTTAAATAATTTACACAATTCTTGAGGCATTTCCATAAACATTCTGCAAAAGAGTGTGCGTTTTCTTTCACATTCTCAAATATTTATTGATTCCTACATCCATGTGAATGGTCAAGACAACGAACAGTGATCAATTTCATGTATCATATAATTCTTGAGGATTTTCCCCAAGAACATTCTTAATCTTAATAATTGTTTACTTAATATGTTATTATCAAAAGCATTATCGTTGATAACAGTCAAGAGCTTTTACACAATGGGAACTACCTGTGAACCTCTTATGACGGTCTGTATCTTATGCAATGATGTACAATGTACAACTCTGGTGTGTCCGGAGGTCTGTGTTTGCCCAACTCTCTATTTTGTATTGCTTATAGGAGTTATGAGATTGATCACTGTTCGTTATCGTCACCTTTCATTTGTATTTTTGTGTATTTATGTTTCATTCAGCGCCGAAGAAAAGAACAATTACAACTATTAAAGTTGCATTTTCCTCTTCAATGATTAGTTTTGACATTTAGTATGAAATTTAAGATAGAAACTTTTAGAACCACTCTAGTGTGTCCAAGGCTCCCTGTTGTCCCTACTCTTGATAATATTTTGTTCTTGAAATTTACGAGACTGATCACTGTTTGTTATTTCCTCTCTTCTTTCACTTTCTCCCATACGTTCCAGAAATTATATTATTTCACATTTAATATTGTTATAGGTCAATCGAGATTATTATTTCTTGAATTATTCTTTAGCACATATTTCAAATTAGAACATGCCGGAAAGTACCTTGATTAACATATTGTGTATTTGTATTTTACAGGCGGTTACAGGGCCCATTGTCCTCCTCATGGAGAGAGGGCGATAAGTTACTGTGGACCGTGGTCAGGATGTCCATTGGGATATTATTGCCATGAAAGAGTCCTGTATCAAAGCATTTGCTGTAGGATAAATCTTGATGGTAACATTGAGAATAACAAATCTGATAATCGATGTATTTATTTGAAATATTTATTACAAGTGTAAAATGGGGAAAAAAAAAATTTTGTTTGTTTACCTTAATTTGGGCTTTATAACTTCTCAATATGAAATCAATTTTATATGTCAATATCAAAATTAATAGAAATATCAAATGGAATAATTATAGTTTTCTTATTTATCAACAAATGATATGCATGATATAAAAAAAACTTTTTTATCCACAATAGGTCATCGCCTGTACTGATGGAATGGTATCAATGGCATATACGATTATGATTATATCGAATGTACTGAGACAGACTTCGAATACAAATGTCATAACTTCTCATTTGTTTTCTCTTCTATATCATTATTTCAAGACGACAAGAATTTTACATATAAAAGTCACGGCGGGTGTGACCGGTCAACAGGGGATGCTTACTCCTCCTAGGCACCTGATCTCACCTCTGGTGTGTCCAGAGGTCCGTGTTTGCCCAACTATCTATTTTGTATTGCTTGTAGGAGTTATGAAATTGATCACTGTTCGTTATCTTCACCTTACATATAAAAGTTATTCATTACAAAATATTGATCTAAATCTCAAAAACTGTAATGGATCATTCAGGATTATTATTGTTGGAAATACGTTTTACGTGATTACTAATACTTGTGACACTTGATGAAAAATGAGTTCATGAGTTTGTTATAAACGGGAGATAACTCCTGCATATACATTTCTGTATAAGCCATTGTCAAGTATTTCCACATTGATTTGAATAGACGATTCAACAAGATTTTTAATAAATACATGTAACTGAAAGGAGCAATATTTAGTTGTCAATTGAATTAGCATATGTGCAATATTTCTTTGTGTATTATAACTGCCCCAACTTACTTTATATCGTATATAATAAATCAAATTACTTTCATTCCTTAAGTAGTGACAACTGATGAGTGATTTATGTATGTTGACTTCACAAGTCACAGCATCTAACGGAAATAGATATCACTCAATGCAACAGATTACCTACTTCTTCAAATAGTTTATCTGAAATACCTAACAAATAAATACTTGTTATTGTTTTCGTTCATCAATTTCCTTTATTGATATATACCACATCCTCTATTTAATCAATAAATTTCAAGCATTTTAGCTCAGCTGAGTTGAAAGCTTTTCTAACAATATGAAGATAATAGACAGCGATAAATCTCATAACTCCTACGAGTGAAATCAGGTGCCCAGGAGGAGTAAGTATCCCCTGTCAATAGGTCACACCCGCCGTTAGCCCTATATCTTGATCAGACGAATTAATCCCCAGTCAAAATCAGTGCAAATGACGATGTATTTATCAGAATCAAGGCAGATAGCATTTTCCCAATAACAGTTTGTGTTTGTAAATTGGATTGTTATAACAACCACAGGCAAGATAACGTGGGGAAAAATACCATAGATTGCTGCATTTAACTGCACCTTTTTTCAAGGGATCCCAAATTAAAAAAAAATATGGGTAGGAAATTTCCGATGCAATGGATTTGAACCACTACAAGACACAGACATTAGAAGTTCGAAAAATGAATGAGATAGTCATGAAGTCCACAAAATTCGGAGAAATTATCACGGCACAAAATCAGCAAAAGGGGGAGGGGCAGTATTGCCCATACTTCAGATACCCATTGTTATAGGTGAAACATTTCAGACATGACAAATTCTTCAGTCCTTCCGTCGGTAGCCAAACAATGTGGGTACAAAAAGATCGATGTAAAATCAGACACTGTGCAAATCATTTTTAGACGGTGGCTATTAATAGCTACTGTCTAATGCTGCCGCTGCAGTAGGCGTTCCTATATATACACGGGGATCCTAGCGGCGGAAATTTGCAGGCAGAAAATCAAGAAATTTGAGTTGTTTTCATTATCAAATTTAAATGTGTATGATTGAAAACAGTTTCTTAAGCCTTTTCAATAACTTTTTCTTCTATATCGGTGAAGACAATCCCCAATTGCTAATATGTTACATTCCTCAATTCATACATATTCTTAAGATACCACTAAGGCAAATATCTAAACTGTTTTGACTAGGTGAGAATGGTGAACAGGTAAAGAACAAAGGAAATCATTCCTCTGTGACTTATAGTCTGTTTTTACATATTTTCAAGGTAAATATGGAATCATAGGTTTACTAACTGCTCTAAGGTAATCTCAATGATTTTGTTTTACTTTCTTGAACTTTTTAAAATCTGAAAGATGTAAATAAACTGATTCCATGAATCCATAATGATGCAAAAAATGTTGGGACACACGCTAAAATTTTCTCCTTTTTCTGCGCATACATGTAGAATCACAAATTGGTCTGCTGTTGAAATAGAGAACTAGGAATATTTTTCATCATGTTTTATTCAGTTCATTAATTGCATAAGATAGCTCAGAGTTTGAGAACATTATATCATTCTTAATAATACAACATAAAATCACTTCAATTAGCCTAATGTCTAATTGATGTTTTACACACGTATACCAAATTTTACAGTCCACACATTCACAATATGCCTCAATAACATCACTGTAGATGGAGTAGGTGGGAGGCAGCACCTGCATACTCCATTACTCCACGAAGTCTGTCTTTCAGCTGCTGAATGTGCTGGTACAGCTGCTGGTATTCTTTTTCTTGCAGAAACGTTTAACGAAATTCATCAAACTACATAGAAATGTTATCTAAACTGCAAGGATAGAAAAGTCTCAATAAACTTGAAATACTGAAGACTATGAAAAGTGAAGATAAGTGATCAATTTCATAAATCCCATAAGAAATACAAAATAGATAGTTGGGCAAACACGGACCCCTGGACACACCAGAGGTGGGTTAGTGAACAACCTCGTAACTGGCATGTAAACCATGATTACAGAATTAGGCCCTTCATGAGATTAATTTTCATTGTGTCCTATGGTCAAATGTTGCCTTAATTGTACTGCAAAGTGATCTCGTGGGGATCCGGGTTAGAATAGGTCCTCAGTACCCCTAGCTTGTCCTAAGAGTCGACTAAATGGGGCGGTCCTTCAGATGATACCCCAAAACTCGAGGTCCCCTGTCACGACAGGTGTGACACGATAAAGATCCCTCCCTGCTCAAAGGCCGTAAGCACCGAGCATAGGCCTAAATTTTGCAGCCATTCACCGGCAATAGGGACGTCTCCATATGAGTGAAAAATTCTCCAAAGGGACGTTAAATAATATTCAATCATTCTATCAAGCAAAGTGATTTGGATGAAAGGAAACGGGCATTACAAAAACATTCCCTATCTACATGTATCACACAATTCATTAATTTTCCAAGAACATACACTTTTCTTTAATACAAGTAATTGTTAACTTGATATTTTAACTTAAAAGACCTCTGCAAACTAATAACATATACTTGTGCCCGAAAATATTTTTTTGGTTTCAATTACGAGAATTTGATCACTTAAAAGTTGATGGAGGTCATCCATTATTCCCCACCATGCATCTGTGCTCTGACGTATATGAGACACTTTGCTGCTAGTGACTGGACCACGTACAGCTGAAGATTATGGATTCATATTAGAATTGATAGATAAGGTTTCAGAGCAAAAATAATTGAAATCAAATTTAATAACAATGGATCAAGAAAAAGAAGAAAACACTCCCACAAAACACCTCCGGCTCCTCCAGCTCTATCAGGTGCACTACCGGGGTATATATATTTCAAGATTCAAAATCAATTACTAGCATAGGATTTTAAAATAATTGGAGAAAATCAATGTTACTGTGTCATATGAAAGTATTGCATTATTGTCATTTAATTCATATATTGATGATAATTGATGTTCATGGACCACAGATAATTTTTGGAGATGTATTTTACAATTCTATTATTCATTTACATTTTAAAAAACTTATTCAAAATCTTTGTCAGAGTCTGGAGTTTCAATTTCTCGATTGATTGATTGTTTTTACACCCCGTCAAAAATTTTGTAGGTGAATTACCACAAATTTAGACCTATGCTTAGCGCTAAGGGTCGTAGCTGCAGAACTGTAGCTCTCGGAAAAAAAATTATGTTGAAAGACCGGGAGAGTCTGTCAACATAATTTTTTTCCCGAGAGCTACAGTTCTTCAGCTATCAGGGTCGTAGCAGTGGAGGTTTTTTTTTTTTTTTTTTTTTTTTTTTTTTTATCGTGCCAACGCCTGCAACAATACGGGACTTCCGTTTATAAGATCATATCCGAAAGACCCGTGATTCTCGCCGAGCGTTTGGCGAAGGAGCAATTACTACCTATTTGAACTCCTTGGGTTGACGCGGCTATGGCACGAGCGGGGCTCGAACTCACGACCTCCCGGTTACGAAATGAATGCTCTACCACTGAGCTACCGCGACCGGTGTTGTAGAGTGAACCTTCCCCCATAATGAGACACCCCCCCCCCCCCCACTCGGAAGCCTGGCTCTAGAGTGAGCCTTCCCCGGGAAGCCTGGCGCTAAAGTGAGCCTTCCATTGGTAGGTAGGTAGGTGGAGAGGTAGGTAGGTGGAGAGGTAGGTAGGTAGGTGGAGAGAGGTAGGTAGGTACAGAGGTAGGTAGATAGGTAATTCCCTGTCAGGCAGACTAGAATTTATTTCATAGTTTGCGAAGGAGGGGATGAAAGTGGGGGTGTCCCTCTAGAGCGAGACTTCAAGAGGGTGTTATGGCTCTAGAGTGAGTCTTCCTCCTGGGGGTAAGGTTTACTCTACAGCAAGTCTGCTGGGGGGGGGGGGGGGGGGGGGAAGGCTCGCTCTTATGGAGCACCAAATTAACAGATATCATCAATTCATTTGATGCG
Source organism: Ostrea edulis (assembly GCF_947568905.1). NCBI lineage: Eukaryota > Metazoa > Mollusca > Bivalvia > Ostreida > Ostreidae > Ostrea > Ostrea edulis. Next base: position 52,088,959 of record NC_079167.1, read on the forward strand.
CGCAACAATTGAATTAAAGATCTCTTCAAATAATTAATGATATCTTCAATTCTGAATTATTGCGCGCATTAATTGAATTGATGATATCTTCAAATGAATTAATGATGTCAACAATTGAATTGATGCACGCTACAGTTCCATTGAAAAGAGCAATAATTGATATAATGCGCGCATTGAATCAATTGATAAGAGCAATAATTGAATTGATGCGCGCATTAATTCAATTATTGCTCTCTTCATATGAATTAATGATATCTTTAATTCATTTGAAGAGAGCAATAATTCTTTTAGAGAGAGCAACTATATAATTAAAGATATCCACAATTGAATTAATGATCTTTTTAATTGAATTGTTGCTCTCTTTAAGAGAATTGATGCCCGAATTAATTCCTTATACAAAAGCATTGTAAATAATCAAAGATATCTTCAATTGAATTAAAAAGATCATCAAATTATTTATACCGAGCTCTAAATCAATTATTGCGAGCAGTATTTCTACGAAATTGATGCTCTCATCATTGAATTGAAGAGAGCAATAATTGAATTAATGTGCGCATATCTATTATTGCTCTCATTAATTCAATTGATGCACGCATTGATTCATTGATGAGAGCAATAATTGAATTGAAGCGCGCATTAATTCATTTGATGAGAGCAATACATGCAATTGATTTAATGCGTGCATTAATTCAATTAAAGAGAGCAATGATTGAATTGATTATATTATGATGAGTTTATGTTAATTTAGCGCTCCATAATTAGTACTCCGTTTAAACTGATTCAGATATGGGGTTCACGACGGGTGTGACTGGTGAACAAGGGGTACTTACTCCACTAGGGCAAATGCTTTCACCTCTGGTGTGTCCAGGGGGTCCGTGTTTACAAAGCGTATGACGAATGGTGACGCTATGTAACAAAAAATAAAGTTGTTACATAGTGTCGCCATTAATGCTATGGTTATTACATACCGTCTCGTTGTTACATACCTTGCCGTATCAATGCTTCTTGTTAGGATTTAGTGGAAACAAAGAGCTCAGATTCAGATTCTTTTATTTCTTTGAGCCAACTGACTCATCGGAGTAACAATTAAGGACAATAATAATTACAATGTTACCTTGGATTAATAGCAATATTTTGACATATCATTGAATACAATCAGGCCTGTAGAAAGCGGGGAGGGGGTGGAACCAGGTCGAATAATGACGAATACACCTCAAATAGTACACTTTAATTAAAATTAAATCGAAGGTTATATGAAGATTTACTGATGACACCCTGTAGCAATAAA